>NW_027526361.1:151009579-151102803 GCF_048455015.1 Haemaphysalis longicornis
AGCAAACTGCACTTTTTTTGTAACAAGCGGAAAATAAAGTTAATCCCCCTCGCCCTCCTTGAGGCTAGGTGAATAATAAGGAAGATAAGAGTCGTCGAGGGAATAAAAGGGGGTGTGTCGGATAGGAAAGGACGCAATTTAATTTACCATATATCCACCATGTTGTTAATATTGACATAAAAACCCAAAGTTGTCATGTATGCGGACGGCATGAGCCTCTTTTGTTCAGGAAAACACCTCGGCAACCTCATAGAAACAGGTAATGCGCTGCTAAATGAATTGGATGCTCGAGTAAAGCAGATTCCTTGACCATAAATGCGAAAACCTGCTGAGAAAGATGTCGAGCTCAGACGTGGGTCAAAAAAGATTGAGTTTGTTCGGGTAGTAAACAGTCTTCGGGTACTTCTAGAAGAGGACATGTCTTGGAACGACCAACTAGAAGCTGTTCTTAACAAACTGTCTAAAGCAGTAGGTATCATGTGTAAATTCAGATTTTTTTCCCTAAAAAAATAAAACTGTTACTTTATAACTGCCTTTTTTACCATGCCTAACGTACTCATATTTGGTATGGGGTACAACAACAAAAAGCAATATAGAAAAATTCTGCAGAATTTAAAAGAAAGCCTGTCGTACAATTGTTAATGCTGCGTACGACGCCGATACGAAACCTATTTTTAAGACCTTGAACCTATTACCTGTAACAGAACTTTACCACTCTACACTTTTAAAACGACACCAACTAGCTATTAAGAATAATGACGTGTTCATGATACAACTTTCTGGGCTGAAGACTAAAGAACAAGTTCGAGAGGTGCGGGTAAATGAACGTTTGGAAATTCAAAGAGTTCGAACGAACTATGGGTAAGAAAGAATTCACTATCAATTACCTGCCCTGTTAAATGTTATTGAGTCGTGTTGTAGCAATGTATAAGCGGTTATTTTACTCATCAAAGAGCGTTTTTTTACTCTTTTGTGCGCATTTTACTTATTTGCATTGGCTGCTTGCTTCTTCAGTCTCTTTTTTGTGTTGATTTTTGTTAATATTGGCCAATGCCGCTTGCTGCCTGTTGCACCGGAGGGCTGGGGCTGGTCAAGCTGTTTTTACGGCTTTTTTCCCCGGCTCCCTTTGCGCGAAAGTGATTCGTTTGTTGTTTTTTTCGCGCAAGAATAAAAATCAAATCAAAATCAAAAAGGGAATGTGAGAGGAGAGCGTGCAGAATTGGGTAAGAAGAAAGAGTAACGGAAGAGAGATTGGGACGGAATGATTCAAAAGCAAATGATAAAGTAAAGAGTAGTGTGATTTTAATGAGGTAATTAATATGAAAGGTGCGATAATGAGCAAGTAAATGCAGAGGGGGCCAATGTTTCTATGAGAGGAAGGGGAGAGGAGTGTAATAAGAATAGGAGTGGGGTAGAAAGAGAACGAAGAAGAGAAGAATAGGTGGAATGCATAGCATACGGGTTGGGGATGGAGTAAATTGGGGCAGTGATTAAATAAAAAACTCCCACCTCCCTCGCGGGAACCCGTGTGTTGATGCGACGCATAGGCGGAGCGGCGAAGGGACCGAGTTTTATAGCGCGCATAACGTTGAGGGGGCTGCGTAAGCCGGTCCCAGTCGATGACGACGTTGGCGTACTTGTAAAGCGGCGTGGACTCCAGGTGTTTGAGCCAAGCGTGGATGTTGCTTCGCCGGAGAACGGCACACCGGTTATATGCGCAGCGCGCCCGAAGGAGAGGAAACCGTGGAAGAGAGAGTACTGCACATGCGCCGGCCCGAGCGCGTCTGCCGCGGCTATGACGCAACACAATCCAACGCAATCCACTTTAATCCAATCCAATCCAAATCCAATCCAAGCCAAGCCAAGCCAATCCACTTTAATCCAATCCAATTTAATCGAATCGAATCCAATCCAATGCCCCTAGCGAGAGAGTGTTCGCTATCGGAGAGGAGAGGCGGTGAGCGGCGGAGAGCGCAGCTGGCGCGGCGAGGAGAATGGGGGAGGGGTGGACAATGCCGACGACAACGACGACGACGCCGGAGGGACAAGGCGAGTGAATCAGATGCTCTGCATCTAATCCAGATGATGCGAGATGGAGGGAAGGATATCGGGTCCATGGAGACGGAAGGATAAGATGAGTGCGAGAGGAAAAGTATTGGTTGTGAATAAGGGAAGTGTGATACGGGCGATCCAAAGAGGGGAACTCAAGCAGGACGAGGAAGGTCGAATTGAGCCAGCCGTGGTGTAAGGCCACTCGTGACATCGTTCGCATTCAGCCACACCTCTCTAAGTAAAATACGCTAGAGCCCCGTTTTGTATACCGCGGAATGTCGGGAAAATACGTTCGAATATTTGTGATTTTATCGCGGAGTCTGGAGGCGTTGGTTCGTCTGGAAAGTGTGCACGGTGGGCTGGGGCGTCCGGTCGCGGTCCCAGCGGCTACGTTCGTGTTCGTGCAAGATGCCGGGAGTGGAGTAAAGGAGACCACCTATTCCCACAGCGCTCCTGAGTAACTGAGAGTTTTACCTTGAGAATCCACTGTTGTGAACCGCAGAGGAAATGGTTGTTTTTCGTAAACTTCCGCCCCATTCTTCACCGTTAGTGGGCGTTCCAACCAACCCGGGCTGGTTAATCGGCGAGAATAATGCACAGGCATTACGTCCGTAAGCGGTGGTGCCTAATTCATTGTTCGGCAGACGTCTGAGTGACAGCTGTTTAAGTAAGTTATTGCGCTGACCTACGCATGTGCGGAAGCTGGAGTGGCGTGCTCTAGAGAGAAAAAAATGCCAATGTTTTACCAACTCTGGCAAAAATAGGCACTCTTGTCAGACCATTCGAGCTGGGAAGATCCATGGGAAACGTGGAGTCTTGACCGTTAAGCCACGGCCGCTCGATGGAAACTAGGTCCTAGTTTCCATCGAGCGGCTGTGGTTAAGCCTATAGCAAAAGGCTGAGTTGGATTTGAGGATTGCGTCGCAAGTGTACAGCTGTGTACCGAGCAACTGGCGGGTCCTGGTGCGGTAACCCGGTCTCGCCTGTTGTCGCTGAACTGGATTGTGTACACTAGGAGCGTAGCGCAGCTAGGCTGGGAGCGCGAGATGCTCAAGTGACTTGTAGGCACTTGGAGCTAGACTCTAACATCAATTTCAAGGTCTTCCTTTTTATTTTAAATGCAGAGCATTTCTTTAACTCACGATGTTATGCGTCCGTAACTCGGCGCCCGCACCACGGCAGCTGCGCCCTCTCCCCCACTCCTCCTCGCCCTCAACACGCTTGCAACAACAGGTGCAGCGCGCGCTCCCGCGTTGCAAGCACCGTAGCAACAGCAGGTGCGGGCGCGTCCTGGCGTGACGGTGGCGTGATAGCGCGCTCTCTCTCCGCCTCCTCTCACTCTACTGCGTTCGTTGGGAATATAAACCCGGGTGTCGGCGCGTCAGCCGCACTCCAGTTCTGCTTCGCTCTCTTCTCGTCGCGGTTGTCGCAGTTGCTAAGCGATGGAAGCAAGACCTTCAACTAGTACCCGCGACAGCTACCACCACCATTACAACACCCATCGCCACCGCCACGCGCGTAACGCCGCTAATGCTCTGCATTTACTCGTGCCCCTCCCGCGGGGGTATGTCGGGGTCCCTTTTTGTAAAGACGAATGTAAAGAGCTGTATGTACGTATGTATGTAATTACATTGTAATTACATTATGTAGCGCATTCTCTAGACTTTATCATATCAAAAACGTTCCGAGCTCGTCGATTTGGCCGCATCTCCGACAACTTCAACACTATCGCTCTGCTCAGCGTCATCAACGGCAGCCATTGCAATTGCGTTCGTGATCGACGCAGGGGTCTGGCGGAATGAATATCTTATCCTCACTGCTGTTACCGTGGTAAAAGAACAAGCAAGAGAGGAGGATGTAGGCGAATGGGAGTAAAAAGAGGGGGTGATAAAAACGGTGGGAGTGAAGGCGATATGAGGAACCAATTTTGAGGACGACAGTTTATCTTGAGTTACTACACGTAAACGTTTGGCCTGTTGGGGGCAGGAATCAGCCATGAGGGTTACTTGCGAGCATACTCACGGGAAGGAGTACGTTTTGAGTAGGGCGGTATGACGAAGAGGGTGAGGGGCGAAGTTGTGGTGCAAAGGAAAATGGTAGGAGGGAAAGGGCATAGGAGTAATAGGGGAAAAGACGAGAAAGAGAAAGTGAGAGGAAGAGAGGGCAGAACAGCGAATAAGAACAAGTGGGGCAAAAGGATACGCAAACGTAAAGCTCCCCGGGAAACAACGGCAGTTCCCAGGGCTGCCACACGACGTGTAAAGATGGGTGGGGTGTCGTCGTGGTGTTGGTCATTGTGAGTATCGTCTGGTTTTTCGTCTGAAGAAGCAAAAATTCGGTGGGAAACACCCGCTGTCAGAAGCTCGCTTCACGTCGGCTAAAGCGTGTGATTCCCACGCGATGCCTACCCCGCACAATTATAGAGTATCAGAATTATCGGCCTTTCAGGAGCCTTCTTGGCGCACCTTTTTTTTTAAATTAGTGTTCAAATTTTACAAGGTTTAACCCGCGAAATCTTCAACCAAGTTAAAACGCGCTGTAGTAGAAGCCTAATAATTAATTTAAACAACCTTTTCATCTTTAAGGTGCACCAAAATTTCGTCAAGTGGGAGTTCTTGCTTTTTACATGTACAAGGTGGCCACCACGGCCGAAATGTCAAGGGCGTCCATGGAATCACAGCACAATGCGTTAAACATTTAGCCTTGGTGGCGGGCTCCTTGCGTCCGTCTTTTTTTCGGCTGCGCGTCGCACCGAATATATATATGGATCAAACGGCAAGACGTTAGATTACGGCTTTAGATTTCGTACAATCGATTGACACTGCGACCTCAGCACCACCTTACCTAAAGCACCTGTGAGCACCAGTCCTCCAACGATGCCCAAAATCAGCAAGATGACAAAGACCGCCACAATCGCCATTTTGCTGGTTCCTTCCTCTCTGCGTGCAAAGACAGTTTTAATATATCACAGTTTCTATCATTACATACCTTGGCGTCTTACTGGATGAACAGTTGGCCTGAAAACCACGCAGTGACTCCATACGTGAAAAAATGTAGTTAATAGTGTCATACACTATGCAAGTGTCGCCAGTTTCTTCGAGATCGACAAACTGGGAGCAATTTTTTACGGCATTTGACAGTCATTTGTCATATTGCATCGAATGTCGGGGTAATAGATATTCATTAAACGCACAGTCACACTTCGTTCTTCAAAAAACGGACATCCCTTTAATAACGTAAGCACAGTACACTGCATATGCAAAAACCATTTCCAGAGATTTAAAAATAATACCTTTGAATGTCCTAACACAAATCGACTTTACCAGCACATAGGCATATTGCTGATACTTTTCCCCTGCCGCAGTCTGCTTTCAAGACTTCATGATCTATTCATGAAGTGCTGCTAATAATAACTTCCCAGTAGTTAAAAATAAACATGCGTATTGAGACAGAAGAATACAAAGTACTAGCGTTAGCATTTGGAATTTTCTACCGATCGGTATAAAACTCGCTAGTAATTTTTACTCAGACCGAAAAACTTAGTTTAACAGCTATTCTCAATGTTTCTTGCTTAAGGGCCCTTAAATAAAAAAATTTATGACTGACCTTACGGTTCCACCGTTAGTCGCTTTTAACACTGTCAGTTTCATATAAGAAATTATTGTATAGACATGTGTGCATAGGTCTATATATATGAATGTGTGAAGATAGCTGTAGGTATATAACCCGCCGCGGTGGCTCAGTGGCTAAGGGCGTTGCGCTGCTGAGCACGAGGTCGCGGGTTCGATTCCCGGCCGCGGCGGTCGCTTTTCTGATGGAGGCGAAAAGCAAAAATGCCCGTGTGTACGAGCTTTCGGCGCACGTTAAAGATCCCCAGGTGGTCAAAATTAATCCGGAGCCCTCCACTACGGCGCGCCTTATCGCCTGCGTTGCGTCGGCGCGTTGAACCCTATAATCAATCAATCAGCTGTAGGTATATAGGTGTATACGTGTATGTATAGATGTATAATTGTATAAGTATATTTAATTACGCGTTTATGCACGTGTATGTATACGTAATTGTGTGTATTTCAGTTATGCGGTCTTATAACTTGTTTTACGAATGCTTCTTGTTTTTTTATTGGGGTTTTATATGCACATGTCTTTGTAATCGGCTTTCTCTTGCATGAACTCCAACTAGCCGTAGGGCTGGGGATTCAGGTATCCTGCGTTATGCCTTATATATGCCTCAACGCTTGAAATAAACAAATGTTCTTTTTCTGCTTAAAAAGCGACCTCACATATGCCACTTTCTGCACGGATACCGAAGTATCCTGTAGAGTTCCAGAACGTAAGATCTAACTGGAATCATGCCCAATGATGTGTCCTTGGGAACTGAAAATTTCCGGTACGTTTGAACGTAACGGCGCAGAGTCGAAGGGCACTTCAAAAAACCTTAAAACGAGGACCATCAGGGTTGAAAAATCTCAACACTCTTAAGATCACCTACCTAAAGTGGTATTATTCGCTGTTCCGTAGAGTTCCCTGGACAGCTGATGGAGTACAGGCGAGCCCGCTTATAACGAACACAACGGGAAACCGAAATCACTTGGTTATATCGGCTTTTCGCTATATCTGGGCAGAAAATCTGTGTATACCAATGGTAACAGGAAATGAAGGTTTGTTCGTTATAACCACTATATCCTTAAAAGCGGGTTCGCTATAAGTGGGCTATACTATAGTTGGAACAACGTTGCTCTGGCTCCCATGCAATCACGCATCTAGAAACGTTTTGCGAATGCGAAACACTCGACTTGTGCTTAACGTTAAGCTTTGTACAATGTAACGCTATATAACATGACTGACGATCAGGTAAAGTATAATTTAGGAATACGTGGCGGCGAATGAATGCGTTCAAGAAGCACTGAGGATGGTCTGTCCACTGTTATGCGGCTGACCGACCTGACTTTGTCATGTGGAGGAGACTATTGCGGCGTCTACCAACATCGTGATGGTGAGCATTTTCGGAAACCCAACCGATGCGTTTTCGCTCGGGACATACCGAAAGGAGAATCGGAATGCGCATTTTGCCTTGAAATTTTTGGTATGTTACCTTCTAGGGGCGAAGCCACTCAAGGGCTCGGGTGGTCAGCGTTTCCTGGTGTCGTCATTGTTCGTCTCATGTAGTCACGGTCCGAAAACACCAGGACACTTTTTTTACAACGCCTCGAGTTAGAATTTAATGCGTAATAAAAGAACACACCGGGGCACTCGTTTTCCAACACCTCGAGCTAGAACGTTTCGTCTGTGTGGGAAAAAAGGCGTACTAAAAGAATACACTAGGACACTCGTTTTCGAACGCCTTGCGCTGGAACACTTTGTACTTCTATTACACGAGATGTGTACAGCAAAGCTGTATGCCTAGCTGTACCTCCTAATGGTTTCATCTGAGTAGGCAAAAGCGCGAAGGCGGCAAGAACACACTTATACACTGCGCCCTTCGCCCCTCTCCTTGTTTCACGTTAGTGGAGATGGCCCTGGATTTTTAGGGTCGAAGCCCCTTGAGGGCTCGAGCTGCCGGCGTCTCATGTAGTCACGGTACTAAAACACTGGGACACTTGTTTACGTCTCAGGCTACAACACATCGTAACAGGTACTAAAAAACACAGGGACACTTGTTTGCACCTCAGGCTAGAATGCTTCGTGCTTCAAAAGTAGGAGGCTTTTACAGCAAAGCTGTATACCTCTACCCCGGATGGTTTCATCTTCGTTGACAAATACGCCAAAGTGCCAAGAATACACTTTTACACAGCATGCTTCGCCCCTCCGCAGGTTTCAGGTTAGGGGAAGTGGCTTGAGTTGAGATTTTTTTCACCCCACTTTTGCGCAACGCGCAGCAAAGAAATCGGGGTACTCACTCGCACTTGAATGTTCACATTGGTGCTCATAGAGCAGGAACAACACCAGGAGCTCTAATGCGTTTGTCACATGAACAACCATGTCTTGTCCTCTGATCCTGTACTGTTTATGTGATAATTTCGACTACTGTTTACATCGCTTTGGCAGAACTGCGTTTACCTTTGGGCCTCTATAGTGTTTCGCACATTACCAATATTGGCTTATCCTCTGGATTGAACTGTTCTTGATTGTGAGTACCGTTTGCTGGCACATCACTATGGCAGAACTGCGTTTTGCGTTGGGCTCTGCTGTGTTTCGCACATGAACAACATTAGATTGTGCTCTGAATTTGAACAATCTATGACTTTAAGTACAGTTGACTAAGACATCAAAGTGGTGGAACAGAGTTTAACGTTTCATGGCACAGCGTTTTGGCGTGGTTTCACGTTACTTGGGCACCCCAGTCTAGTTTTTGCCCTTAAATTGCTTGTATGACTGAAATAGCGTGCCGCGGATTCATTGTTAAATAAAAGCACATTGTCTGGTTAGCTCCGCTTTTCAAGCAAGTCATCTCAATACAATTTACACATGACAGATACATTAACTACCTAGCGTACAGAGCGTAACAGTTATTTCATTTATAGTTAGGAAATGGATACTGAAAAAAACATGGTCACTCGTGTAAAATATCGGTTAAGCAAATAGGTCACATAAGTAGAAAGATGGGATGCTACAAGAAAATCTTGCGAGAGGAAATAGAACCTTGCGAGTACCTCACGTAAACACTCGGAAATCTTCTTGCCCCAATATCGCTTATACACACCATGCTCAACCGAAAAAAAAGGGCCCATCTCCCCGCGAGGGTGACTCGAGTAAATGCGTCGCATAGAGGGTGGGTGTATTGCGTTAACGTTCAGTGTTTGGGGAGTTGGTGGTAGTGAATGCCTTGTATCAGCAGCTTCTTGACGAAGTTTGAATGAGTCAAGGATATAAGGCGCGTTCGTAGCCGTCCATTCTGTGTCGGTTTTGTGGCGCAGTGGGAAGAGCACCATGTACCTCGCCTTCCGCCCACAGGTAGTGAATGCGTTGTATCAGCAGCTTCTTGACGTAGTTTGAATGAGTCAAGGATATAAGGCGCGTTCGTAGCCGTCCATTCTGTGTCGGGTTTTTGGCGCACTGGGTAGAGCACCATGTACCTTGCGTTCCGCCCGCTGGGTCGTAGGATCGAAACCAGGCGCCGGTAAGTATTATTTTTTTATATAGTGTAGGGGGAGGGGTGCGGACCTGTTGTTAGAGCGAGGAGGGTAGCGTGATGCGGGAAAGGAGGAGTGGGGGAGAGGGCGCACCTGGAACGGCTGTTGCAGACGCCGAGGCACGCCAACGCCGACAACGCCGGGTGACATCGTGAGTTAAAGAAATGGTCTGCATTTAAAATAAAGCGTCCGCTTAAGGCTTGCTTTGTCGCACATGACACCGAAATACGCCAGGTTTTCTACCGCCGCCGTGACTGGCTTTTTAAATAGCGGTCTGCCCATGCTCGGCGATTCCGCGTGACGAATTTCTTCCGCCATTTAGGTTCGGAGCACTTCAGGGGCCCTACATGTCGTCGCAGCTGGTTCGGCGTCACTCACCCAAACAGAGGCTACGAAAAGATCACGTCTTTCCCCCCTCGGGATGGAACCTAGGTCACTCGCGTTACGGAGTCTATGGCAATCCCAACGCGCCAAAGAGGCTAACGTAACTGATGTGCAATGTATTGGGGGTGCTGTTTTCGCTGGGCCGTTTCCATCAAGGCTGCCGTTACTAGATCACAAATACATACACCATAATATAAAATGAAGAAGAAATCACGGATTAGCGGATTAATTACCCAAATTATTAAAAAAATTAAAGCCATTTCATTCATTGTGAAAGCTGTGCGATGTGCAGAGCAGTGATTCGCCATAATGGCCTGTACCGCCGTTATCCGCTTACTGCTACCACCTCATGCAAGTCAAATTTCGCGCCTTCGCAGTGCTCGCGCGCCCTCTGCCTGAATCTGCGCCATCGGGAGTTATTTTCTCCTCGCCCGTGCGGGCGTTGCACTGCCACATTTTGCGTTTACGTAAAAACGAACCCATCAGGCGTCCTTAACTAAAGGAACGGAGGCGCTGCCGGTGAATTACGTATATTTTTCGTCAAAGTTACCTATACATTTCTTTGCGCTGAACAACGGTAAAATGTATGAAAAGCGCCAGCGTTTCACGAGTTTCCAACGCTTTTGACTATTCGCAACTTTCACCAACAGTGGCGCCGCCGCGCTGTGGCCGCCGGAACCAGTTGAAAGATTACGCGCCGCTGAGTCGACTGCAAACGCTGCACCCAAACATCGGTTCTTCTCTCTACGTGTTTACATTGAGTGTGGCCTCGGGCTAGTTATTTTCGCTAGTCCACGATCTTGTTTAGAGAAAAAACACATAAAACAGGCGAGAGACGCAGGAACACAAGAAGCACAAACGTTGCGCGTGCGGACAGTCCATTAAAGTAAAAGTGCTGCGTACCGCAGTGCGCGGCAAGGCAAACCACCGCTCGTTTCCGATTGATGACCGCCGCAAGGAAGAATGGATTCTGATGATTCGAATTGGGGGGCCTATCACGAACACATAAAAAAATTTCGCCCACCTCCCCTCGCGGGAACCCTGGTGTGATGCGACGCTGAAGGGGGTTCCATTGTGCGTTTCCGTTGGCTCGATTACTCGAATTACGTGAGCAATCGTCGGGTAATGCGAGAGAGAGAGAGAGAGCAAACGCAGCGCGGACGACCTTCGACTAAGAGACCGGCCGGAGCGCGCAGCGCGCCGGAAGGAGAGGAGACCGCGGAGAGAGAGAGAGCGCTGCACGTGCGCAGCACCGCCCACCGGCGGAGTGAGAGTGCGCTGCGCCACGCGCCCGCAGATGTTGGGCGAGAGGGTTCGCTATCGGAGAGAGGAGAGGGGGTGAGCGGAGGATAGACGCAGCTGTGGAGGCGGACGACGACGACGCAGGAAAGACAGGGCCGTCGGCAAGAGATGCTCCTCTCAGCGTCGCATCTAAAAGGCCACGCTACGTTGGCAGGCGTTGAAAAAGCCTGCCCTAGTCGTCGCGCGCTGCATCGCATCAACCCCGCCATGAAGGGAGGCGCTGGGAAAGTGCCGTATTCGTGTGATGAAAGTGTACCGTATTGTTACAATTATAATTGTCGCACCCTGAAAGCGAATCGCTAGTTGTCGTCTTGTCACAAGCTGCGGTCGACTCATCGATCCCACCACAAAGATAGGCACCGTGAAATGTTGCTACAGTCGCTGCACCTGGTCATTATCGCGTGGGCCACGAGAGCATAGTCACGAGAAAGCACCGTAGTCGTCACGTGTTCTAAGGAGATCGCAAATTTACTGTAGTAGTCGCAAGCTGCAGTCGTAACGCCGAACCCGTCACGAGGGCAGGCGTCGTGCTCGCGCACTGAAAGCTTAGTACAATATATGGTACCCTAGTCGTCGCGAACTGCCGCAGTCGCGCCGATTTTTCCACGGAGGCAGGCGCCAATAAAAGCACCACAAATTCGCGACACCTGCCTTTATGGCGGGGTCGACGCGTGGGAGACACGAGGTGATGCGCTGTCAGCGCGCGGGCAGGACAGCACTCTGGCGGCACACTCCACGGAATTTTTTGGCGCCAAACCACTGCGCCAACAAATAGATAAACCATAGCCGAAACCAGAAAACGTGGACCTCCAAATAATAAATAACAACTCAACGAAGCAGCGACAATTTGCGGAGTGTGCGAAAAAAGCAGGCAGCAGCACTCTGTTGGGGTAAAGGAGAAAAATCTCGACGGAAGCCAGGCCACTGCCGACTTTCAATCAGCAACATATGTAGCACCCCGATTCACAAACTTTTCGGCTTCTGCAGAGCAGCGTTTCCTTTCATCCGTCACAATGGCGTTAGTCGTGCGTCTCTGCGGTGAACCGGGGGCACACCACTCTGTGCACGCCTAGCATGCAGCGCATATCCTCCGTTCACCCTTATAATCACTGCGACGGCCATATTGGATTTCTCGTAGCTCTCCTATAGGTGCTGAAAGTTGCGAATATAAACCGCTTGACTTTTGAAGCTTCTGGGGTACGCAGCGTTACCCCGGGACGCCGCCTTGGTGCTCTATACACTTGGGCCGAGCGAGCAAGCGTAGGAGCACAGGGCGAGCGCCTAAATTGCTCTGCACCTAAAGGAGCCATGAAGACAAAATACAAGTTAGGTTTAATAGAAAGACTGCTTAGTCACGATAACAATGATACCAATATCACCGAAATCTTCGAACAAATAAGGGAGATATTAAAGAAAACGTGTGAAGCAGTCCCGACCCCCTAGCGAATTTTCCGCAACTTTCTATGGCGTCACGGAACCTTGTTTGTGCGATTGGCGGCCGCCTAACTGACCTGTCGCGATGACACATGACTGGACGTCTGTAATGGGTTCTCTAGTGAATGCTAACGTGCAGCTAACGCACTGAAAATTATGTGTTATTGTTGGCCCGTATGACGTCATTCGTGCTCATAACACGTCACTGTGGCGCAAAATTTGAAAGTTTTTAAATACTTATTGCTTTTTTTCGTTAAAAACATCTTTTGTGGCTGTAGTGAAGCTGAGTGAGATACTGAATCCTAGTTCTTTCAAATTAAACGAAGTTGTATTTTCTCTTCATGGCTCCTTTAAAATGTAATCTAGTCTCTTACAATCCTTATCAAGGGCTGCGCCGCCATCTTTTGATTACTTTCGCTATCACCGCCAGGCTGATACTGAAACTAGTCAGGAGAGGGCCCCACACCTCCTCTGGGGAATCACTGCTCTACACTTGACAGCTTTCACGTTGAGTGGGACAGTTTAATTTTCTAGTTCTTTCTGGCGCCACTGCAACTGTTTTCGCTGCATTTGATCCCCATTTATCTTCTGTATAGGTTGAATTCACTGGCGCAACATGCATGCAGACAACCATTGAATGCGCCGTCACTGGTTGCGTCGGGCCCCGTGGAATCGCGGTACTTGTCCGTGCAAAACATGTGCCGTTGGACGTTCCAAACACTACACCACCGAATGCAAAGTAATGACTCGACTACAATGTGAGTGGGATTAATTAACAACTACGTTGACACCCCCGTTGACAATAGGGTTGAAACGGCGCAAATGACGCACGCTGGTGTTTGTAAAGGCGCGGTCACACTAACCCGACCATCGGCCGATTTGGTGGGCCAACACCGTGTCGGGGAGCTGTCGGCGGCCATGTCACACCGCGTCGACGCCGATCGTCGCCCAACCGTCGGCGTCGGTGAGAAATCGGCGAGGCGTCGGGGTCTGCGCGATGTCGGCCGACGCGCTTGTCACACCACACCGACGGCCACGCGACGTCCCACACCGAAAGCTCCGCGACGGCCGACTCCGCCGCCTCGCCTCTCCGCCGGGGATCTCTATCTTTCTCTAGTCAAACTTGGAGTATCGTGTCGCCGCAGCACGACTGAAGCCGTTCCTGCGTACTGGCGTGTGCGCTGCTTGTACTGTATGTACTCCTTAACTTCTTGTTAGATCACGGACAAAGAAAAAAGAGCTGCGCGCCGCTGCCGCGGCAGTAATAATATGGATGTTAAACCCCCGGCGAAAAGACCTCTGTAGCACGTAAAATATGCATATAATTAGTGCGTACGTCAGCAGAAATTTAAACTCCTCTAATGAAGAAGGCCTTACTTTGCACCATGGTACCGCCTTTTCGAGAAACATGGTGCGCTTTAGAAAAGGGAAGTTAATTGTTGTGGCTCAAGACGCCACTCGCTGTGTCGAAGGAAATTTTCCATTGCAAGGGTAGGTGCTTCTCAAAGTCACGCGATTCACAAATCGGATATGCAAATCATAACCCTTAAAAACCGCTCACAAAAAAAAGAAAAGAAAAAAACTGGACCCGCCGGAAATTGAAACCGCAACAATTTTTTTTTTGTAATTTGAACCCGCAAGGTTCAGCGTTGGGCGAACGGGTGCGACGCGCGAGAGAAGTGCGCCACCGCCCAAATGCTGCCCCGCTGCGAAACAGCCTGGGTAATAGAGGGAGGCCCATCCTTCCGTGTCATACGTCGGTGTTTACTAGCTGGTTTACAGAATTCCTGGCTGGTAAACTGAAATGTCTTAAATAGCGCTTGCACAGCAGGGTTCGCCGAAGCCCCCACAATAGCTTATCACCATCAACTCCACTGCTTCGCGAAAGCGCTCGCGAAAATGTGTGTGCGCGGCTGCGACTGCGATTTCCCGCTGCGGGGATAGTGCTTGCCGCACTTTGGTTTTACGTTTCACGTGAAAAGCCCTGGCCGATATTGATCCCTTATTACCCAAATTACCCTACGTAACTCTTCTTCTGCACGAAAGTGACCTTACATTTTCTACTGGCGAGCTGATCGCACACGCATTTGAAGTATGCAGCTCCAGGGTAACGGCATCGCCGAAGCGCACAGCCGAAGCGTCGAAAGCCAACATACGGATTGCGTCAGCGCTAGTGTTCAGTTGTATGGGCTTCATGGACGTTACTGAGTTTATTACACTCCAGAAACTGAAAATAGAGCCGCATTCATTGCGGCACCAATGTTGTCAAGGAGCAGTTTTCTCTTCTCGGTCGATTCCGGACGACGCGTCCGGCGACCGGTCGGGCGACCGGTTTTGTTGGCGTCTTCGGTCGGCGAGTCAGTCACACTACGGCGGCTTTCCATCGGCCGACGTGTTTGTGTCGCTGTCGGCGTAGTCTGACAACGCGGTGTGGCAACTCGGCAGTTGACAGATGATTTAGCGACTCGTCGGCGTCGCCGTCGTGTCGGCCTAGTGTGAACTCGCCTTTAGTGCATAGTGCTTTGGGGGCTCGCCTTGTCGTCGTAGCTCGCTCGCTGGAACCAAGTAGGGCCCCAGGGCGTAGAAACGTAGTGGAGTGCTGTCGTAGCGGCGTCCCTCAGAAGCTTCGTAAACCAAGCGGTTTATATTGTCATTACCGTTCGAAATTTGTGAACCGCTGCCGCTTGTCACACATCTCCCCTTTGTTTGGCTCATTTAAAACTAAGTGCTTCTCAGGCAAAATATACGCAATTAAACGGCAGCGCCCGTGTGCATTTAGTTAGGAACGCTGGTTGGGTTGCTTTTGTGGCCTTCCAAAAAGTAGCAGCGAAAGAAAAAATTGGCCGCGTATCTGCTCCTTTCATTGCAAATGCCGTCAAAAGACGATAGTCTTTATCGGCTTTTGCGAAGTAAATGCCTCCCTTCGCTTTCCCGCTAACCTCTCATGTTGTTCCTCTTGCGTCGCGCTCCTCCCAAGGTAAAGACACCAAAGGTTTGCTTAACTCATTTAAAATTTCCCGTGTTCCACTGCACCAAACCGGGTGTCTCGATGCAAACGCTGCCGTACAGCGAAGACGCGCGTTAATCGAGCCGCCCTACTTCAAAGTTTATAGAACCGCGTTTCCCTACTCCATGTGCGTTGCAAGCAGAACGTGGAACCTATCTAGTGGAACCTTGCGTAACTGTTGCCGGTTGATTTCTTAAAATGGCACCAGAAGCTATAGTGGCGCGGGCGACAGCAGGCGACAGCGGAGTGAATTCTTTTTCTGCAGTTGATGAAGTATTTAATTTCCGAAAAGTCAATCATGTTTGATTGTTTTATAAAGGAACACTGTAAATATCACTTCTATAATAATTTGTTGTCTCATATTTGCGTAATGTCTTGTTCTTCTTCAACAATGTTGACAAGTATGAACATTACACCGGACGTAGACGGGTAGATTTAGCTGTGACTATACAAGACTATTGCGCAGGATTTGTTTTGCTTTGGCCGGGTGGCTGAATCGAGTCACAGACAGACAGATGGACAGACAGACAGACAGACATACAGACAGACCAAAATTTCTGGGTTTAAGTAGCCCAAGAAAGACTATCGTCTTTAAAAAAAATGGGGCATTCCAAACTGCGCAATAATAAGGCGGCGGTTGCGCAGACACGTGCACGATGAAAACAAAGCACAAAAAAAATGTAACTCCCACTGGGGAATTCTCAGGCAAGCGGCGCACGAGTACTGCGGAGGTGCGCCTCATTCAAACAAACACTTTGCCCTATCGCGCCAAACTGCACCTAATTCATCCCACACTGTATCAGTCCCCCAACTGCACCGCATGTGTCTTGAAAGACACCATCATCCATACCATGTGGGCATGCAACAACGACCCCTTCCCATTAATCCGTACCACCGAGCAATGGGAGGCGGCGCTGGGTAGCTCCGACCCGCAGATGCAAACACGTCTGATGGAACGGGCTGCCTTGGTCACCGGCAAACTGCAACTACCGGTCACCGCCCGCTCCTAACTACGTATCGCAATGAAGTTTATTAAAGACGATAGTCTTTCTTGGGCTACTTAAACCCAGAAATTTTGGTCTGTCTGTATGTCTGTCTGTCCGTCTGTCTGTCTGTGACCCGATTCAGCCACCCGGCCAAAGCAAAACAGTGCCTGCGCAATAGTCTTATATAGTCACAGCTAAATCTACCCGTCTATGTCCGGTGGAATGTTCATACTTGTCAACATTGTTGAAGAAGAACAAGACATTACGCAAATATGAGACGACAAATCAATACAGAAATGATATTTGCAGTGGTCCTTTATAAAAAAATCAAACATGCTTGAATTTGCGAAATTAAATACTTCATCAACTACAGAAAAAGAATTCACTCCGCCGTCGCCTGCTGTCGCCCGCGCAACTATAGCTTCTGGGACCATTTTAAGAAATCAACCGGCAAAAGTTACGCAAGGTTCCACTAGGTAGGTTCCACGTTCTTCTTGCAACGCACGTGGAGTAGGGAAACGCGGTTCTATAAACGCTGAAGTAGGGCGCCTTGACTAACGCCCGTCTTCGCCGTACGGCAGCGTTCGCATCGAGTCACCCGGTTTGGAGCAGTGGAACGCGGGAAATTTAAAATGATTTAAGCAAACCTTTGGCATCTTTACCTTGGGGGGAGCGCGATGCAAGAGGAACAACATGAGAGGTGAGCGGGAAAGCGAAGGGAGGCATTTACGTCGCAAAAGCCGATAAAGACTATCGTCTTTTGACGGCATTTGCAAGGAAAGGAGCAGATACGCGGCCAATTTTTCTCTCTCTCTCTTCTCTCTGTGGAGGCGAGAAATTTTAATTGCATTAGAAAAACCTCCGTGCCATTCATGAGGAGAGGAATGAGACCGGATGGTGAAGAGCGTGATGGGGGTAGCAGTGAGCGGAAAAGGCGCCGCAGCGAATCACTGATCTGCACTTCCCACAGCTTCCGCATTGAGCGGAATGGCTTGAACTTTTTCTCCGGCGTGCGGGCGCACTGGCACAGGGAACGCCATGTCCGTGGCGCTCGGCCTTATCTGTGGCCGTTTCCAGTGTTGACAAGCAAAGAAATTGACAGCTAAAGTTTTCAGCAAACCCCACCCATACGTAGTTGTCATCCTGCCGTCGTTATTTCGATTTTTTAGTTGCGTAGTGCTACGTTTTGTCCGACTCACCCTTGGAAAAGTACAAATCTTTAGCCAGCCTAATGGTGTGTCTAAATGGGAGGTTTTTACAGGAAAATGTTGATTTCTGAAGTAACGAAAGCACGCAGCCATCCAGCTTCCTCCGAACCTGCAACCACTCGTATATCGTCTGCAAAAAGCGTCCACACCTGCTAACCATTTTCTAACGCATTAAGCAGCGTAACACACGCTTCATATCGAGCGGATATGAGAAGGAATAAAACACAAAGAAATGTTCAACGCCTTCTGTTCCATAAGATGTATCCCCAAAAATAGCACTAATAAACTCCTGGAGTGCAGTTTTCTACAGTACAAACGAAAAAAAAAAACTGAAGGAAGCACTCGGGGCATGGTCAATGCCTGTTGGTTTAGGACATTTCGTACCACGACTATAACAGAAAAACAAAAAAATTCCGACCAATTCCGCCCTGTAATGAAGGATGCCTAGCAAAGCTGCGGTGCCAAGCATCAACGTGAGTGACCGCATGCTTTGACTGGTTTGTTGTCAAGGTCTGCACGAACATGTTTATTTGCAATTTGCGAATGAGCATTATTCCTCGTTAATTATCGCAATATGGCTTTTACGAAGTGGAGTTTTATTCCAGTCGACAAACACGGGCATAAAACACAACGTGGGCGCTGCCCGTTAATTGCGCATATTTTGCCTAAAATGTAGCTATAGATTTTTTTTGCGCTAAACACCTGGGATACGTATGACAAGCTTCTCTCCCGTAGAATCTCATGTATTGATATCTGACGGGAATTTTTTATATCTGATATCTGACGGGAAATCTGACGGGAATCTGACAGGAATGTATATTTTTGGAAATTAAACAAAACTCCGCGTATTGTTAGAGGCCTATTGGCGGCTAATTGTCGTTTACTTTGTGTCGGGAACATTTTAAGAAAACAAGAGTTAGAGCCCCTTTCCGCCGTAATACTCCCTTAAAATATGGACGGGCTTCACTGTGTAACAATAAATGTGGGAAATCCATCTTACAAAAGCACAAGCTTGCAACGATCCGTTAAAGTAGGCTTTACCTTAATGCCCTATTGCATGGCAGGGAAGACATTTTTCTATGGGCAATACGTGCCCTCTGATATTAAAGGTTGAGGGCCCCTAAGAATTTCTTTTTTAACACGAAAGTGTTTTATGCCCGTGTACACCGGGTACGGAACCGGCGACATATCCGTCATGGAAATGACATCGCCAGAAAAAGTTCAATCGACGCAGCGGCGCCAAGATTCGAGCCACGAACTCTCTCGCCGCCACGGGAGGAACACAGCGAAGGGCGCACTGCGCTATGAATACAAGCGGTAGTCGGTCTACGAACACGCTAGTAGGTCTACGAACAAGATCAGTGTAGTGCTGCCGTCTAAGAAGCGAAGCGAAGTACTTGATGACCGTAATGAGCGCCGGCAGTTGGCGCCTTGATGCCAGCGTCTTCGTGTACGCAGGAAGCGGGTGAATTGAGCCACCCTCCTCCACCTACTGCTTTCGGTTTCGGTTCAGCTTCGTTCGCACGGTTTTCAAAAGGCTGTGGTTTAAGACCGATTTACTGTGTTCCGGCGGATGCTATCCCAGGGTCTAACGTTGATGAGTTAACAGTGCCAACCGTCGAATATAAATATCGATGTGCAAGTTCATATGGATCCACCATAGACATTTAAATGCTCCTGTGAAGGCACATTTCTCTTTCTTGTTTTGTCGGTTCCTATGAAAGAGGCATCAACCGCATTTTTTTCATACACTGAAGGTGTGGCGCACAGTACTGGAAATTTTAGTGGGTGCCGGAGTATGGTGCTACGCTCACATGCGATTCTTGTTTACAGCGCTCTATTGACGAGACGATCTGCTAGATCCTCGAAATAGACTGTTTTAACATTTCGCCTGCAGCTTTAATGCCCATCAGCTTCTGTGGTTGCAGCGTCGGTGAATCATGGATAGTGATTCTGAGAAATGGGTGCCCAGAGAAAAGACACCGCGATTTGAACACGAATAAAAAATAACAGCCATTCCAGTCAATGATAAAGCTGTCGGAAGGTTAGAGCAGTGATTCGCCTTAATGGGCTGTAGCCCCGTTGTCCGCTCTACCACCCAATGCAATTCAAATTTCCCGCCTTCGCAGTGCTCGCGCGCCCGTGGCCTGAAACTGCGCCAGCGGGAGTTCGGTTCTTTTTGAGCTCGCGTTTTACCCCCGGACATGCCGGCGTCCGTGCCGGACGTGCCGGCGTTGCACTGCCACTTTTTTTCGCTTACTATCGCAAAAACCAACCCAACGAGCGTTCCTAAGGAAATGAGCGCGGGCGCTTCCCGTAATTGCGCATATTGTCCCTAAAATGTACCTACAGTTTTTTTTTGGGGGGGGGGGGGGCTAAACAACTGGGATGCGTATGACAAGCGCCAGTGGTTCACGAGTTTCGAACGCCTATGACCATATAAACCGCGTGGCTTTCGAAGCCTCTGGGTTACGCCGCGACGACAGCCGCTACGACGGACGCCGTGTGGCTCTACTTGAGTGAAGCGCGCGAGCTAAGACGACAAAGCGAGCCCCTAAAGTGATCTGCGCTAAAAAAAGACTAGACAAACACGAGCTTTGATCTTTTCAGCGAGCATAAACGAGCTTGACGTAAACAGAAACATGTTGCATCATTTTGTTTGTACTAAGTTGTCAGCGGCTGAAATCACGCGTTCGAGACGCGTCTCCGTGCCGTGCGCTCCGCTACTGCAGCAGCTTTTCTGCTTTAGCGCTTTGATAAAAAGTGTCTGCTCGCAATTTGCGTTCACACCATCGAATTAGAACCTTTGACATCATTCTAAAAGAACAGTGTGCGTTTTTAATCGTTTGCATTTGCGATGTTTCACTGAATAAACGCTAGCACAGATACGCCTGGGGCGAAGAGCGCATAAACGCGCCTTTGCGGGCGTAACTTTTCTTTTGGCAAATTCAAACAGCGGAGAAATAAAAAAACTTTTTGGTGCGTCGACTGCCCTAGCTGGCCCCGTGCCAGCCACTTGTTAGAAAGGGAGCCTTTGTTTAAAGATGGAGCACTTCTTTAAATAACAAAAATAAAATAAAAATTGCAATTGATTTCAACGTTGAAAAAACACCAAAATTTACGAGGACACGCCTTAAACGCGCAGAAGCCCTCTGTGAAATTTAATTATAACGTTCCCAGCACCAGTAAACCGACTAAAAAAATTCATCTTGCCGTAGGGGAACCCTGAGTAGTATGCGAAGCAGCCATGGAGTCGACTCAACTTCCCATTAGTTTTCAGTGCGATCGCGGCGTTGCGGGAGGAGAATGGGGGGAGCGCAGCGCGCGCGCGCGTCATTTATACCTCGGAGCTATAGTGGCGCCCCCAGCGGAGTATGCAGCGGCTACCGTCGCGTCTCTAACCCTAAGGTACTTTGCATTATCGCGCGCAGAGCCGCAGGAGTTGCCATTCGTTGCGCAATCCCGGAGAGGAGAGGAGCTTCGGAGAGGAGAGGAGGAATGCCTCGCATAGTACTCAGGGTTCCCCATACGGGAAGATAACGACGGTGGCTGAACGCGAAGCTATCTCGTGATGGATTCTTTGGTTGGCCAATCCTTAGGGGCATCCTGCCACAATCATCATCAGCGGTGCCTGGCCAGGCATGCGCAGTGTGGGTGTGGAACTGGTTCCCCTACGGGAAGGTGACGACGGTGGTTGAACTCGAAGCTATCTCGTGATGGATTGTTTGGTTGGCCAATCCCTAGGGCCATCCTCCCACAATCATCATCAGCGGTGCCTGGCCAGGCATGCACAGTGGGTGTGCGGACGGCGGAAAACAACGACAAGGGAGGGAGGGACACAGCCCCAAGCACGAGATGATCCACATTTAAAAGTCGTGGGCGTGAGCGTTTTGGCAATATTAAAGTGAAATAACGCGGACACCTGGTAATTTGATGGATGACGTGGAAGAAATTCGAAGCCATTTCTAATCTAGTTAAGCGTCTGATAAGACATGGTCCTAACCACAAAATTAACTTTAAATGCTTAAAAATTGTATTTCCAACTTGGACGCTCGAACTTTTAAATACAGTACACCAAATTTCTTGTCAGGAACATGTGAGAGGTCTCCTTGCTGCTGTGCTATGTACCTGAAAAATACACAGGGCTGCATCATAAATACTACATAAATATTTCTCCGCTAGACATGTTAGGTCATTCATTACTACCGACTGTTTTACCTAGCCTCGATAAGGTCACGTGATCGCGGCTTCTCCCAGCCTGGTAGCGTGACAGCTGCTGCTGGCTTAGTGACCATCTACGCGCAGAAGAAGCTCGCTACCTGATTGGTAACTTCAGTAATTTTGGTAAAAACAAAACAAAAGTAAAACTAAAAAGAATTTATTGTCCTTCGCTACTCGTAGCCATATTTGCCTGACACTCTGGACGAGCGGCATATGAATGTTATGCATTAAAAGACAATTCTCTAAATTTCAGTCTGTGTAGCGTCGCAGAGTTAAACCCCACAATAAATCAATCAACGACCGGTTTTCACTCGACGACTTTTAACATCGACTGAATGACGACAGGAATCAGGCTTTTACCTTTATAATTTTTTTACAAAGCGAACACAATTTGGGCGGGGGGGGGGGGGAGCTATCAGTTTGGGATTGCGTGGACCTGGCTGGCTGCCGCGGCTATCGCGACAACTGCTTCTTGAGGTTTAGGGTCCCAGCGGGTATGCGGGGCTACTTCCAGCAATGACGTCAAAATGTTGGAGAATAAACCAGGTTCAACCGTTCAATAGGACCCAAATGTGCTGCCGTGTCGTGCCAAGGGGTTGTTATTAAATAGCAAATAACAATGGGATGCGTCTGCGTGAAACAAACAAAAACAGGCCATCTCCACTTAAGTGAAACCTGTGGAGTTGCGAAGCGTGCTGTGTGTAAGTGTTTTCATAGATTGCAAGTCTCTCTTTTGCCCACGGCGCGCGCTCATTGTACGCCTAGAAGCGCCGGTGGGAGGCGCAATCGCGCGCTTGCTGGGGCGGTGGCGCCCTCTCTTGCGTTGAACCGCATTAAGGAAATCTGCATGCCCCATTTGCCCCAGTTTGAGCTAGTGGCAGAGGTGGGCAGCGAAGTGGCGACCGCTAGCACTGGCGGCGTGTCCTCTGTGATCAACGAGGCCCGGGATCAGGTTAGAATGCCTTTTCTTGCTTCTCCGACCACTCGACCCGATAAGGCCTGGCGTCGAGAGCCGGTGGATATCTGTGTGTTAAATAATAGCCCGTCTACAGGCAGCTTCTGCTTCTACCTGACGATTGCTGAAGCGGACACAGAACGTGCCACGAATCTTTAAATCAGGTTGATTTAGTTTGAACCGGTTTTACCCATGATGCACTTTCCTTTTAGTACACGTTACGTTCTACCATGAGGCGTTGGAAAACGGGTGTCCCGGTGTTTTAGTACCCCGACTACATGAGACAACGATGACAACAGACGACGACAGCCCGAACCCCTAAGGGGATTCGCCCGTTAAAAAATCTTGCACCACCCTCTCCCCCTCCCCTCCCCCCGAACGCGAAGCTTTCTTGTGATGGAGTCTTTGCATGGCCAATCCCATTATGCGAGTATATATGTGCTACTCTGGAGATGCGCAGCACTTTTCCAGAATACCCACTGCAACTCTACGGTGTACGCTTCGTAGATTCAACGTTTGATATTGGGTAGTTAGGTGCGAATCGGTACCTGCTGCTTGGCGAGCGCTTCGACCATGTCTAAATGGGGCAATCGGATAGACGCCGGCTTCATAAGCCAAGGAACCCAGTTCGATTCCGGCCACGGGAAACTTTATTCCCCTTTCCTTCACCCACGATCATTCATCATCATCGTTAGAGAAGTATGGCTTTCCTGCAGGGCGTATAGGCGTAGAACGGCATCACTGAACCCACTGATTGATTGACTGATTCATTGTTCGATTGATTTATTGATTGATTTATTGTTCGGCGCACGTTAAAGATCCCCAGGAGGTCAAAATTAATCCGGAGCACTCCACTACGGCGCGCCTCATCGCCTGCGTTGCATCGGCGCGTTAAACCCTGCAATCAATCAATCGATTGATTGATTGATTGATTGATTGATTGAATAATTGATTGATTGATTGATTGATTGATTGATTGATTGATTGTAAGGTTTAACGCGCCGACGCAACGCGGGCGATGAGGTGCGCCGTAGTGGAGTGCTCCGGATTAATTTTGACCTCCTGGGGAACTTTTCAGTGAATCCACTCAAGCCACGCTTTAAAAGCCCACGTCATTGAACGCGTTCTTTGATAGGCGTGGACAATAATTCAGATTCCTTAGAAGATGACCATTGGGAAAGGAACGATGGAGGGGGGAGGGGGGGGTGAGACATATCCGGGCTGCTGAGAAAGAAATAGTTCCCTAATGTTCTTGTAGACACAGATGGCGGACGTGCGGTATTAACGTTGGAAGGAAAATGGGAGGAAGGGATACGTGTAAGAAAAACGGGGGTGCTTACAACTTTCTCAAAATGTAAAGTGAAAGCTCAGTAGCACGTTCTCCCGGTCTGCTCTTGAACTTTCTGTTGAACTTTTTGGACACGCCTTTAAACCACGCTAAGTACCTTGGGAAGCTTTCAGATCGCTAGATGGCACCATGAGCATACGGGTGGCCCCATCGCTGCCTTCACCTCTCAATTCGCATCGCATTCACGTGCGTAAGCAGCCTAAATTCCTGTGGCGCCGCTGTTTCCCTTTCCCGCCAAGCTCTGCCGCCCTCGCTCAGAGCGCTTCAGCGACGCCTGCAGTTTCCCTTTCCTCGCGTGCCAACCCGGGCTGGCCCTCCCCATTTCTTGGCGCGTGATCTATGACTCACGCTAACTGGCTCGCCCATTTCGCCCTCACTAGTGGCCGGTGGAGGGAGGACGCTTGCCGCACTGTGTGCGCGAGGCCTAAACACCAACTATACATGAGTGAAACTACAGCGCAAACTGACACAGGGACGAGAAAGGGAAACGGCACCAGCGCTTACTATCAAGTGAAAGATTTATTAAAATCGAAAGCACATATATGCCATGTCAAGACCCAACAATCAGGCACGTGTGACCGTGGCACATGCGTACGGCCGCAGATGAGGGCAACCGCCCTCTTTCCTTTTCTTCTTTCTTTCATCTTCTACCCCTCTCCTTAAGAAGTACCATCTCTTTATCTAGAATGCTCAGGCACGGGCGGCTTATGTGCGACCGTCATCATCATCATCATCACAAGCCAGGGCAAAGGCCTCTCCCATTATTCTCCAGTTACCCCGGTCCTGCGCTACCTGCGACCAATTCCTTGCGACCAATTGTGTCTTGACATGGTATATATGTGCTTTCGATTTTCATAAATCTTTCAGTCGATAGTAAGCACTGGGTTGTTTCTCTTTCTCGTCCCTGTGTCAATTTTCGCTTAAAGGGTCCATTAAGACAAAATACAACTTTGGTTAACTGGAAATAGTTTGGCTTCAGTACCTCACTGAGCTCCATTACGGCCACGAACAACGTTTTTTCACCGATAAAAACGCAAGAAATACTTTAGAACTTTCAAATTTCACGCCACAGTGACGTGTTATCGGCATAAGTGACGTCGTATGGGCCATCACTAAAAACATTTTTCAGTGTCTTAACTGCAGGTTTGCATTCAAGCGATTCGATCAAACGGAACTCGTGGCCCACTACAATCGTCCTGTCATATGTCCTGGCGATTGATCAGTTCGGCCGCCGTCAATCGCCCGAACAAGATTCTGTGACGTCATAGAAAAGTTGCCGGAAACTGGCTAGCGAGTCGGCACTCGTCCACGCGTTTTCTTTAATATCTCCGTTATTTTTCCGGAGTTTGCGATGAAATCGGTATCGTTGTTATCACGACAGAGCACTCTTTCAATGAACCAAACTGGTATTTTGTCTTCCTGGCCCTTTAAGTTTCACTCATGGATGTTCAACTAGCTTGTCTCTCCGTTGTCTGCTACACCATTTGGCTCCTTCCTATCCAACCATGGCCTCCGAGATTCCCCCCATGGCCTCCGAGATCATGGCCTCCGTGATCGTGGAGGCCATGATCCCACACGTGCGTTTCGCTCTGCACACCCCAGGTGCCTCCGTCGTTCCAACATGAAGTTGCGCTGGCTCGCGCGTCCAAATCAGCCGCCATTTTACCATTGGCGAAAATCGATTTTATTTATGTTCAGAATAAACAGGTAAGTACCGCCGTTTGTCCCGGTGTCAAACAAAATAGACCACGAAATGCGACCTTCGTTTGAGGTTTCAGTGCGAACAAAGCGGCTGTTCGCTCGAGAAAAAATTTTTAAAGTGTTCCAATTATCGTCGCACCATCCTGTACACCCAATCACAAACACGTAACAGTAGCAGTGGGGCGCCACCATGCGCAGCGATGACCGTGCACATGGGCTCCTGTATTTCTTCAATTCCAAACGCACCCCCCGCTTCACCGTGTATGTAAAGAGGAGGTCTGTTTCGGCCACGTGCCGTCAGGTCCCGAGCTTTCGGCGCGGAGCTTTCTCGCGCCAGAACCAGCTAAAACGGCGCTCAGCTTACCGTCCGTAAATTCTACAGTGGTTTGTGCCTCTTTGCGAAGGCCACCGATCTTTCAGAATACTCGAGTAGCGGCGCTCTGGCGAGCGATAGAAAGATAAGCGCCACTGCTGAGCACGTTATTCGTACGTTGCCATACCTCGTCGTAACTCGCGTCGCCCCAAGAGTAACCGTTCACGTGAGTAAAGCACTGGGAAGGCTTAGATATTGAGGGGCGGTGGCAGAAGTAGCTGGGAAAAGCTTGGGTGGACGCTGGGGGTTACGCGTTTGGAATTGAAAAAATACCGGAGGCCATGCCATGCCTGAGAGTGATGGCTGGTAGAGAGAGCCACAGTGGCGTTGGAGGCCAGTGGAACCCTGTAATTAGGATAGCCATCTTGTTTCCTCCATCTTCTATTATATATATAAAATATCTTTAATCAATCAATGAATCGATCAATCATTTAATGAATCGATCGATCAATCAATCGATGAATAAATCAATCGATCGATCGATCGATCGATCGATCAATCAATCAATCAATCAATCAATCAATCAATCAATCAAGCAATCAATCAATCAATCAATCAATCAATTTTTCTAGTATCCATTTTGTACCTCACGCGTCCCAGGAAACATATGGATTTAACATTCCCTTTAAAGAGAAATCGTTCGCGATTTCTTAGTCTAGACAGTGCAGGCTAGACTAAGCCCGCGTATTTCACGCACCCCTGGTCAGGGCCTGTTATTTTTGTCTAGTTCATCAGTGTTTTCTTAATGCGATTTCATGTTTTATTTCCCGAATTAAGCCGCTTCTGAGTGCTTTGAGAGCTGGGGCCATATAGTGTGTAGTGCAGACACTATCGTCTAGTTTGTTTCAGTTCTTGCTCAGTGCTGATTTTTAAACCACCAATGCTATCATTCCACGGGCGCTCGTTGACTTCGCCCGCTGCGCCTTCGCAGAAAAGTTGCAATTGAAGCTATGTAGCCGAGTCCGCACGCAACGTTTCCGGTTATATAAGCAGCACTGACACAGAGGACAATATTGATTCATCAGATTTCAAAACGGACAATGAAAGTGGGTCAATCTGGCCAGCTACGTCAAGATGCATTCGTGTACAACATTGGCTTTGTACTCAGAACTGCTTCTTTGCCTCTGCTTGCGAAGATAATCTGTCCTCTATAAGTCGCTACTCTTCCTTTGGGCGGGATCGTTCGCTGGCTGCAGCAGAGTTCTCGTTTCGCCCTGAAAACGTCTGTGAATCGACCCCGGCGTTACGCTGGCAATGACGCTCGCTTAATGGTGCCCTGGTGGACAGTTTCTCTATTTCATTTTGTAAGTCAATGAAGTTAGCAGCTAGACTTGTCATATTAGCATGGCTATTCCGAATGAGAAACAATGTTCATTTGTAGCCTGCAATGACTTTTTTGTGTGTGGGGGGCAAAAGAACATTTTTTCTTCAGTTTTTGGACCCAAAATTTGTGGTTATATTGCTTCTTGGTTTTGTAAAATGGTCTTTTTAAAACTACTAACAACGCGAAGAGGAACTAATATTGTGAATTTCTCTATTATACACGAAAGTATTACGCATTACGCAGTTCTTTGGACCAGAAAAAAATATTAGCGGGACTACCCAAAATCTCTATTTTCCTGTTTTCAGAAAAAGCTCACCTCCCGCTTTACGACTTCATGGACCTACGAAGGCTTCGGCCGTATATACGCCGCTCACATTTTCCCGAGCAGACGAGCACACCAGAAATTCGCCTCAAAATTCGGTGTCGCTTCGTGGCTGGCTGCCGAATTGATTTTAAAAATTCACAACCTTTCGGCAGATATAGCGCCATCAAAGAGGGCACGCCGTTTGTTAGTTAACCGTTTTCTTCCATGGCAATTTTTTTTTGTGTCCCGTGACGCACCCAAAGAACTTCTCACAAGCATTTTGCGCATCTCCCATCCTTCCGTAAAAGCAAACGGTGCACTAACTGTGTATGGAAGGGTAAACGACATACAGAATTGCTTGTGAGTATGGCTTTGGTTGCATCACTAGACAAAAACAAAATCGGGCCATCTCCACAAACGTGAAACCTGTGTAGGCGTGACGCAGGCAGTGTATAGGTGTACTCCAAGACTGTGAGTCTCCCTCTTACCACATGGCGCGCGCTGATAAACGCGACATCAGAATTACAAAGAGGAGAAGGGAAAATCGAAAGGAAAAGCTGCAAATGTTAAAGTTATAAACAGTACGGAGCAAAACAGAAGCTAGCAAGCCAGCGTGAACGAAAAACTCGCGTCCGGGTGTGTTCTGTTAGTACGCGTTCTTGCCCATCGAAATGAAACGTTCTAGGGGGAGGCGTTGGAAAACAAGTGTACGTGTGTTTTAGTACCATGACCACATGAGAATACGATGACTCACGACGACGATGAAATGAGACGGCGACAGCACGAGCCCCGAAGGTTCTTCGCCCTCAAAGAATGCAGTGATCGAACACAATTAAACTGCGTTTACCGAGCGAAAAGGGGACGCTCGCCAAGAGAGGGCCCAATTGAGGCACTCCCAATTGCACCAAAACAAAAATATTCAGCCTTCTTCGTTTCTATGAAAAAAGATTACCAGCAAAGCTATGCGGCCAAGAAAGCCTCAGTGTGAGCGGATATGGCCTTTGAACCGCGTCGTTGTCCAAGGGGTGCACGAAGCGAAACGCGCTTGTTTGTAATTTGCCGCCGAGCATACTTACTGGTTAATTACCCGAACGAAACCCTGACAAAGTAGTTTTACTGCAGTGCACAAACATGGGGCTGTCCCTTTCCCTCCCGTAGAAGCCCACGTATTTACATCAGACACGACTTCTACAATATTTACCACTTCCATGTGAACTATGTGATATTGAAAAGTCAATCAAGCTCCGCGTAACTTTAAAGTCGTCTTAGCTCTTATTTGTCGTATAATTTGTTTCGCAGTAGTTTCAACAAAGCAAGAGTTACGATCACCTTCTTGAATGACTCTCCCTCCGAAGATAGACGTGAAACACGCAAGGTGTAAAAGCTATCTTCCGAAGACAAAGCTTACATCGACTCCCTCAAAGTCGGCTTCACCCCGAAGCAGAAATGCATTGGAAGAAAGACATATCTTTAAGGCATATATAAGGCTTTAAAATATGAACGTCCCAGGACTTCTTTATTTTTGATACGTTTCTCCTAACGCTGAAGGTGTCGAGCATAGTCTCATGATACCGGGGGTTAAGTGGGCGCCACGATGTTGCCTCACGCTAACGTCCAATTCCTCTCTAAATCGCTCTGTTTCCGGAGACGATCTGCTGGATACTAGCCATAGATGGCTTGGCTGTAGAACATGGATAGTGCGTAGAGCAGGCATAGTTAGGCACGCGTCCTTATTCTTTCCGAATCCCCCCCCCCCCCCTCCTTCCGCACACGTCTCCTTGGAGCGAACCTAAGATTAGACCTTGTCCCGCGCTGGCGCTCGAGGCGCTGTCTTGACCTTGTCTGAGATTCAACGTTAATGTGACGCTACGAGGAACGAGCCGTGTTCCGGGGTTGTACGTTAAGTAAAAAGGTTTTTGGTCTAGAAGATAACGTATCCTCTCCGAAGCATTTTTTTGTTTTCTCGTGCCGTGCCGACAGCCGTCACCAAGTTTTGGTTATGACAAGACCCTCGAAAAGGCCGCTTTGCCGCGTCTTGCTTGTGAGCTGTTTCTCAGGACATTTCTTTGCGGCAGCAACGCTGCGGCAATACTGTCTTGATTTCCTGCACTTTCCTCGGTTAGGCGGTGTACATCCTTCATCCGCATCTAGTAAGTTACGCTTTGATTCTCGCTGTCCTATTCTTCCGCGAAGCCACATTAAACGTTTATTGGCAAAGACAGGCAATTTATAGACAGTGTTAAAGGCTTCTAGCCTCACTTCGACGTGCTCGGGTGTTTGCTGCATTGTATACACGGGCTGCCACTCCTACTACTTCAACTGTAACCTCGAGACATTTAGCATGACAATATTATTGCCAATAGTACAAATGCATTCAAAACAAATCGGTAATTTTTTCTAGGCTAGGCGAAAACGTTTCCAGCCATACATTGTTGTGGCGATGCCAGAAATCACGGCTTTCTAGTATGCACATGAATGATCATTATGTAGAAGAAATAATTGCACAAGCCGGTGTAGGGAACTAATTTACGACTGGCGCCAGTAATCGTTTTCGCTTTGTCACTCCCCGACAGGGCTGGTGAAATAAATACAGAGGATGGGCAGCAGTTTTAAAAGGCGTCACAGCCGCAGTACTTACCCTGCCGCTGCCGCTGCCGCTAATAACGGGCGAGAACAGGCAAGAACGGAAAAGAAGCAGTGAGACGGGACGCTCTACCAACCAGTGTTGTTTCCTAGCCATCACGTACTTCGCAAGCATCAAAACAGGATAGGATACGTGGTAGTAATTAAACTCAATGAAGTGGCCTTGGGATACGTCGTCACAAAACTTAATCCGTTAAAAAAGGAGAAATTTTACTGGCAGATAACGCAGCTGATAATTGCTTTTCGTCAGGTTGTCAAGTGTGCGGTTAATTTTTGTCTAACTTTCTACCCCTGTTAACGCATCCTCGTAAACAACTTCCGTCTGATTCAGCAGTTTATAACGAGCTGTGAAGAAAAATGTTTATTTCTGTGTCTGACAACGCAAAGAAACTCATTAGCGGAATTCCGAAACCATAACGACGCAGGTGGAATTGACCAGTATTCACCGGTATTAGGCAGAAATCTAATGTACCGCAGAAACGGTGACTCTCCCCAGCCCGATAGAGTAGTCATACTTATTTGGATTATTGTTTCGGACTCTGGATTGCACTCTTGCAATCTCCTTTTCGGTGAGTGTTACGTCGCGTGCATGATCGTTACGTCGCCTCTCCCGTCACCTTTGTACGCTTTGAAAACGGTGAAAAAAAAAACTAAAATTTCATGCACACCCGTTCAGTACAGTGAAACAGTATGTTGCAGCCGTTTGAGCGTATACCTGGCGCCACGTGTTTGGGAACTGCACGCAATTTGGGAAAACATGCCAAAAACAGAAAAGTGCTCACCGGCAGCGGCACCCGACTCCGCGGTTGAGCCTGCTGCGGCCCCTGCAAAATAAAAGTGTACACGCGCGACCTGTATGAATGGCGATGCCTCAAAGGTCTGGCCAGGCACTTGCGTTTTCTGCTTATGGAGGCGACATGGCGACGCGGTTTATCGCTCCTTTCTGGCCTCCCAAACCTTTGTCACACCGTCCTTTTTAGTTCTCGCTTTTTTTCTGCTGTCGCCTCGCCGAAGGCGACGTTCTGGCGGGGACGCTGCAGTTCGGCGCGCGCATGGCACGTTAGTTTCTTTGAAGGCGAAGCCAGTCGGCAACCAGGAGCCTGTTGATGTCGCAATATGCACACATTAATGGGTCTAGAATGCTCTGCTGTGCTTTATCCAAGCATTTCTACTATGAACATTATATGCGTTCTGAGGCATTGATGAGAACGTACGGCCCGCTTGACTCCAGGAAGACAACGTCAGCAAGAGAGCGAGGTGGGGGAGTGGAAGCTGTGACAAGCTCCCATGTGGTATTTTTAGGGATGACGTCGGGAGCCCAAAAGAGGAAAGTGCCAACGGCGACAACGGAGTCGCGGATATGCATTACAGATCTGCTAGGGGGAACTTCTCTTGAAAAGTGAGAGCGGTGGTTGGAGGGTGGGTCACTTGGGTGGGTCAGGGGAGTTTGGGGATGAAGCAGCTGCACCAGAAGCTCGCCGACAGGCGAGCGCCGGACGATAGCGCCTCGTCTACGGGATCGAGCTCGTCTCGTCGTCGCGAGTCAGAAGGTCACCCAGACTCCCACCCTGGACCCGGAAAAGCGTAAGCGGCTGCCCGGCGATGCTGACTCAACTTCGCCGAGATCTCTCGTAACTGGACTTACTGTTAACGCTAGCCACGTCTGGGGTTAGGATGTAGTCGTCCCCAGAGAGCATATTTTTTTGTAGTTCTGCATTGTGTATTGGCTCTGTGTGTGTGTGTGTGTGTGTGTGTGTGTGTGTGTGTGTGTGTGTGTGTGTGTGTGTGTGTGTGTGCGTGTGTGCGTGTGCGTGCGTGCGTGCGGGCGTGCGCGCGCGCGTGTGCGTGTGCGTGTGTTTTGTTGTTGCTTGCGTAGTTAAGGCCTTGCTTTCGCGGCCTTGCGCGCCTTTGTCCCCGTTATACCGCGTCCCTCGAATAGTGGTACTCGCACGAGTGCAGATATATTTGTAGAGTTTTTTTTTTTGTATGCATTGTCTGTACCTGTGCAATATCGTACGTGCTTGTGCAGAAAAAAAACATTTTGTTTAACCGAAGTAGTGTACACGTGTGACCGCTCTCAGTAACTCCACGACTTCGTTTCACGCCCACACGCACAGGCCGACAACCTTGCTAAAATACATGACTTTTCGCACCTCTGTGTTTCGGTAAAAGCCACGGAGGTTCTGACAGAGACTGGTGGCTTTCAAGGAAAAACGGGCGGCAGGGCTGCAGCTTCAAGCAGGCGTTGCACCGCTAGCCTACATTATGAATAATACGCGTCGCAAACAACGAGCGTACGTTTTGGGGCAAAACAGGCCGCAGACCTGACAAATCCTTCTTGAGGGCAACATTACGGCTGTACAAAACATCGACTTCCCCCGGTGGCATCCCGGCTACACGTCAGCAACAATTTCAGCGTGGTGCTACGGCACAGCGAACGTCGGACGTGTGTGCGCTACAGCTGTAGCTTATGGAGTTTCATAGTTTTATGTACAGTGGGGTCCACTGTTAAAGGGAAACGGCGAGCGCGTGGATGCTGCGCTCCGCGAAGCGCCGGCGCCGAGAAGTGGCGAGAATCGGAGACAGCGGGCGCATGCGCACTGACCGCACGAGGCCGTAGAAGCCGCTCTGTCGTCTGCTGCGGCGCTCCGCTGCGCTGCTCAGCTTGAAACAGCTGAGGGATTTCGCAATCGAAGGATGTGAGCGGTGCGGCCGAGAACTGTAGCAGACGACAGAGTGTCGTCTCCCGCGTAATGCGGTCAGTTCGCATGTGCCGGCTGTCTCCGATTCTCGCCACTTCTCGGCGCCAGCGCTTCGCGGAGCGCAGCATCCACGCGCTCGCCGTTTCGCTTTAACAGTGGACCCCGCCGTACTTCAACTCTATTGCCGCTTCTCAAAGTCTACGAAATTATTTAACGTCTGTCTCAAAGAATACCTAAGCCTGGAAAGGTGCCTTTGGGACTATTTAGCCCTTTTTCCGTATTGCTCAATACAAGTTACAAGTATAGTGCAGGTAACATAGGTGTAGAGTCGCAGGGTACACCCGCTCAAGTGTGGCCCGCGTGAACACATTATTCTGTTGAAAATGCTCCGCTGTGCGTATATACAAGCATTTCTACTGGGTACATTCCACGCGTTTTGAGGTATACCCGTGCAGTGCACTTTCGCTTAAAGGGGCCTTGAAGACAAAACACAAGTTTGGTTCATTCGAAAGATGGCCTCGTTAGAATCATACTGACACCACTTTTAACGCAAACGTCGCTCAAATGAGCTATATAATCAGGAATAGAAGGAATGGTCATGCCACCCACGAGCTCATTTCCCGCAAGAGAACATATGATTTCATAACATACCAGCTCTAGATCAGGCTGAGGCCGGCGAAACCAAACGCAAATTAGGTAGAGTTTATAAGCTTGCCGATCGAGCCATTTGCGCTTAAATTTGGGGCACATTATTTTTATAGCAGCAAGAATGGGGTGATAAAAAGGGGAAGTTACGAAAATACACGTAAACATAGAAATACCGACCCGTACTGTTTTTGGCACTGCGCGCACTGTGCTTGTTATATCTACGCAGCAGTCCGCTGCTTTGGAGTTGTCTTACGCGCACTGGCCTATTGGCGTAAGCAACGTTGTGTTACGTAACCCTGTTGGTCAAGGATATTCCATGTTTCACGAAAAGATTACTTTCTGCAGTAAAAAAAAAAAAAAAAAGCCAGGCGCAATTACGGTCAAAAAACAAACTAACGAAAGACACCCGTCCGGGCATGAGTATGGTAGCGCCATCTGGGAAGATTGACAGCAAGCAGCGCTGCAGCGGAATCACGCAGTGCAAGTTCGCTTGTATACCCGCGCTTATGACTACAATGCTGACGTACCGAAAACGCAGGATTTGGCGGGAGAATGAAACTTTTAACCTAAATTAATTAATTTCTCAGTGAATACGGCACCATTTGCTGCCGGACGAGCACTAAGAGCACTATAAAACACGAAATCTTCCGAACGAAACAAACTTGTATTTTGTCTCCATGGCCCCTTTAAGCCATGGCTGAGAACCCCGAACAATAATTTACCTCCACTGGCTTGTTGCTTGATATGGCCCTTACGATTTAGCAGGTACAACTTTCCCACATTTAAGAATGCGTCTAATCTCACTGCAGCCGCTTGAATTACCTCCGGGAAGTGCTCACGGCAGCTTTCATAAAAGCTGGCTGGCCTAACGTTTCCCGCATAATATTAAGTCCCAACGTAATTTAACGTAACATGACCTCACCGAACCTAACGTAGCCTAAGCGAGAGCATCATAACCTACCCAAATCCCGCCAACCTGCAACAAACCAAATCTAACCCAAGCCAACGATAAAGAACACAACCTATTTTAAACGTAATTCAACCCTTTCTCGAAGTCTGGAAAGAGTAAAAATCGGAGTAGAAAAGGCATAACAAAATCACGATGACCGAAAAAATCGGGAAGTTAAAAAAAACATAGCACTGTCGGACTACAGCACTACCGGGCCAGCAGCGAACATAGATGTTTAGGGGTTATTCCATCGAATCTCAGGGAAGCGTTCTCAGCCAATGAGAGGCGACTGCCGTGTGAAATTTCTCACGGTAATTCTCACAGTTGCCGCGACAATAGACGCTACCGACAATAACATTTCTGCAGAGTGTTTTGTGGCCAAGATGTGCCACGAAAGGGGCCACGTGAGGGGTCTCCTCTAAGATATGAACCACCTTTGTTTCTTCAGAAACCTACTGGCTGATTTTGCGGAGTTTTGTTTTTGGCAGTGTGCACTAAGGAAGCGAAAAAGTAACACTACGAGCGTTCTTAGAAATTCTGCTTACCGGGCGGGGCCGCTGACGCCGGTGCTTCTACGGCAGCTAAACAACAAAGATAATATCCAATGAGCTCCTTTCCCACAAGCACTTCCAAGTATGCAGCGGTAACCTTCGACTAAGGCAAGGGTAATGCAGAGACGAGGACTTACACTGCTCTCCCATGTTGCGAACTTGCTTCCTGGTTTACGGCAGCTTCCTGGAAACGCAGCCGCTTGGTAGGAACCGGCAAGTAGAACCGCAATCAGCCGAGCAGAAAGAAGCGCTGGCTGCAAGCGTAACCGGCACCGAGTGAACGTTCCAACGGTCCTTCGCAGAAATTTCTGGAAGCGCTCGTGATGAGCGCATGCAAAGCCGCACGTTGATTCTTCTTTCTTGCCGACTGCGGCAACATTCCACTGCAAGGGGACTGTCCAGCATTCGTGACAGGTTCATAGTACTCGATCAAGATCCTCAGAGGGTATCCAACCTTCGATTCATTCGCGCGCCTGTGAAGAATGGCGACTCGACACGCGTCATGCAGTTTCTCGACGTACCGTTGCTCTCCATCTAACGTTCCTGCAAGGGCAGAACGTTAGGTAAACGCTGTGATAGGTTGCGCCCCCTTACAATAGATGGCGCTACGATTACCCGAGCACCCGTACCTTAGAAACAATGCGCAAAACTAAAGTAAGTGTAGAGATATAGGAGAAATGTTCGTTGGCCATTTTACTATGTAAGCGTGGTTGAGTGCGAATCTGTAGGCGCTGCACGACGGTACTATATTTGCACGGCAGTTTAGATTATTTTTCTCAGGCGCAAAGCAATCGCCGTCTCGACGTCGGCTTGTTGGCTTCGCAAACGCGCCTTGCTACCGCGCACACAGATCCATGCGACATTGTCGCGTGCCCTCGGCGTGCGGCGCCCTTTTGTTTCTCGCGCCATCGGATCGGCCCAACGGTGACGGTTACATATGGCAGCACTGACGCACAGGTAACAGTTGAACGACAGAAAATTCTACAAGCGTTTACTGAAATGTCTGCATAAAAAACTAAGTTTCAGGGATTCCATTAAACCTGCCTTTTCAGTACATCCGTCTATTGCTTGCCATTTTATTTTACCGAATATTTCCTCTCTTGCCGACATCCTTTTTGTTCATGAACGCGTCATTTAATACGCCGCCCTAGCAAACAAATACGTAGTGATCGCTCAAGCAACAGTGATCACTTGCCTAAAAGATCTTCTCATTATCATCGCCCTCACCTTTGGTTTTCTTTTTTTTGTTTTCTGTGTTACTATAACTGGCACATACCCACATTGCATCGAGAAGGAACAAGACATTTAGGCGCTTTATGCATCCTACCTTTCGGATGCTTCTCATTCGGTGACCCCTCTGGGTAAAACGTTTTCAAACTGTTACGGCAAGCGGGTGACAAAACACGACACAAATAGGGACTCAAAACAATTTCTCGCCTTCAAAAATGCGCATAACCTCACCCGATCCTGATGTCTCCAAAGAACAACAAAGAAGGTGTCATAAGTGCGTCATCTCCCTTGTAAAGCGCATGCCAGCAACAGACAGACGACACCAGAAGTCTTGCCGCAGCGAAAGCCTGGTTTATTCTGTGCGCGCGGCTCCGCTTCTTCCAAGACCAGCGCGATGGATAACGGTGGCGGTGGAACGCACACGATGATGGTGATGGGTGTTACAGTAGTGATGATGATGCTGCTACACTAATATTCGTCGGAGCCTTCTGATTGAGGTCGCTCCTAACACCTTCTTACATTAAAAAATTGGCCGCGTATCTGCTCCTTTCGTTGCGAATGTCGACAAAAGACGATGGTCTTTATCGACTTTTGATAAGTAAATACTCCCCTTCGCTTTCCCGCTCACCCGTCATGTTGCTCCTCTTGCGTCACGCTCCTCCCAAGGTAAAGGCGCCAAAGGTTTGCTTAAATCATTTTAAATTTACCGCGTTCCACTGCTCCAGGCCGGGTGTCTCGATGCCAACGCTGCCCTACGGTCAAGACGGGCGTGAATCGAGGCGCACTACTTCAATGTTTACAGAACCGGGTTTCTCTACACCACGTGCGTTGCAAACAGAACGTGGAACCTATCTAGTGCAACCTTTCGTAAGTGTTGCCGGTTGATTCCTCAAAATGCGCAAGGAGCTATAGTGGCGCGGGCGACAGCGGGCGATGGCGGAGTGAATTTTTTTGCTGCAGTTGATGAAGTATTTAATGTTGCAAAAAACAAGCATTTGTGACTTTTTATAAAGTAACACTGCAAACATCACTTCTGTATTACTTTTTTGTCTTATATTTGCGTAATGTCTTGTTCTTTTTCAACAATGTTGACAAGTATGAACATTCCACTGGACCACGGAGCAAGATAAACAGGAGCGCCGACTTCGCTCTCTCCGGCGGGCTCTTAATGTCCATAACTCGCGAAGCACAATGTAGATGGCGCAGCGAATGGCCGGCCGGCTAAGCGGCCGGCGTTCCCCGTGCACCGGCGGGCGTGTTGGCGAAACCAACGCCGCCTGTATAAACATTGCCTAAAGCGTGAGCGAAAAATGGCCAAACAGCCACTCTCCTATTGCTCTCTCCTACTCTTCCCCGCTCCGTAGCCTTCCAGCGTGCTTTCGTGTCCGCCAGCCAGCGCCGCTTCTCGGAAACTATGCAAAATAGTGGAAAGTTTGTTTAGCGTTTCCGAGGCGGCGCTCCTACGCCTTCTTGTTTTTCACCATGCCTGTCTGTCTTGGTCTGTCACTGATAAAACTTCCTTTGTCACGAAGCGAAATCCCTTGCGCTGCCGCAGGCTGATGCCGGCTTTGCGCGCTTATCTAATCGGATCACAGGCCCTGAAATTTTCTGAGTGGGGCATCCCACCTGTATCCCCTCCGCATTTAGGTATTGTTTTGACCCCGCTGTTCGCACTCCGCATCGGTACGCACTTTTAAAATTGAGGACTGTACTGTAGAAGCGCCCGGACAGCGTGGCGGGATCGCAGCTGCTTATCCTTTTGTTTCCTATAATTTTCTGAAGTTTACAAGCACGTGATATTATTGGAAAGTAATCGTAGAAGTGAGCGCCTGAACAAAAAAAAAAACGTGCACGCAATTTTTTCTTCTCTAGATCCTCCAGAAAAAAAAATATCAGTAAAATAATGGCTGCCCCATCCGAAAATATCGTTTTTATGTTAGCTATATGTCTACCCGACAATCAGTATGTTCTTACACTATTTCAGTCCGCCTCCGTCTTTATCTTTGGAAAAATGCAGCAAGTATGAAGCGAGCGACACGTTGAACGAGATCCCCAGTGCGCCACAGAACTAGCGCCCCGTCGCGGCTAAGATATAAGCGAAACGGCCCTTGAAGCCCAACAGGCAAGCTGACCGACACACGTCGTAGAAGTGGGTGCAGCGTTCGCGACTCGCGAGCAGTGACGTAAGGCGAGATGTGCACCGGCACGCGCCACATAGCGGATCAGTGACTGAACTAAGCGTCCCTACCCTTCTCGTTGAAAAGCGCGCGACGCGACAGGCAATGTTAATACAGGCGGCGTTGGCGGAACGCTTTCCGTCGCTTTTGTCGTCTGCTTCGGCGACGCTAGAATTGGGAACGGAGTGCTTTGGGCCTGCTTTGGCGCCGCTTCGCGTTCGTTGCGCTCCTCCTTTGCACGGCTTGATTAACTTGTTCGACAGCACCTTCTGCGTAACCCGTACCCGAGGGAACTGAGTGGTCGTACGGCAAAGGTACGTTAAGGATTGGTTTGCATGGCAGAAAAACAAAATCTAGAGGCCACATATAGACATATGGCTGCTATACAAACACTATATTTAGCGCAGTGCTAGCCAAAAATGTGACTTCATTTTGTAAATTTGTGAATACCAATACGGCTGTGTTTTAACAGGTTTCACAGAAGCGAAAGGAGCAACTAGTTCGGATCAATAGCGATTATAAAAGTTCCCCCAGCTTTTTTCACAGTTCTCCAAAATACGGCCAAAACAGAGTGTGCCTAGAACACGGACCGGCACTCACACGCTCATCAAAACAACAGAAACGCGATAACATCACCCGCGACTGCCCGCGGCGTAGCAATCTGCGCAAGATCGAGGCCCTGACAGTGCGGTCTTTTCACAAACCTTCATTTTGTGATATTTGAATGCATCCGGACCCTATATCGCTGTGGTGATGACTCGCCGAAAGAAAAGGTTTAACTAGCCGGTTGTTTTGCTGGTCAGCCGCTTAAAGAAAAGAAAACGCCGGGAACTTTGGTAGGCCCAAAATTGCAACCATACAAATTGCAGAATTTTATTTGGAGTCCGCGGCGTTATCGACGAGATAACACCACCGTAGAGCGACAGTGAGCATCGGGCGGTAAGTTGCGACATGAGTTACAATGAAGATTGCGTTTGATATTCTTGGGTGCCTTATCAAGCTGGCAGTGTTTTTGTATACTTAATAAAACAGGGTAGCCGTCCTATTCAGTCATTGGCACAGAAATGTGTGTATCATTGATGTTTGCCGATGGAGACTCCGGGCGACCCCTGTAAGCGTTGTTCGTGCGCAGAAGCAGCATAAATAATTAAGCACGCGCCAGGGGAGCGGACGAACAACAGAGAGTAATTTTTGCGCTGCATCTATTTGTCGTAAGCAGAATCACGCTAGACTGCGTGTTGTGGCATTCCATATTACTCTTGCTCATTCTTTGGTGCTTCTGACCCGCCACACTATCAAAAGGGCAATTGTTTCGGTATGATTGATAAAGTTTTGCGCGTCCACTTCTTTTTTCACATCTTATTCTAAGTACGACGTTATGGTTTATTAGTGAACACAATCCCGACAAAATAAAGAGCGCAGTTTTTTTTGTTTATTGCTATATGTACCAATCGTACAGTAAAAACACAACTTGGATTTTTTGCGCTTTTAGTCGCATACAAAAGTGTATGGCCCATGGCCGCATGCTAATAACTTGGTATCCAGCCAGTGCATATCTGTCCAAGGTCCGCGTAGTTTTTTTTTTTTTTTGCGATAGTATGCCCTTTGGCATAAAGTCTTAGAGGTACAAGTTGGCACCCGTTTCCCGGAGGAAATCCAGAAGACAGCGGTGGTAGGGCCCCCACAGCCATCGGTGCAGATCAGGAGGTCTTCCAGGATGCAGGCCTGTGCCGCGAAGGTGTCTGAATCTCGCTGCACTAAGGGAAGGGCACGTCCATAGTAGGTGGTTGGTGTTGGCGTCTTCGGCAGGAACCGTACAGAAAGGCAGGTGTTGATAAGTCTCTGCTGGTGAAATGGGCAGGACACAGCAGGTAGCTGCTGTAGGTATGACGAGGTGGTAAATAAGCCACGTCCTGCCTTCTCGCACACTGGAGCCAAATGCGAGATCTGGAACATCAACAAGAACGTGTGCATATTTGGGTTAGAATGAATACTAGCTTCATTGCTGCTTTCAAGCGCACATACGATAGTTTTGAGTGAAATCTCTGTGGCATCTGTATTCGAAATAAACGTTATCTCATATATTAGCAATTTTTCTTTCTTAACTTGATTTTGGCTACAAAGACTTGTGACAACGCCAATAGTAAAGGCAAATTTTAAATTAAAACCAGCCTCTATTATTAAGAGAAGCGGATACGTTTTTCTATCTGTGTGATTGTAGTGTTCGGTGGAAACGACCCACACTTTCTCCTAATCCAAAATATATTTCTCCAGACGAAAGCAGCCGTCCCACACTAGGATTTCTAAACTACTATTACGTCATATATACTTTCGCCCGCTATGTATTCCTCGGGTATTTCGCGGGCCGTGAAGTAAACCGGTTATCAACACCTTATCTATAAACCTCTAATAAATTACTAGGACAGGTTAAACCTGCATTGTCTAATTTTTTATCGGCTTATAGTTGTAACTGAATTCTTGTGAATATATCGTTCCTGTACTGAAAGCTGAAACTTGAAGCACGGAACTGAAGCGTAAATCATAAATTATAAGTGGTGGAATTATAGTTATGATTGAATTATAAACATATGCAGTAATTGCTTAGTTTGTATATTGATTGCTACAAATTCATTCTGCTATACGCCGAGGATTCACGTGAATACAAAATGCAGAACACACAATTGAAACGCAATAAAATAATTAATGTAGTCACTACTTAGTTAACATTGTGCTAACAATCCGATATGAACCTATGGACCCGCCCTTTGAGCCAAAAGTGTATGGGAGATGCCTTCCTCCAGCTGTGCACATAAATAGGCTGATAATAATAACGACCATAATACTGATAATAATTATAATAATCACAATAGTATTAATAATAATAACAACTACAACACATGGTATACGAAAAAATACTAAACGCAGGCAATCAAAAGAAAATAAAAAGAGTGCAGATAAGCTAACACTGATGAATTAGTTATTCTATAGTTGCCTCATATACATTTAGCTGCATACCGTGCATTCACTTGCGGTAAAATGCAAAAACACACGATCGAAACGCATTAAATCAATAACGCACGTGTAAACAAACGTGTGTAGCTAATGTAGTCGTTGGAATAATTGCCAGGTGCTCTGCCACGCATTTCATGCGTAACTGAAGAGGAAAAGAAGACAATCCAAATGTAATAAATAAATAGTGCACGTGTATGCTCACTTAAATTATAAATCTGCTGCAACCGCGTCCTGCTATGTCGTACAAGCGTAGAAAAGCAAAACGAGCAGCGTGCAGATCGTACCTTTCGTCCGCCGGGATCCAAAAGAATTTTATGCGGATTGGCGTGAAGAATTTTGACTCCACTGAGTACAGCATGATCTGTGATGACGGTGCGAATCCATTCATGCATCTGATTCGATGAAACAAACTTCACGGTGGTAAAATCGGCCATCGGAACACCGTGGATCGTAGCATCCTTGCGGGCGCGACAAGAAACGCCCCTTTTCTGCGGTGCGAAGAAGAAAGGCATGGTTCCGGTTTTCCACTCCGAGTGGCGCTCGTATTTTCGCAGTCTAGAACCGCAACTTTTAAGTTCACTTGCATAATTAAAAACTCTGAAATTAATAAGTAACCCGGTAATAAATATAAAATGCAGCAACAGCGTTCATTTATGCTCGTATGTAGTACAGCGCCCAAACGTTAGGATCGCTGCAGTCACGGGACAGAAAAACGGCGGAGTTTCATCCCCCTGACGGAGTGCTTTGGGCCTGCGTTGGCGCCGCTTCGCGTTCATTCCGCTGCTGAGGACCTTCGCACGGCTTGATTAACTTGTTCGACAGCACCTTCTGGGTAACCCGAACCCGAAGGAATTGAGTGGTCGTACTGCACGGCAAAGATGCGTTAAGGATTGGTTTGCATGGCGGGAAAACAAAATGTAGGGCGCACATATAGACATACGGCTGCTATACAAACACTACCTTTTGCGCAGTGCTTGCCGAAAATGTGACTCCGTTTGTAAATTTGTGAACACCAATTCGGCTGTGTTTCAACAGGTTTTACAAAAGGCGAAAAGAGCAACTGGTTCTGAGCACTAGCGATTATAAAAGTTGCCTCAGCTTTCTCGCCGTTCTCCAACTTACGTCTAAAACAGAGCGTGCCTAGAACACGGACCGGCACTCACACGCTCATCAGAAAATAGCATAAACGCGATAACATCACCCGCGACTGCCCGCGACGTAGCAATCTGCTCAAGATCGAGGCCCTGACAGTGCGGTCTTTTTACAAGCCTTCATTTCGCGATATTTGAATTCGTCCGTACCCTATATCTCTGTGGTGATGACTCGCCAAAAGAAAAGGTTTGACGAGCCGGTTGTTTTGCTGGTCAGCTGCTTAAAAAAAAAACGCCGGGAACTCTGGTAGGCCCGAAATTGCAGCCATACAAATCGTAGCATTTTATTTGGAGTCCACGGCGTTATCTCCGAGATAACACGACCGTAGAGCGACAGTGAACATCAGGCGGTAAGTTGCGGTATGGGTTACAATGGAGGTTGCGTTTGATATTCTTGGGTGCCTTATCGATATGACAGTGTTTTTGTACACTTATTACAACAGGGCAGCCGTCCAATTCAGTCATTGGCACAGAAATGTGTGTCTCATTGCCGTTTGCCGATGGAGACTCCGGGCGACCCTTGTAAGCATTGTTCGTGCGCAGAAGCGGCATAAATTATTAAGCAGGCGGCGGCAGAGCGGGCCAACAACAGAGGGTAATTTTTGCGCTGCATCGGTTTGTCGTAAGCAGAATCACGCTAGACTGCATGTTGTGGCGTTTCATATTATTCTTGCTCATTCTTTGGTGATTCTAAGGTCGTCGTCGTTCAGTTGCGTCTTACATCTGCTGGATTAGTACAATATTTTTAGCGGGTCTTCAGAAAGTCATAATAAAGGCCCCCTGATAGGAAATAAGCGATCGCCATGTATGCGGTGGCGTGCGATTATCTGCCCCGTCTATTCCGGCTGCGCACGGGTGTTTAAATTCCGCGCGTGCAGGCATTCCTCCTGCATAGTAGGACTGACATACGACAGGCGTCATTGCGAAAGTAACGACGCCTCTGGGGAGAGCGAAGAAGGGAAGAGCCATGTAGAGAGGCACAGCGACGAGAGGGCAAACGAAGGAGGAAGAGAGCAAAGGGAAAGCTGGGCGGCCGGTGGCGCGTGGACATTATCGGCCTGAGCAAAAGAATTTTTCTGGGCCGCAGTCGGCGCTCCTCTTGATATCTTGCTCCGTGGTTGTGAGTATATAATACTCTTGCGTCGGCATTGTTTTACTTTGGCCGGGTGGCTGAATCGAGTCACAGACAGACAGACAGTTCGCTGTAACAGACAGAGAGACAGACAGGCCAAAATTTCTGGGTTTGAGTAACCCAAGAAAGACTATCGTCTTTAATACTCATGGGAAAGTTGAGCCGCACCTCCGCCTCATCTTCGCCCCATCATTTGGCCTCGCCTCGCCCGGTACATTGCCCACGTGCAGGGCCCAGCCACCTGCGGAATACCCGCTTGAACGCATTCCAGACACACCAGAACCCCATTTTTGGCAGCCCGGACACGGGCCGTTTTAAATAAAGTTTGATCTTATAACGACATCATCGCCATCGTCATCATCATCGCCACTACCATCATCCGCATCCTTTCACCACGATCAACATCAGTGGAATGGACTTGCACCTGGGAAATGGCACGCGACACAGGGAGTTGGAACGCGACTCAGAAGCTAGGCGGCCACTCGTTCTGGCCGGGCCTATGCGACCTCAATAAATGTGGGAAGCCGCATCCGCTTTACGCTGGCTTCCTAAAATCTCTCTCTCTCTCCTAACACCTCCAATTGCGTGGAATTTGGGACCCACTCCAGGAGATCTAGGATCGTACCGAAAGGGTTCCGGTTTGGAGGCTGAGGCAGATGCCAAGCATTTACTATGAATGAGAACGGCCACGAACAACGTTCAGGAAGATGGACCCAAAGGAGCTGATCTCAGGTTGGATCACCCGATGAACACGGCCGCTGGATGCGCAACCACAAATAATGCAATCCTTCGCTAAACTAGCTGCACAAAACTGCGAAGGCCTGATTTATTCTGCGCGCTTGGCTCGGCTTTTTCCAACACCAGCGTGATGAATAATGGTGGTGGTGGAACGCACACGATGATGGTGATGGGCGTCGCAGTGATGATGGGGATGCTGGTACGCAGTAACCTTCCTCGGAGTCTTCAGACTGAGGTCGCACCTCACACCTCCGCTTATCTGGAATTGGGGACCGACACCAGGAGATCCAGGATCCCGAATCAAGGGTTCGGATAGATACCAAGCATCTACTATGGCCGACAGCGGTCAAGAACACCGCTCGGGAAAATGGACCCACAGGGGCTGATATCTGGTTGGATCACACGATGAACACGGCCGCTGGGTGCGCAACCACAAATAATGCAAGCCTTCGCTAAAGTTTCTCCAGTATTCTAAATTCTGGATTTCAGGTGCTCTTATAGCTCTGCTCTCTCAAGATATATCTCCTCTAGCTTTCTCTACTGTGTTTTGTTTTTATAGCTACAATACTCCCTTAATTTCCTACCTCCTTGTAAATTTCTGTCTTCTTCCTTTCAATGCTTCTCGACGAAACAACGATTTCGAATTTGCAAAAGCACCAATGCCCGGTTGCCGAACGTGTCTTCTCGTTATTATCCTCCTCCATGTCCGCCTTCTTTCCCGCTCCAAGTTAATATGAATCGCCAACTACCTGCACTGCAATTTACCGGACGTGCAGTATTCTAACCTCCTAATTACTAATTATACATATACATAAAGCATGCTCAAATTACTCGCAAGGCCCCAGAAGAAATCCCTAAGAGACGTTTTTAAGTCAAAGGCCCCAAGGTATTCAACCGTTCAGCATCAATTTGGTTCCCTCTACGTCTTTTATTTCTTGTCCTCGTTAGCTCGATTCCGCAGAGGCGCGCCTCGCCAACGAAGGACTTTAAAAAAGATAACGTGCCTTGCTGCTCGCCCATTGGCTACTTCAGTAATTAGCATGCTTAAATAGTCATGTAGGTCCGATTAAATATCTCCAGCACGCTTCCAATTCAAAGGCTTCAGGGCATTCACTCGGCCTGGCTTCAGTTCGGCGAGGGACAGCGTAAAGTACGGCAGTAAAGCGCTTGCCACCTGCTTTGGAGAACTGTGTTCAATTTCCATGTGAAATCCAGTGTGTTTGTTATTTACTCTACACTGTGCCGCCCATTTCTCGTAACATAATATACATTTTGTGCTTAATGCGGCACTGATGGCTTTCACCTCAATGTAGCTGATTTTGAATCTTAGCGCGCTTGAATGCCTCAGGTAAGCGACATTGCGTTTCCAGGACCTTGCATTCCGAGCACTTCCTGTGGCACCGTGCGCCGTCTAGTGGTTGGCTTTGAATACTGCCCCAATCTTCTTAATCGACTACATCATCATGGTGTTGGCTCGGCCTGTATGGTTGAGCGGGTGGTTACAGGGATCTTAACGCTTATCTACGTAGCTCGCAGATTTACTGGATATAGACGGTTGCGAAACTCCCCATAGGCCCCATGTATCGAAAGCCGGTCTTCGGTTGCGGCTTTTCTTTTTATGACTTACGGCAGCAGCCGCAAACACTTGAGTACTGCTTCAACGTCCTGCCGACAGACGACAGGCTAATCAACTTGCCCCGTGCTTGCCCCGGCGCAGGGGGGCAACCGTAGACCGGCTTTCGATACATGTGGCCTATGGGGAGTTTCGCAATTGTCTATATCCAGTAACTGTGGCTTGCACGGAGTGGGTGGGCTAGCGCCGCCCGGATTCTGAAGCGGAGTTTCGCAACTGTCTATATTGAGTAACTCTGCGTAGCTCCAGCACCGGTATTTTGACGTTTTTCAATTTACGGGGGTTTCATCATAGTAACAAATGCTGGCACCGCTGTCCCCTGCAGATGTACCTTCTGCCACACTCTAACCTGGGTTCTTTTTCATTTTCAAGGGTTTGCATATTGATATTTGTTATCACGCATATAATGTATTTGTGACATCTTTATGCATTACAAATGAAATTTACAGTATTTTTGTTTTTCTTTTGGTCAGTTTCAGCTACTGCTCCGTGTACGTTTTTGCGTGTTTTCCCCTTTTAGGCTGATTTCGGCTATTTCTGTTGAATATTTTTCTACCCGGTGGTTTTCAACCATTGCAAGTCCGTTTTGGCAGTTATTTATTTCAATTCGGGCGGTTTTGTATGCTTTAGGTACGTTTATGCTGTGATATAACCCCCAGAAGCAAGCTCACGTGACGGCTGGCTGTACTGACTAGGAAACGCATATTCGCTGACCTTCATAATAAAGGAATTTACCATCATGATCTCTTCGACAACGTCTACGCAGTATTGTTACGGGAAGACGTTGAAGAGGGCAATGCCGCGTGGCTTTGTCATCCCAGCCTCTAACGACGAAGAAGCTATTTGGGTGCGCGCATCTTGGCCGCCATGGAAATAAGCTGTAAATACATCGTTCGACTGTCTCATCGTTCATGTCGTCTGTCCTGCCCCCATATAACAATATGTTCTTAACGGACGGGTGCAAAGCATTCGTGTGATCTGTGGTATGTTTCGATAAGCTAAAACTTTGCACCACATCATACATTGTTCGGCTTGCAGTGACTTTGATACCGAATTTCACCCGGGCTACATCCATTATCATACAGAAGCAGCAGCTATTCTGACACACCAGTTCAATTTTTGAACCACGGCGTCGTGAGCACCGACATGCAATTCGGGTAAATTTTTCAATTTCAAAGCAATGAAGTCGTAGCATGGTGAATGCCACCATACCCAGAAATACAGTTTTTATCGAAAACATTCCCACAGAAATAAAAAATTCTTCTCGCAGGTTGTGTGGACACTGCCGCGTAGGAAGAGTTCATAAACAGTGAAGAGCCTGACCCTGAACCTCGGCGGATGAGAGGCTGTGCAGAGCAGAGCCATAGCGCGGAACTTGCTAGTGATCCGTCCTAGGGTCATCAAAGCTCTCGGGAACAGGAATAAAAAATCCACGACGACACCCATGTTGCTAAACAGAATTAAGTGCCCTTCCACACTGTGAAGAAGGACGACCTGCGAAGCTGGACGCAACCAACAGGCTGCACGCATCCAAACGCGTGAGTTTGTAATCTGCGATTGAGCGTACTTACTAGTCAGTTAATCAATGAAACGTCGAAGGAGTATAGCTTTACTCTACTGGACAAACACGGAGCTGTCTATATTCCTTCGGCGTCGTAGACATCTTGCTGACTATGTAATACGCCAAACCAATCCGCTGTACCACGGAGGACACCACACGATCGCATCGGGCCGATTGACGTGCCCGTTGAAGATCCCCGACAGCACAACAAACATGTCATCAGTGAGGGCAAGGAAGCTATTGGCGGTGAGCGCGACCACGGGCGGAGCTGTGAAGCGCGTCTCCGTGACGTCGGCTTAGGGAGTCTCGCATTTGTCGTCTGCTTCACACGGGCTCGCTCTCCTTGCCGTTTCTTGGCGCTCAGTTTATGTGTGATGCTTGGCCGCACCAGGTTACGCGTGTGCGTAACTTTTTATCATAATAATAGACTCAAAATTACACGGACTAGATGAAGGCGTGAGTTAAAGTAAAGTTTTGGATGCCGCTACGGAAGAAACATTGCTGGCGTCACCCCATTCCTTGCGAAGCCGGTCGTGTGCGGAGCGCGAAGAATCGGAGCTAGGCTTAGATCAAAGGAGACAGCCTGCTGCTTGTAACCGACAACAGCGAAAATACCATTAAGACCAAATGAAATTCCATGACTTCGGTGCTGCCGGCTTTCGCAGAAGGCATTACGATTCCCGGTAATCATATGTAAGGTAAATGAGTTTTTGCAACTTTGCCGAAAGCTCGAAAGTATTGTATCACATCAGTTTATGCTATCAAGGTATGAAAGTATCCCGACATACACTATGGGATGCAAAAACGGTAGATTGAGTTCCAAATACCAACTGTGTCTATAGGCGCGTGCTAGTTTTATACCACGCTTCTAATCAGTATGGAGGTTTATAAGCAAAACGAGTCATGTCTAGGATAAAGATACTGTAACACTATGATTGTTCAGACCTTCAGGGATATTTTGGTACTTGTCCCACAACAATTTCTTCCCAATATTCAGATGTGCGTTATACGAAAACTCCGCTCAAGACGAAGAGGAATAGAAGGAGGAGAAAACTTTATTCAACCGTAAAATCGAGCTGATTCGTGGGCCAGGTCCTCAGTCCAGGACAAGAGAGTAAGAGTAATTTTCTTTAATTTATAGAACTCTAACCTGAGTAGACCAGAATTATTTCTTTGCGACTGAAAGGGTTGGAAAACGATAATGAGCTGCTTAGAAATATTAGTAGGTTTCTGTACATCTAATTTATGCACGTATACTATTTACTGCGTTTGTTAGCGAGTATATCAAGCCTTATACACCGCAATTATGTCATAATTGTTTGGGTTGACAGTCAGTTCGTTAGAATGGTTGCGATAGAAAATCGGAGCACAAAAGCCGCCTTCGAGTACTCTGGGCAACGTTTTCTGGGGCTCGATCGCTGTGGCGTAGCAGAAACTTAATCATTTTATTTACATATGAATAAACTAGGCACGCTGCGGATAAGCACCTTCTCAGCCGCAACCATAACGCACTTTGTGGAGAAGGGAATGTATGCCATACAGCCTTACGAAAATATCACACTGTGTGACCCTCCCAAACATCCCCAAACTTCCTAATAAGACGTTTGTGACGGTGCAGAGAAATTAATGCGTTGAGCACAGAAAACAAAAGAAAATGAAAACATTCATCTGATGCACGTCAACAACAAAGGAAATAGAAGACTGCCGCTTTATTTCCTGCTGTGCTTGGTATGTAGCATTAGAGTGTTAAGCCTTCAGAAAAGAATCTAAAAAATACCGTAGGGACGCCCACGCATTTTGAATACTTATCTAGGAGCTCTGAAGGCTGAACCTCACAGATAAGCTAGAAAGGACGAGTTACACACGAGCTTGTGGCCAATGCTCTGAAGAAAGTTGTTCTCCCTCTCCTCGTGTGGTGGAAACTTGTGGGGGATGGAGCTCAAAATATTCGGAGCTGTCAGAAGCTGGCAAAAATAACTGACTTGATAGAAATACACTTTTTAATGAGCTAAATCATCAAAGCACGCAATTTATAGCGCAGGCACTACTTCCCCTCAAAAGCTGAGTGTAGCAGACGACAGCGGCGCGAATCCCTAAGCCGACGTCAGAGCCAGGGGGCGCCACTCAAACATCTCATGGCCAACAGCTCCGGATGCACGCCTCCGTCCTTCCACCCCTATCGCGTGCACGCATAAACCGGGAACCGGTGATGGGCGCGTGTTCCGGCGTAAATACACGGGCGAAAAAGTGATGCGGAAAACCTTTCAAGCTGAGGAAGAATTATTGGCTCACGTCGGCGTTCCAAGCGAGCGAAAACCATTTGTCGTGAAAAATTTATTAGGCCTCCCATATTTTCCGGTCTACAACTCGCTTAACCAAAACTTGATAGGCAGCGGAATGATTGGTGAACGTGAGTATGTGACAGCCCACCCTTAGGCCAGCGGCAAGGTTTGAAGTTCTGATGTTAAGGTCCCCAAACGCTACCTACATAGTGACGCACAGGGAGCTTTATGTTGATTGCGACATCGTAAGAATCAACTTAATGGTTAGCTTACATCAAGCCTAAATATCGAGTGTTTGACCTAACTTCACTCTTTCGAATCTGATGTCATCAACGGTAACCTTGGGAAAAGGACGCATTGAATGACAACCTGATGGTACCAGTTTCGTGCTGAGACGTCTAAGCGAAATGTTGCACGGAAGCTTTGGCACTTACCCGATATTCTATTATTAATTTATGAAGAGAGCATACCCCATATCGCATAAGCACATGTGCTGTATTGTACTCTGCCTCGCGAGCGATAGTGTAAGCTGTAGTTTCAAGCGCACCCGACAATGCCCTGCAGTTATTCTAAAGAGCGGCTACCCACCCGCCGTATCAGGCCAGGCATTACTTTGAAAGAAAACTATATCCTGAATCCCCGCGAACTGAGTGGCTTCTGTCACAAAGCCATTTCTTTCGTACACAGAAAGATAGGACAATGCATTGGGCAATGCTTTACTGATCGGAATCTATGGCGCAGCAGCAGGCGTTGCACCAGACGCTGCCACCCGCAGTGCATGCTGGGATATATACACGGAAGTCAATTTCTTTTAATATCAACAAGTGTTTATACAATCACATCCAGCCGCGTGTAGCCAGGGCGAAGCATTTTCCCGCTGAGGGATTCTGTCTGCATGTTGCCAGCATGGTAGGTACTCGAAAGCAAAGCCATGTTCTTGGGATGATGTGGCGAAGTGGCTACGCCTAAAATGGAAGCCTAGCACCAGCAGAGGGCAAGAGAACTTTCGAAACTTAATCTCACTGGCTTTTTAATTCCCATTGCCGGCACTGCTGAAAAACGTAGCTTTTGACTTCTCCGGTCCACTGGTGGTCGCACTTTTATCTATGGTATCCTAGATTTGCTGACTCAGTTATTCAGTCCGGGACCAAAACGAAGCCCAGCTGCTCGTGCCGGCACCCAGGTGGCGAACCAGCATGTCAAGCAATGGTTTATTTTTGAAAAGATATGATCACTATGAAAGTGATGATCCACCCAGGCAGACAATCAGTTGAGGGTCATTGTCAATGGTCGCCGTGAAAAATGTATGCATCTTTACCGAAGAATGGTGGCCGCGTTTGCATCACCCGCTCCTCGCGCTAGAATGAGTTATAGTCGGTGGTCTTCCTTAAGCCACACTCATTCATGCTTTTCCGCATTGTAAAAGTCTCTGACTTCAGTGACCCACCATGGCAGCTGTCAGCGTCATTGACTGATCCCCCTGACTTGGTATGTGTCGATCGAATAGAGGGGGAAGTTCTGGTAGTGGCGGTGGTATTGAGTCCCTGCACTTGCTTTATGCGCTGTCATTGGTCTTTTTTATGAATGTTTATTTTGCCACATGGCATACAGATTGGGGTATGAGTTATGAAGAAAGGTGATTAGATGAGCAAGAAAGTCTTCTCTGTGCGGATGAAGTCAAGGCGTGAACGATGATGGCGCCAATGTATCCATGCGGCGTATGGGGAGGCGTCGTCTACGCGGAGGACGGTCGCCGCTAGCTGACGCAGTCTCGTCGGCCGCAAGGCGAGGAAGGACCACAGCAAGTGGTGAAGGTCGGTGATCGCATCGCTGCGGTGGGAAACTGGGCAACTAGGGTTTGTAAAGGAATCTCGGAATTCAGTACATTGGCAGTTCACGGCGGGAGCTAAGGCAACCCCCACCCAAATCCTCCTAAGCGCAGCCTCGGCACGGGTAAGACCGGGGGACAGTGGCAGCACACGGTGGAATGACAGCATGTGCATCGGAAGTTTTAAAGCGATGATGGTGAAAACGTGAAGCTTTTATTTTCTTCACTAATTCCCTGCTGGAAAGCCCGCTTTCTCCGACGAAGATGAGTGATCGTGGGTGAAATGAAAGAAAAAAAAACGCTTCTCGTGCCGTAATCGAACGTGGTTCATCGAATTGAGTAGGCTGCCCTTAACTCTACCAGTGCTTTTGTCGTTTGGAGGCACTAAGCTGGCACAATGGCATAAGGACGTTTGCAACGCCATACACTTTTTCATTTCCGCGACATCTCGTCTGCAGCGCTAAAAATATTCTGATTATGATTGCTTTTTTTCGTTTCTTTTTTTACTCACTCGCTTGAACGTAGACTAAACTCTTTCTTATGCTCTGCTATTTTGCATCGCAAGATTGATTACAATGGAAAAAGAACTCTTCTTTGCCAATCCCCCTAAGTGAGTATGCGCCAATGTTGTCGCTGCAACCACCACTAATCTGATTCCCTCGCGTTATCAAGCCGGTATCTATACGATTCATAGATTTTCGTACAATATACACTAGAGAGGAATCTGGCGCTAGCGTCTATGCGGCTCACATCAAGACCGCCTGTGTCGTCATCATTGGCGTGGATGTAAACGGTTTAGTGACCGCAAATTTAAACAAAGTGCCAGAAAACGCGAAGAATAGTGTGCAACTATGTAAGTGGAAAATAGAAACAGGCTGTTTTAAAACTAAAAAAAAGGACGTAAAGCGTGTTTTTATGGAACGGTTGTGCCTGCTATTCCGAAGGCCAAGGTTGTAGTTACGAACAAGGTTAATATTTGGGGGGAAACTCATTAGAGACTTTAATTTTATTAATTTTAACATTGTTGCAAAAATAAGTTGCTTGAAGAGTTTGGAAAGTTTTGTGAGCGTGCCTATTAAAACGTTGCCTTCATGGTGAACCGGTGCACCGACCGCCAAATAGTTTAACAAGAAAAAAGAAAAAGTCCCACCTCCCCTTGCGGGAACCCGTGTGTAGATGCGACGCATAGGGGGTTCACGTTGCAGGGTTGGACAGCGGAGGAACGGCGCTGGAACGATGGGGCGGAGCGGCGCAGGCACCGCGTTTTATAGCGCGCATAACGGTGATGGGACGCGCCGGCGCAAGTGCCTCTGCCGCGGCTATTACGCAACACAATCCAACGCAATCCACGTTAATCCAATCCAATCCAAATCAAATCCAAGCCAAGCCAAGCCAAGCCAATCCAATCGAATCCAATCCAATGCCCGTCGCGAGAGACTGTTCGCTATCGGAGAGGAGAGGGGGTGAGCGGCGGAGAGCGCAGCTCGCGCGGCGAGGAGAATGGTGGAGGGGCGGACGCCGACGACAACGCCGACGACGCCGGATGCAGGGAAAAGGCGAGTGAATGAAATGCAGTCGCATCTAAAAACGTGGCGTCAAACAGTCGTGTACGGTAACAAGATAGGACGCATACAAGCTCCCGTATCTCTCGTGTCCCCGTGGTCATATCTTGTCTTCGTCGAAGTACGTTTTGTTTCTTCTTTTCGTAGGTTCTGTGGGCATGTCCATATGATGTGTCGAAAAGCCACGAAAACAAGAAACAAAACGTACTTCGACGCAGACACGGAAGCCTCGTTCAACTAATCGAGCATTAAACATCAAGACTCAAGAGCAATGGGAGGCCGCCTTGCTCAGCTCTCACCCCGACTCACAAGTAGTCGTCCAGCTGGCGGAAGATGCCGCTAGGGCCCACGGGCTCATGGCCGCCATCTAACGGGAAACGCTAGGTGACTTCCTCTCTGTCACCCCCTTCCTTCTACCAGTTTGGGCTCAAATAAAGTTCCTTCTATCTCTCTTTCTTCTTTTCGTGGGCTGCAAATTTCGTGGCGGTATATTACCCGCTCAGTTATCCGTCCTTCGACAGCGGCATGAGCAACGTCAGGTGCGATCACGCACTGCCTGCTGTTTCACCGAACACGGTTACCACAGAACAGGGACGATTTCGGCTTAATTGTAGCTCGTAAACGTGTTGATGCATAGTGAAGAAAGCAAATCCCAAAAAGCGCTTAAGAATCCAATTGTCATACCAAGCCCAAGCCAAAAAGGGGGGTCTTCCTATGAACCCCCATGACGACATGGCTTAAAAGGCGCAGTTTCCTCTCTAGTATACTTACTAAGAAACTCTATGATAGGATTGCTTCGCTTTGACACGGCCGACGTGGTTTCGAAAATGGCCGCGTGTAGAGTGCCGTCCTACGGTATACTAAGCAATCCGCTATATTTCACGTCCACTGGCGTTTTGTAGCAAAACTGCCGCGTCTAGCCCTACATAGCCTTAGATAACGTAAATCTAGGCAATTTAACCTAACCATAATATTGTCACGAAGACAAGGACGATGCAGTTGTCTTGAATGAGAAACACGTTTATTGGAGCGAACTTGTGCTCCACTAACAACTCAAAAGAATACAGAGGCGGCGAAGCAGCGGTCAACAAAGTGACTTGCACAGGCGAGTGTCGTCGAATCGAATGCCCCGGCGTCCGCACTGCAGGCTTTTTATCTTTTGGCGCGCGTGGTTCTCGAAACGTCGATTCGCATCGAGAACATAGTAGATCCAAGAAGATTATTCTGGGCTGTTCACGTTAGATCGGAATGCTCTCCCTATCACAACAGATAACACATGCGGCACAGAAAGAAAGAATGGAACACGCGCTTCCCTTGGCGCAGAGATAACACAGACCGGCGCAGCCGGCGGTAAAAGCAAAACACAAATAAACAAACCCAAGGTATGGTTCGCGGCATTACCAACCCCTCTAAAAGTGCATCGAACCGATGCTAACATAAGCGACAGTCCGAGCAAATGAAAATAAAAGTTCGTCATCGTCCGTAGAAAGGTTTTAAGCGAACCACGTGGACGACGTCAGGCCGCGTGCGTTGTCGTGATGTGCCGGAGTCACCATCGGGGATCACTTCGTAGGTAAGTTGGCCAACACGTCCTAGAATCTGGTAGGGTCCGAAATACCGTCGCAGGAGCTTCTCACTGAGTCCGCGTTGTCGGATGGAAGTCCAAACCCACACACGATCCCCTGGTTGGTACTCGGCGTCTCGGCGTCGGAGGTTGTAGCGGCCCGCATCCACCAGCTGCTGGTCCGTTATACGAACTCGAGCGAGCTGGCGGGCCTCCTCCGCACGTTGAAGATATCCGTGGACGTCGGCGTTGAGGTCGTCGTCTTCTACGTGCGGAAGCATGGCGTCGAGCATCGTAGTCGGCCTTCTACCGTAGACAACCTCGAACGGCGTCAGCTGCGTCGTCTCCTGGATAGCCGTGTTGTACGCAAACCTGACATACGGGAGCACTTCGTCCCAAGCCTTATGTTCAACGTCAACGTACATTGACAGCATATCTGAGATTGTCTTGTTCAGACGTTCTGTTAGTCCGTTCGTTTGGGGGTGGTACGCCGTCGTTCTTCGGTGATCCGTGTTGCTGTAGCGTAATACTCCTTGCATCAGCTCCGCAGTAAATGCCGTTCCACGGTCTGTGATTAGGACTTCCAGGGCTCCATGTCGCAGCACAACTTGGCTTATAAAGAACTTCGCCACTTCTTGTGCAGTCCCCCTCGGAAGAGCGGCGGTCTCTGCGTAGCGCGTCATGTAGTCTGTCGCTACGACAATCCACTTGTTCTGTGATCGTGACGTAGGGAACGGGCCTAAAAGGTCCATTCCAATCTGTTGAAATGGTCTCGATGGGACGGCGATCGGTTGCAGAAGTCCGGCGGGTCTTGTCGGCGGCGTTTTTCGTCGCTGGCAGTCACGGCAGCTCCGGACGTAGTGGGTGACGTCAGAGGTAAGGCCGGGCCAGTAGTACCTCGCCTTGATTTTTCCAATAGTGCGGGCTGTGCCCAGGTGTCCGGAAGACGGGTCGTCGTGGCACGCTTCCAAAATTTCGTCACGAAAGTCCGTGGGGATGACGAGAAGGTAATTCGCTCTTGTTCCGGGGCTGAAATTCTTCTTCACAAGGACGGAGTTTCTCAGGCTGAATGCTGGTAAGCTGCGTTTGAAGGTCCTAGGAACGGCAACGTTGCATCCCTCGAGGTACTCGATTATGACGCGTAAGTCGGGGTCGGCACGCTGCTGGGCGGCTAGGTCGCTCTCCGTCACGATCCCGAAGAACGCGCTGTCTTCATCAGAGTCTTGTGGTGGTGGGTCGACGGGGGCGCGGGACAGGCAGTCGGCGTCGTAGTGTTGCCTGCCGGATTTATAAACGACTGTAACGTCGAACTCCTGCAGGCGCAAGCTCCACCGCCCAAGACGGCCAGAGGGGTCCTTCAAATTGGCGAGCCAACACAGCGCATGGTGGTGTGTTACAACCTTGAATGGCCTTCCAGACACGTATGGGCGAAATTTTGAAATCGCCCATACAATAGCCAGGCACTGTTTCTCAGAGGCAGAATAGTTTTTCTCCTCCTTCGACAGACCACGGCTGGCATAGGCGATTACCCTTTCGCAGCCGCTTTGCTTTTGGACAAGGACGGCACCCAAGCCTATATCACTGGCGTCCGTGTGCATTTCCGTTTCGGCATTTTCGTCGAAATGAGCGAGCACGGGCGGGCTTTGCAAGGCGTTTTTGCAGCTCGCCGAATGCTTTTTCTTGGTCGTTTTCCCAGCTGAAAGGGGTGCTATCTTTCGTCAAGCGCGTGAGTGGCTCTGCAATTCGTGCGAAGTTTGCGACGAAGCGCCAGTAGCATGCGCACAGCCCGAGAAATCTTCGCACGCCCTTCTTGTCTTTCGGCCTTGGGAAGTTCGCAATGGCTGAAGTTTTTGCCGGGTCAGGTAGGACTCCCGCGGCGTTGACGACGTGGCCCAAGAACTTGAGTTCCCCGTATGCGAAACGGCACTTTTCAGGCTTCAGCGTCAACCCCGACGTACGAATGGCCTCGAGTACAGACTCCAACCTTGCAAGGTGTTCGTCGAAAGTCCGGGCGAATACCACTACGTCGTCGAGGTATACGAGGCAGGTGTGCCACTTAAGGCCAGCTAGCACAGTGTCCATGACTCTTTGAAACGTCGCTGGTGCTGTGCACAGCCCAAACGGCATCACCTTAAACTCGTATAGGCCGTCTGGGGTTATAAATGCAGTCTTCTCTCGGTCTCTCTCGTCCACTTCAATTTGCCAGTAGCCGGTCTTCAGGTCCATCGATGAGAAGTACTTCGCGTGGCAGAGGTGGTCGAGGGCGTCGTCGATTCGGGGGAGGGGGTACACGTCCTTTTTCGTGATTTTGTTCAGTCGCCGGTAGTCAACGCAAAACCTTAATGTGCCGTCTTTTTTATTTTCTTTACGAGTACGACGGGCGCAGCCCAGGGGCTTTTCGATGGCTGTATAATGTCGTCGCTGAGCATGTCGTCGACTTGAGTCCGGATGGCTTCCCGTTCGTGTGAAGAGACGCGGTACGGTGACTGTCGGGTAGGTCGGGCTGCGTCTTCGATTAATATTCGGTGCTTCGCAAGAGGGGTCTGACGTAGTTTTGCGCTCGACGAAAAACATTCGCTATAGCGACGCAGCAAAGCCAATAATTTTTTCCGTTGTTCTTGCGATAGCGCCGGATTCACGTCGAATGCCTACGGGAGCTTGAAGGTTTCTACGGGTGTGCGTTCAAAGTCGCCGACCGTGATCACATCACTTGCTTCTTGGGTTTCTTCGAGGAACGCGATTGCAGCTCACTTGTTTAAATGCTGGTACTCTTCGGTGAAATTAGTGACCAAAACGTGAGATTGGCGTTGCTTAAAGTGCGCAATGCCTCTTGCGACGGAGACACCGCGGTCGAGAAGCAACCTTCGATCACTCTCTACGATAGCGTCGATGTCAGAAGCAGCATTCTCACAGTAGACGGCGATCATCAAGCTTGCGTGGGGTGGTAGGGTGATGTGATCGTCGGTGATCCTGACAGCAGCACGGTGATCGGGGTTCGGCTGCGGCGTCGTGGAGTGATCGGAGGAAAATGTTATCGACTTGGTCTGCAGGTCAATTATTGCGCCGTTGTCCGTCAAAAAGTTCATTCCGAGAATCACGTCGCGGGAGCAGTTAGGCAGAACGATGAACGCTGCAGGGTACGTTGTGCCGTCTATGGTGACGCGCGATGTGCACGTTCCACTTGGCGTCACGAGGTGGCCTCCTGCTGTGCGTATGTGCGGACCGCTCCATCTGGTCATAACTTTCTTCAGTTTAGACGCAAATGGTCCGCTCATTACCGAATAGTCAGCTCCCGTGTCTACGAGGGCGACTACGTCAAAGCCGTCGATGGACACCTTGACGTCAGATGCAGTCTTCCTCGAGTTCCGGGTTCGTCGGGGCGTCGTATCTCTGCTTGTACGTGTTGATGGGCGGGCACTGTGCATCGTCCTTGTCGTCGTCTTCTCAACGGACGTCTGGGTCAGGTCGGGTACGCGTCGCGCCGTGTAGCTGTCGTCGTGTTCGGGAGTCTCGTCAGGGTTAGGTCGGGTCGTCGGGATGAGGGCATGTCGTGAATCACTGTCTTCAGCGCGTCCTTGCGTCGTTGGAGGGTTTCCAGTTTTTCGCCGTAGAGCAACTTCACCTCCAGAAGTTACCGCCTTTAGTTTCCCCCGCGTGGGCTGGGAGACCTTCCACGTGCGAAGTCAGCACTGCTACGGCGGTCCGGCGACTTGTATGGGTAGGGCGACGGCGAACGGTTGAAACGGGCTGGTCCACGGCTGGTGTTCGACAGGTATTCCTCAATCTCAGATGGGTGCTGGCCGTGTCGGGGGCGTGGTGCGTCGACGGAGAAACGACGTAGTCCGAGTCTCTTGTATGGCAGCGACGGTAGATGTGGTCGGCCTCTCCGCAGTGGTAGCACAGAGGACGATTATCCTGTGTTTGCCATACGTCAGTCTTCCTTGGCGTCTGGGTTTGTGCTACCGGGGGTCGGGCGGGCGACAGTGGGCGGCGGTAGGGCGGGGCCTCTTGACGACGTACCTCTTGACGACGTGTTGGAGCAGGGCGGGGTCGGTGAACAGCCGCGGAGTACGTCATAGCTTGGGGCTCGCAGTGTACTTCGGATGCCACAGAAGTTCCCAAAGCGTTTTGAACTTCTTCCCGGATCACGTCAGTTAGGCAAGCGACTTGGGGTTGCGGCGTCGTCGGGAAAAGTTTCCGCAGCTACTCTCTCACTACTGCGCGGATGGTCTCGCGTAGGCTATCAGCCGGAATCCGCATGTTGTCGATGTAGTTTGCACTGGCCGCGCCAACAAAGTTCCGGTCATACTGCTTAGCCCGCATTTCGAGAGCCTTCTCAATCGTGCTGGCTTCGGTCACGAATTCAGCGATGGTTTTGGGCGGGTTGCGGACAAGTCCAGCAAACAGCTCCTCCTTCACACCGCGCATCAAGAAGCGTAACTTATTTTCTTCCGTCATTTCGGGGTCCGCGCGGCGAAATAGTTGCTTCATCTCCTCAACGAAGATCACGACCCCTTCGTTGGGGTGTTGTGTCCGAGTTTCAAGCAAAAGCGCAGCTCGCTCTTTTCTCACAACGGTAGTGAATGTCTTCAGGAACTCCCTTTTGAATGAGTCCAGTCGTCAAAGAACTCTCATGGTTCTCGAACCAAGTTCGAGCAGCATCTTCTAAGTAAAAGAAGACATGCCGGAAAGTTTCTTCGTCGTCCCACCTGTTGAAGATGCGGACGCGCTCCAGCTTCTCCAACCATTCTTCGGGGTCTTCAGCGGGGGCTCCCCGGAATGATGGCAGTTCCCGGGGCTGCTGCAGGACGACTGGAGGCGTTGTTTCTTGCACCATGGTGTTGGTTGCAGCGTTCCTTTTCTTGGGCCCTTCTGGCATCAAACCGAACTCGGGTGGTAAATCTTGCAGGCGGGGGCTGGCTCTTGTTGGACTGGCTTGGCGGCTTCCCGAGGTTGTAGTGGGCATGAAGGGTGCGTACCCAGCACCTTCACCAGATGTCACGAAGACAAGGACGATGCAGTTGTCTTGAATGACAAACACTTTTATTGGAGCGAACTTGTGCTCCCCTAACAACTCAAAAGAATACAGAGGCGGCGAAGCAGCGGTCAACAAAGTGACTTGCACAGGCGACTGTCGTCGAATCGAATGCCCCGGCGTCCGCATTGCAGGGTTTTTATCTTTTGGCGCGCGTGGTTCTCGAAACGTCGATTCGCATCGAGAACATAGTAGATCCAAGAAGATTATTCTGGGCTGTTCACGTTAGATCGGAATGCTCTCCCTATCACAACAGATAACACATGCTGCACAGAAAGAAAGAATGGAACACGCGCTTCCCTTGGCGCAGAGATAACACAGACTGGCGAAGACGGCGGTAAAAGTAAAACACAAATAAACAAACCCAATGTATGGTTCGCGGCAATATAACATGACATAAAATACACATAGAAATCATTCAAAACACCAAAACTAAGCTAGGTCATGAAATTATACTTGAATTTAGGATGAAAAAAAACTCATGCAAGAGAAAACGAATAGGCTGAGCAGATCTGACGTGTCTGTCAGCGTGGTCGCTTGCTTCTAAGCTGCTTGGTTTTTCTCTTTCCTGGTTCAGGTGATCGGCCAACCTTCAGGCGGATTAGCGGTTGTTTCCCGTCATTCGTTTGGTCTGTTCTTATCTTCCAGGTTGCTGGTTTCCGCGCCAGGATGTCTTTCGGGTCTCCTGGCCAGGAGAGTTCCCCCTGGGCGGCCTCTATTCGACCGCAGGACGTGCAATTGGAAGCCCTAAAGCGCAGTGGGGTGGGCAGCATCCCCGTGGCCCTGGTGCCAGTAAGTGGCGGACTCATCCGGCTGAAGAACCCGCGGGCTGTACAGGCGGCACTTCCAGCGGCTACTGAGAATTTCGAGCACATTACGGAGGTTCGCCCGTTTGGCAAAGGCGGCGTCTTGTGCCGATCGTCAGACGAGACCTGTGTCGCTGACCTCTTGAAATGTACAATGTTTGCCTCTGTTCAGGTGAGTGCATTTATCCCCGCTCACCTTGCTTGCGTGAAGGGCATCGTTCGAGGTGTTGATGTTCAGATGACACCTCAGGAAGTACTAGCGCAGTTTTCGGTAGCGGGAGTCACCTCAGTTTACCGTCGCAGCGGTGTTGTAGAGAAAAACAGGGTGCTAACAGAATCTGTCATTGCTACATTTGTTGGGACGCAATGTCCATCGGAGATTAAAGTATGGCCACTCATTTACCGTGCGGAACCTCTCTCTCCCCGGCCACTTCAGTGCCACAGCTGTCGGCGTTTTGGCCACACATCCAAGGCATGCAAATCGTCTCCCCGGTGTCGCGCATGCGGTGAGAGCCATTCTGTCGAGCTATGCACCGCCCAAGATGCCAAATATTGCTTGTGTGGAGCGGCACACCCAGCCGACTATTCTAACTGCCCTGCTAGAGCTCAAGAAGTTCAAGTTGTCGAGGTCATGGGTAAGCGTCGCTGCTCGCGCGGGGATGTTGTTACCATTGTCAAAGAAAGGACACATGGTTACGCTGGAGTTACGGCAAAACACTCTCCATCACTCGCTGATGCAGCCGTAGTGAGTACCATTGTTGCAGCGGTGGAACAAGCCGTTGCCAAGCTCCAACAGCCTCCCCTCGCTGACCCAGCTGTAGCTTCCGTTGTAGCAGCGGCTGTTGAGAAAGGTGTCTCTTCAGTAATCACCCAGTTAACTTCCGGCATAATCGAGTGCGTGTCCCGCACAGTGGTGACTTAGCTGGCGCCATATTTGCAGCCCGCTCCCCTTTTGTGTACTTCCCCTCCCCAAGTGATCCAGCAAGTTTCCACCGCCCCTGAAGGTCCACTGCTCTCAGCAGCTAATCTTGCCTCGGATTCGGTTAAAGCCTCGTCAACTCTCGCTACTTCTGTGCGTGGATCGGAACATCCTGCTTACGCTGAGGCTGGTACTTCGTCTGTTTGTGGTCCTACGGCCGACACAGAGTATTTGCCCCCCTTTCGCCCTCTTCAGACTCGGACATGGAGCTTCAGGCTTGGCCTATGGAGTCTGTTCATCAGTCTAGTAAACGTTCCGGATCACCTAGTACCAAAATCCTGGAAGTGCAGCCAAAAGCAAAATCCAAGAAAGGTAAATCTGTTGCAAAGCCCAAGGATCAGATATTAGAGGCTGCAGTTGCTGCAGCCGGTCTGTCTGAATCATAGGGGTTCTAAAAGTAATTCAGTGGAATTGTCGCTCTGTTTCGGCTGGCTTTGCGGATTTACTTTGTTTGTGCTCCCAATTTTCCCCAGACGTAATTTTGCTACAGGAAACCTGGCTTAGTAGCAACCAAAAATTTGGTCTTTATAATTACCGCACCTTTCGACTAGACAGGTCAACCCGAGGTGGCGGTCTGTTAAGTTTGATATCAACAAAGTTTGCCCACAGCGCGAAGGTGTCCTTCCAACTTCAACGCCCAGACTGTGAAATTTTAGTGCTGCAAATTAAGCTTCCTCGTTGCCTCCCCTTCTCATTGGCCAATGTGTACATTCCTAGTGGCGTCGTTGATTCCGAACCACTTGATTTGGCTATTGCTTCGGCGGTACCTCCCATTATCTTTGCAGGAGACTTTATATTCCCACCACGTTACTTGGGGCTTCCGGGCGGATTCTTGCGGTAATCGTTTGTTGGATTGGATTACAGATAACTTAACATGCATTAATTCGGATTCTCCAACCTACCATTAGGGACAAACGGAATCTCTTTTGGACTTAACTATATCTTCTCGAGGTGTTTCAGTGCCTTCTTGGTCGATCCTTGATGGCGGGTCGAGTAGTGACCACATCCCAATAGTTTTAAGTGCGAATGCACTTCTTAAGCGACCCTGAACCTGCGTCCACCGGCGATGTCCGCATAGCATACCCACGTGGGGGATTGGCCAGGAATCTCCTCGTCTTGCTTGGCAACGGGGGGAGATGGGCGCGCGCTGCCTGGCCGCTGACATGGCACATACCCACGTGGGGGATTGGCCAGGAATCGGGCGTGAGAAGGGCTAATGCACCCGCTTAAAGGAGTACTGACACGAAATTTCAAAGCTGAGATCCGCTCTAGCAATTAAGTACAACGGCAACACAAATAGGTGTCTGTGAATAAATGCATCTTTCTTTCTTTGTAGTTGTGTGTGTGTGTGATCTCTCTTTCGCGAACATTACCGAACCGCGCAAATTCAACTCGTGCATTCGCACTTTCACATTCTTCCCCTCGGGGAAATGCGGGGAATTTTTTTTTGACATCGGGTGTCCTATCCGTTTAATTAATCTCCATAGCCGATCTTTTGTTAACTATAAAAGGTTTCAAACCTCTCTGAAGGAGGCCTTGTCCTCTCTGGTCACACAAAATGAAGCTGAATGTGCGACAGGCCTTTGTTCTGCCCTTTCCACTTCAGCTCAGTCGTCATTATTTGAAGTGATGTCGAAGAAGTCAGTATTGCCTAGTGCCTGGTGGGACGAAGAATGTTCGCGCAGCTTTAGACGTAGAAAGGCTGCCTCGAAGAAACTTTTCCAGAACCTACCCCCGCTTAACTGGTGTAACTACAAATATTTTTCAGCGGTATTCAAACGCGCTGTTTCTAATGCTAAACAGACCTATGACACAGATCGATCTTTGTGTCTCTCCAAGCCCAACAATAAGCCCGGGCTTTTTCGCTTTCTTCGATCGCGGAAAGCAGTACCCTCTCCAGATAATACAGACTCGGTGGTGCTATATTTAGGTGAACTCTCAGAGTCCCTTGAGTCGATTGCTGATGGGCTTCAAGCTGGTTTTTCATCTTCCTTAGCGATGTCATTTACTCCGCCAGACCTGTTAGACGACTTCATAGAGTTAACGCTCTTAGAGCTCGCTGACGTCATGACTAAATTGACTGCTGCAGCTCGTGGCCCAGATGGCATTACAACTGAAATGCTGAAATTATTATTTGACGAGGCTCCCAATCATTTACTTCATATGATCAATTATTCTATTAGACATGCATGGATCCCCGATGTCTGGCGTCTCGCCAAAATACTTCCTGTACTTAAGAATCCTGGTCTGGGCCTCTTGATTGAAAATGTCAGGCCTATCGCGTTGACGTCTAACGTGGTTAAATTAATCGAGCGGATTTTGCAGCAGCGCATAATGCAATTGGTGTCCAGTTCTAGAATCTTTAGCCCAAGACAAATTGGTTTCCGCCCTGGGTGTTCGATTTGGAGTGGGCATATGGACCTTGAAAGCCAAATTAAACTAGCCCGTCGCACTTACCAGTTTTCGGGCCTAGTTACCCTAGTTGTAGCAAAAGCTTTTGATAGCGTCCAATACCCTGTGTTGTTGTCCCGGTTACAAGTCTTAAACTTCCCAAGGTACATTATAGCTTGGATTTGTGAATTTCTCAGAGACAGGCAGTTCAGTTGTGTAAAATTTAATGTTAATTCCTCACAGCGGCCACAGTCTAGGAGCGTACCGCAAGAGGCGGTCCTTTTCCCCAGTTCTTTATAACATCCTTCTAAGTGGTATTCCGGTGATTCCTGGTGTTTCTACATATGTAAATGCCGACGATATTGCGTTTTTTGCATCAGCACCTGACATTCAATCTCTTTACGAATCATTGCAATCATATCTGAACATCATTGCCTCCTGGTTGGACAGTATTTGTCTCTCTATGAATATCAACAAATGTTCCATATTAGTTTTTCCGATCGCAGGCCCTGTTAACATTACTCTCAGTTACCGACAGTGCATAATTCCTCAGGTTCCTTCTTTAAAGTGCCTCGGGATTATTTACACCACTGAACTTGACTGGACCCCACATATAGCCCTCATTGAGGCCAAAGGTGCACGTGCTGTTGGGGATGTTGAGAAGTCTCAGTCATAGAAAGAAGGGCATGCGCAGAGAGACCCTTCTTATGATATACAGAATGTACGTTCTCCCCATTTTAAAGTTTGGTTGCGTGTTATTCGCTTGGTGCGCCGCGTATAAGCTTCATCGTCTGGTTATTCTAAAACGCCAGGCTCTTCGCTGCTGCTTAGGGTTGCCTAAGAATGCCGCAAATGCAGTAGTTTACTTGGAAGCGCGCGTTCCTCCTCTGCTTAATAGGTTCCGGATACTAGCTGTTGAAACTTTTCTGAGAGCTTACTGCTCTGAGGTGAACAGGGAGCAGTTTATCTTTATTGCAGAACCAGGTGCGTTTATGGTGCACCAATGGCCCAGGTCCTTATGTCCACAAAGCACTTTGGTACAGAGCTTCCTTTCTCGATGGGTGTAGCAATAAATCAGGTTATTCCATATACTGACAGGAAGTTATCCTCTTTCTATCAATATCCGGAACATTTTCCCCAAAAAATGCTAAACTTTTACCAGCCCGGCTGCTCAATCGTCTTCTCGAAGATTATTTGGCCTCCATGCAGCCAGGTGCTATAATATATACAGATGCCTCTCAACGAGAAGAAAAATCCGGTATAGTAATATTTTCCCTTTCCCTTAACTGGGCCTGTTCGCTTCGTCTGGGTCATTTCATCCCCATATTTTTCGCGGAATTCTTGGCAATTGTCCTGGCGCTACGAAAGCTGGATGTATCAATTACATCTCCAATGATAATTTCTTATTCTTTTTCTGTATGCTTAGCCCTTTCTTCCCGTAAAGACACTCCGCTTCTGCGGACGTTTCGGTCACTCCTGCCACCTCACTTCACTGAAATTAACCTTCTTTGGGCTCCTCGTCATGCGGGGATCACATTCAACGACACTGCCGACTCTCTAGCAAGGATAGCACTTTCTGGGCCTGTAGTACACGTCGTATAGCCGACACCTTTAATAACAGCAGCTAGGTACCGTAGGATGCTGAAACGCCAAGAACAGCAAGAATCGGTTTTATTATCACTAAGAGATTTTAATCATCTTAAATTCTCATGTAAACCTGAATGGTGCCCTTCACGCAACTTAGAGGTGGTTATTACAGCCTTACGTTGTCGAGTATCCCAGTTAAATAGGTACCTACACAGGTCTCGTCTGGCGCCAACAGCTCTGTGCAGCTATTGCAACGAAGACGAGTCTGTCGAACACTACCTTTTGACATGCCGACGTTTTTCCCGACTGAGATGTCATTCCCTGGAGGTGCCGCTTTACAGTTTGGGGATATCCCTAACAGTGCCGACTATACTACCGTTCGGGGCATCCGAAACGGGGTTCTGCCGCCGGGATGTATGCTCTGCCCTCCTGCGCTACATTGAAAATTCAAAACGATTCTCTTTATGATGGCGATTGGTCACCCTCGTTTTGATTTTTCAGGTTGTTTTTTTCAAAACTTTTTTTCCAACCGGTCTAAATTATCTTTCTTAAGCGTTTCGTGATTAGATAAGACTTCCATTCATTTTAACCATCCTCTGTTGATTGGCCGATCCCCTGATTAGGTATGTGCCATAGCTGAAGGAGCAACAACAACAACAACAGCCGCTCTCGAGCGACCATCGCTGGGATCAGGAGCTAAGACGGATCCTCTACATTACAACGATAGACTGTTCGGTCAAAGCTAGCCTAGTCTTAAATATTTGTATGTCGTGGGACGGCACTAGTGCTGTCGGATTACAGTCTAGACACTACGTGCGAAAATTCAGACAAGAACCATAGAATCCGTCTCGAGAAAAAATGGCGTTGCTCTGCATGCCGTAAGGTTGTTAGCCACAAGGTGTTAGGCCTACCTTTACATTTGGAGGTTCACGACGTTAGACCTAACATCACATCTTGGGCTTTAACACCTCAAACCGGCACCCACTGAAAAAATTGCTCATGGACCTCCAAGCGGCAAGTCCGATTCGCACCACACCACGAAACCAAATGTTAGGCGTACTGTGTGCACAGCCGGTAGGTGCTGTGAGTATTGTATGCGTGCCTCCACAGTAGCACATACTCAGACTGTTGGATGGACGAACGAAAGAATTCATCACGAGGAAGCCTCTTGTTAACTCATCGTTGTCTTTCGAGGGAAGGGTGCACGATTTTCGTTTGTATATGAAATTGGTGCTTGGTCCATCTATTGCACGAGTCCGTCGGATTTGAGTGCCGCCTTTGGCTTGCTCCTGCTGAGAGAGAGAGAGAAATACTTTATTGCGTGATCCTGCTTGGGGAGGGATGAGAGGAAAACCCTCGTCGGGGTATTCTCCCCATCCTGCCTAGTCAGGGATTCGAGGGGTGTTTGGCCAGTGGCCCAGCTCAAGCTAGTAAGCTTCCTCCACCCGCGCCGCCCTCCCCGGCACCCTCGGAGTGCGGGGGGAAGGCGCGACGGCAGCGGAGTTCTCCGTTCGCTCTTGCCGGGCCAGGGCTTCCTCGAGCCGCTGGATGGCTTGTCTCTGGGATTGACAGTCCGACGCTGTAGTCATTGTCCCTATGCCCGGCGGTAGATCGGACGGGGTAGCGTTCCCACACGGCGTAACATTGTCACTCAAGGTGTCACTGCACTTGAACACGCGCACTGCACCACTGTTCACCTGCCCGCCACCTGATTTCCCGTGTTCCCACAAGATGTGGGACAGGGTGGCGGGCGCTCGCGCACACACACTTCACATGTAGTCTTTAAAGCGTCCTGGGCACACATAACGAGCCAGCGCGGGTGTGATCACCGATCTCGTCTGTAGCTGTCGGAGCAGTACCTGTTCGTGTCTGTTGAGTCCAGGATGCGGCGGGGGCTGTGTCTTTCGCTGTTCTCTGTAGTGTCTGAGTATGTCTCCATACTCTAGGAGAGGCTCGTGTTCGTCTTCTTTTCCTTGCGCTTCCTGGTCGTCCCTTGCGGCCTGAGAGTTCGAGGGGCGGGGGGGCGCCGCGCGGTGTGTATCTCGCGCGCGACGGCGTCCGCCCTCTCGTTTTGGCCGTTCCGCCGGGTATGAGGCCGACGTGGGCCGGGAACCATCTGAGGTATGTGGTATTCGTTTTCTGACTTGGCAGGATGTGGTGCGCTGGAGGCCCTATGACGCCCTTGCTGAAGTTGATGATAGCTGATTTGGAGTCACGTATTATAGTGTTGATTTTCGGATCGCTCTTCAGTGCTAGCGCGATCGCTGCCTCCTCCGCCTGTGTGGCGTCCCGGGCCATGAGGCTTGCGGCATTAAAGGTGGCACCGTCCCTAGCTCGAATTACCACCGCCACGTAAGTTTTGGTCCTGTGCGGGTAGCGGGCAACGTCGACTTACACGGCAGTGTTGTCAGTGTTGTAGGTTTCGGCCAGCGTCCTGGCTCTCGCCTTTCTTCTTTCTTTGTCCCTCTCCGGGTGCATGTTTCTAGGCAGGGGAGTGATGATTAGTTTCTCACACATTGATCTAGGCACCCGTTCGCATAGCTTGGCTTCGTTCCCGTGTTCCGTACTTTGGTTCCCATGCGTTCTAGTGTGGTTCGGGGTGCGGTGTCCAATCCTGCGTAGTATTTCTCTTCCAGTCGGTGTTGGTTGGAGTCATGCGATTTGGGCAGATCTCTGAGCTTCACAAATTTCGTCCAGGGTGTTATGGACCCCCAGAGTGTCAAGCGCTCCTGCTAAGTTCAGTTGCTACTGGACCTTCACGCAGCGACTAAAAGACGGATCGTGAAATTCGCCAGCAAGTTAGCAGCGGTCAACCCTTTTTTGCGGGTACGTGCCAATCCCCTAGCCGCAATCTAATGCGCACATATCAAGAGGGACAGCAAAGGAGCACGCACTGTGGTGCTGTGTGGCGCACTGCCCTTTTTTTGGAAGATATCTCTTCTGCCACCCCTTTATTCTATATACCGGTTAATTCGTTTACTCTGTAACCCACCGCGGTGGGGTGGCTCAGTGGCTAAGACGTTGTGCTGCTGAATACGAGGACGCGAATTCCTTTCCCAGCTGCGGCGGCCGCTTTTCTGGTGGAGGCGATAAACAAAAACGCCCGTGTTTACGAGATATTGGTGCACAATAAAGATCCCCAGGTGGTCAAAATTACTCTGGAGGCCTCCACTACGGCACGCCCCATCGCCTGCGTTGCGTTGGTGCATTAACCCCTACAATCAAATCAATCCCTTAATCTGTAGAGTTTCCCAATATATCCTTGCTGGAACGTTGAAATATTGCCTCGAAGCAGATATGCATACTTGTCATCTATTTTGCCAGCACATGGCCGCACTCGACAACCTTATCTTGATCGTTTATTTTGCCGCAGCAGCACTAGTAAGTTCATTTGATAAAAGGGGGAGGTAAAGGGGGAGAGATCAAGGATAGGATCCATATCAAAGGGCCCCAGGAGCTATTTTTCCAGGCGCCCTCGTTGCCCCGTCGCTGCCCATGGCCGCGAGTCCCGACTAGACCACTGCACGGGCCGGGGTATACCCGAAAGCCGGAACTTACACGGGCCCGACCGGGCCGTCCGAAGCGTTTTATCAGCGGGCCCGGGACGGGCCCGGCACAGTTCAGCGGACCCGAGCTGGGTTCGGGCTCAAAGCCACAGGCCCAGGCTGGGCGCGGGCTTGAATTCATGTGTCTGGCCGCAATTATTTCTGACGACAAGTGTACAAATTAACATTAAAAGGAATGTTTGGGGCTCGTGTTGATGTTTCAAAAATGTGTTTTGCTAGGTATTGTATTCACTGAAATGCATATTTATTGACAGTTTTTTTTACTGCATCAAGATTTTATATTGTGAGGTACAACATACCAAAGATACAATTACGAGGAAGCTCGTAGCAAGGAAGGGATTAATTCGTGCAAACTGGAGCTTTTCACATGTATCAATGTAAACGTATATAGCACCTGCCGAAATACGGCTGCCGTGGCCGGGAATAGAAATGGTGTGCTAGAGAAGTTGCGCGGCTAACCAACCATTGCAGGTAAAACATTTAAATGCACGTGCATACTCGTGGATTAATATGTGGTTCCGAGAATGCCAGGGAATCTTACATTAACTGACAAGACTTGTATGCCGAAGGTGTTGTAGGTGAGCATTTCTAGACACATAGCGACTTTCAGCATCATTGTTTATTTGCATAGTTGCAGTGTTAGTAATCGTCTTCCTATGCATCGAAGAGGGCGTCGGCTTCTTCGCGGCGAGTGGTGGATGTTGGTGGTGGTGAAAAACCTTTATTTAGCTATTTACAAAAGAGAGATAAGGACGGCCTGAAGGACTGACCCTTTGCAATGTCTAGGAGGGATCCCTAGTCCGGGACCCATGTGGCTTCCGCGGCGGCACGGGCCCTAGATATGGGAGCACGTTGGCTCTCTGGGGTTGAGCAGCCAAGCAGGGCAGCCTCCCAGCTCTCTCGAGAGGGAGAGGAGGGAAAGGAGGGTAAGCCGGATTAGAGGGGCATGCCCACACCATGTGAAACACGTCCGAAAACGTGCACGCACAGTTGGGGCACTCCCCAGAGAAAGCCGGATTGAATAATTGCAGTATTGCCGGGAACAATATTGTGTTAGTATAGAGGCGGAGAAGCCAGCGCTCCTCCGCCTTGGAAAGACCTTTCGCGGGGGGTGGAAAGCGTCTATGCAGGGTTAGGTAGTGGGACGTTATTTCCCTAAAGGTAATAGCCGTATTAAAGGAAAGGTCCTCCGTGAGCACGGTAGTATCGCGGTGCCCGGTGGTAGAGGCGCGGGCGGAGGATCAGCCTCTTCGTTTCCGCGGACACCTGCGTGTGCGGGGGTCCATATGTCTCGGGGTAGTTTCGGTATTCGTAGCTTTTAAGGATGCGGGCAGCCCGGCAGGCGATGCGACCCTTTTCCAAATTTTGACATGCTCCCGGGAAGTCGGTGATGATGACTCGGAACCGTTGATCTGCGGCGCGAGAGCTATGGCGACCGCCTGAGCGTGCCTGATGTCAGCGGCACGGAATGTAAGTCCCTGTACCTGTTTGTGTTCGTGAATGACTGCGGCCGTATACCATCCCCCATGGTGCGGGCCAGCAGCATCCGTGTAGAAGACCAAAGCCATCCTCAGCATTGTAGACTTCCAGCAGCCCAACTGGCGAAGCTGGTACTAAGTCGCGCACGGCTTGAACCATAGCGAAGCCGCAGGATTTCTTTATGCGTGAGCACTGAAGGACACATCACGCATTTATACAAGTTTGAAATTGTTTATTTTCATGTGCCGTCATTGCTTGGCACTGTTCTAGTAGTTGTCATTATCATAAGGATCGATATCGTCGTGTTGCTCATGCCAAGCATTGCACGCGCGGCAGCGCTTGACGAAAGGATTGGAGATTTTTGTCATTTTTTGTGAAGCCACAGCGCGAGACAGGGACCCAGCGGCCGCCGCGAGGCACGCGCTCACGAGCGCTCGGAATTTTCTCCCTCCTCGCGGTTTTCGTCATTTTTTGTGAAAAGCCAATGAGTGTGCCGCCAGCGTTCAGCGGTCCCCGCGCGGCACATGCTCACGAGCGTTCCGCCTTTTGTTGGCATTTTTTTCTGCAACGCCGAACTTACCGCTTGCACTGAAGTTTGTATACTGAAAGTTCGTATACTTAAGTTCGTATACTGAGACAACAACGTGAAGTTTCCAAGAATCAGATCACAACAGGTGAGGGTGTCTCTGCTGTAAGAATACAAGATATTATTACGCCGATTTGACGTGAACGTAAAACGGTGGAAGCTAAACTACGTGCACAACTGAACCATAATTTATTTTTCATTTCAATCTATGGCGTGCTGTACAGACCAGATGCTCCGTCTGATTGTCCGCTGCAGTAGAGATGCAACGAAATATAAAAAACAAAATTACCTTCAGCGTCTAAGCCCGGGACGTGTCACGCACGCGGGCCCTACCTCGGTCTAAAATAAATTATGGGGCCCTGGACCGACCTGGATTTGGGACGATGGGCCTCGGCCGGGCCCGGGCCAGACTCTTGTCTCTTGGGCCTTGACCTGCCCTCGGCAAGGTGTTACGGGCCCGGGTTGGTATGGGCCTTGATAAATTGGGCTGGGGCCGGGCTCAGGCCTGTTGCGATCTGGTCATCCCAGCGCTGACAGCCCGTTGCGGCATACGGGAGAGCGCGCCCGAGCCCAGCTCCGTCGCCTCCGTGGTGAAGCGAGAGGCCAGCCAATTTTTTTGCCTCGCAGAAGAGCAGAAGCCGAAGGCAAACTTAGCTCGTTTACTTCATGGCGAGACATGGCCGAAGCCAGACAAGAACAATGCCCCGACAGGCGAGGTTACAGTACAGGACTCGAGCCGAGTGACAGGATTGATTCACTGCTCAAACAGGAATGAACTACAGCGCTTGGGGTGGGGCGTCTTATTTATACCCAAAGCGCTAATGGTGAAATAAGAGTTCCCTCTATATTGTACACACGACACGAAAGGCACAGACACACACAACTCTTTCCAGAGTTCGTGAGCGGTCTATAGTAGCGGCGCACGCAGAGTCCCATAGAGGGTAGAGAGGACGTCTCCCCAACAGCTTTCAGTCCTTCGGACAAGTTGAAGCACACCTTCTCTGCTTCTCCCGAAGTTTGAATCATGTCGATAGCGAGGCGCCAGCGATCGAGACTTGTAACGACGTCTTTGAGTCCGTCCGCTGCAAGCGTGAGTTACCGACAGGGTGAGCCGGCTTGAATGGCGCACGTAGTGGAGGCTTCGCCACATGGCCGAGGAATGTTGCAAAAAGTACTGCGGAGGGCTGATTCGTCACAGGCCTTAAACTCAGGCCTGTGCAAGGCTCGAGGGCTCCCGACAACTGTGGATTCGTATTTTAGAATGTTTGGAAATAGGTTTTCAGCATGCCTTCCGACGATGCCGCAGGTAAGTTTGTTATGGCCTTAGTCAGATATAATTATGGAGCGCTTTTTATTCAACTGAGCCATCTGATTGCTATGAAGATGGGTGTGGTTTTTGCGTCTTAAGTATTCTGTTTATGGCAAATAATAAAATCAAGCCCCTTCCCATGTCCTTTGTTAGCTGCAGCCAGGGTTTCCAGGTCCTCAGAAGGAAATGTGGCCGAGAAATTGCCCAGAAGTAGTAAAAAATGTCGCCACCTTCAAGGGAATGTTTGAAAAGGCATAAGAAAAGTCGCTATTTTTAGCAAGAGGATATACAAAGTTCTGTTATTCCCTTTGCAAAACAAAATTAAGGGAATAGCAGAACTTTGCAGAACAGAAGTTGCAAAACAAATTCTGAGAAGTAAGGAAGCATATTACAAATTTTGTTCCTTTGCTGTGGTTCGGGAAAGCGACAGTAGTTGACTGCTGGCGGTAAAAAAGTATTAATATGCAGGTGCAGGGAAAGTCTTCAAAGAATATCAATGACTTGGAATGGGCGTGTGCTGCACACCTTTACCATTTTTTCTGCCCCTTTATCGACACTTCACAGAACTCTGCATGATATCTCAAGCTCCAGAACCTATTACGGCAGCATTACACTTTACACCTATGTCGTTGCTTGAAGGTTTTCGCGGTATTCACCCGACATCAGGCGCTGGATAATAAAAAGAACCAAGAAATTTCGATTTCTGCTGTAGTATAGCGTGGTACGGTGGTGTGTTTGAGTGACTGATTTGGGACTGACTGGGACCCATTCTAGACTTTGCCAGATAACCGTCATCTGCCTAAAAATTTGTTCTGTTCTGTTTGTTCAGTTTGCCTCAACAGCTGAAATGCACTTAAAGATCATACAAGTCCTGTTTGTAGAAAGTGTGGCAGTGGAAGGGACCGGAAATAAAGAAAATCCCCAGCGCTCAAAGGAGCCACAAAGTAGCCTAGTCGCCGCACTGCAATTCCCGCCGCCACCAGTCTCGAAAAGTCACCAGTACGGTGACAAATCGCCAGACCTCGCAACGCTGGCTACGGTTATTGTGTTTCCCTGCTTGTTTACTCCAGCATCAGTGTAGATAGTGTTTGGGATGTCCTGCTATGTTCATTTATTAGATCAGGTTCTTGCCAATCTTCTACCCTCAGTGTGAGTGGGCTCCATTTTCTTTGGAAGGGACGTCTTGATGCAGCCTATTTGTTCGGGTATGAAGTCTGTAAGTCCCCTCATGAGGTCAGTGGCCAGCCCCCCAGGCCACGCGTGTGAAAGGAAAGATCCAAGCCGCTCGGTCTAGTGGCGCAGCACTGCCGACACTGCGCCGTGGTCGACGCCAATTCGAAGCGGCACGTTCGGGAGCCGGCTTGTCCGGACGGAGGAATGCCGTGTGGATAGTCCCCCTTTGGGAATGCAGAACAGGGTGTCGAACCGGAATTTTTTCGGGTTCGGTTCGGGTTCGGGTTCAAGCCTTTCGGGTTCGGTTCGGGTTCAGTTCCAGAGCCCCATTCCGTTCCGGTTCGAACCGGTTCAAACGGGTTCAAACGGGTTCGAAGAAAAAAAAAGCAGGCGTGTTTTTCTGTTAATTTTTTGTGCTTGTTTTTCGTTTCCTTATCAAATCGGCATAACAACAAATTCATAATGCAGGTTTCTTTGTCCAAATATTTTGTCTTCGCCAAACTAAAGCGACCCTGCAACACGTTTTTCAACTTTTGTATAAATCTTGACTGCTTGCAGAAAGTAGTCAACCAACGCATTATACTATGGGGTCGCAATGTGCCTCAGCCAAAAATTACTGTTCTCTCCTCGTCAGATAACATAGAAACTTGCTCAAAATATTTTTCTCTCCTTCCCAGTCTTCGCGTTCTTCGACCGCTGAATGACGTCATTACAGCGGTGTAGCGGCTGTTTGCCGGCTGAATAGAACGCATTTGATAGCCATCTAAAAAAAGCCACAAAAGCGAAGCAGAAACATAAGTGTATCCGCAGCGATGAGCAAATCACGCACTGTTGCTCTGTGCTGGCAATAGCTATAGTTTTCGTGTGTATCGTGTATAGTTGCGTGTATATTAATGGTGAAAGGGTGTCTTATGTGAGAAATCACAAGTTTCTCGGCATAGTTGTCGACAGAGGCCTTTCTTGGAGCGCTCATGTTAACGTTCTAAAGAAGAGACTCTCTGCAGTGGTGCATGTGCTCAAACTCATCGGCGGCAAGACGCGGGGAACACCACTGAAGTCGATGTTACAGCTCTACAACGTGCTGTTCTTGGGCTATCTGCGATACAGTGCCCCTGTCCTTTCTGGAGCGTGCCGCACAACTATTCGGTCACTTCAGGGTATTCAAGCTCAGGCCCTGCGAACCTGTCTTGGCCTACCACGATGTACGTCCACAGCAGCGACCATTGCCCTGGCTCGAAATCACCCTTTGGCAACCTTTGTGGACGTCGAAATACTCAGGACACATATCAGGCACTTCGCCCGTCTACCTGATCATCACCTCGCGGGAATACCAGCGACCCGTCCCCGGGCGTCGTTCGCAAGGGTGGTAGCTGCCCACAACACCAGCGTTCCATCGAACCACACGCCCGCGATGAGACCGCTCGTTCCGCTGTGGTGTGTGATGCAGTCCCGAGTGCGCCTAGATATCCCAGGAGTGACAAAAAAACGTCAACTTCCAATTCCGGCCCTGCAACAGCTCGCTTTGACGTACATGCACGAGACATACAGTGACCGAACCCATGTATACACTGATGGCTCGGTAACATCGTCGGGTTCTGCCGGAGCTGTTGTTGTACCACGACTGTCACTGTGCAGCAAATTCAAGATAGCCAATCTTACGACATCCACGGCTACAGAACTTACGGCCATCCGTAGCGCTCTTCACACCATCGAGCAAAGTTCGTGCCGCAGATGGGCTATCTTCTGTGATTCGAAGCCTGCACTTCAGTCACTCCAGTCAGCGCTGTGCCGGGGACCTCACGAACAGCTCCTGACAGAAATAAGAATGGTATACGACCGTGCTGCCCAGGCGGGTCATGATGTCACCCTACAGTGGCTTCCTAGCCACTGCGGCATTGTCGGCAACGAAAGTGCGGACGCTGCCGCCCGGCTGGCGCATCAAACAGCGACAACTGTACTCATCCCATTGTCCAGGACGGACGCAGCTAGGGTCCTCCGCATTCTTGCCCGGGAAACAGCTATCTCCCAATGGTCTCCAGAAGATTTCACATTCGCACGCATTGGTGCCTTTGACCCGTACCTGCAACGTCCCCTTCCACTAGGCCTCCCACGGTCTGACGCAACTCTTCTTTGCCGTCTCTGGCTGGGGGTGGCATTCACAAATGCTTACTCGTACTTAATAGGAATGGCAGCAAGGGCGGAGTACGAAACGTGCGGCACATCGGAGGCGATACGCCACGTTTTATGCGAGTGCCCACGCTACTCGGCTGAAAGAAAAAAGCTGTCGTCAGCGCTGAGGAACCTGGACTCTCGAAGGCCATTTTCGGAGGGAAAGATTCTGTGCCACTGGCCTTCTCAGTCATCCGCTCAGAAGGCGACTAAGGAACTATTACGTTTTCTACGGGCGACGAACTTGAACACTAGGCTATAGACTGAGAGCCTCCAGTGTCAATCACTGTCAGTGCCTCAGTGCTGGGCATACGTGTCTGGTCCAACTTTTCCTCTTTTTTCCCTCTCTCTTTTTGGCCCATTTCCCCTTTCCCACGTGCAGGATAGCAGACTAGGCTCTAGCCAGGTTAACTTTCCTGCCTTTCTTCTACATTCTTCCTTCCTTCCTTCCTTCCTTCCTTCCTTCCAGATGCGACGAAGATTCAAAGCGTTTTCGGAAGTGTTTATTTATTTATTTGCTGCTTTTATTTTTTTATTTATTTATTTATTTATTTATTTATTTACCTAGTTTTATTTATTTATTTATTTATTTATTTATTTATTTACGGTTGGGTTTAACGCACCGTCGCAACGCCGACGACAAGGCGCGCAATAGTGGAGGGCTCCGGATTAATTTTGACCACCTGGGGATCTTTACGTGCGACGAAATTTCGGACACACGGACGTTTTCGCTTTTCGCTTCCATCAGAAAAGCGGCCGCCGCGACCGGGAATATAAACCGCGTCTGTGTGCCCTTTAACTGTACCCGCAAAATGTTTTCTATGGTAGTGTGACGAGCATGTAGCTCCGACTGCCAAGCGTGGCAGGTGGCATTTAGGAAAATTTCCTACTGCTCATCTTTTATCTGCTAACAGATCTGTTAGAAAGAAAGAATGGCTGTAAAGACTCATTTGACGGCGGGTATAGGACGACATTGGATAGGGAACCACTGGAGATAGGAACTTGCTAATGGCCCTTCAGCGACTGGTGACAGCGATTGGGCTCTAGGAAAGATGATAGCCAAGTGAAGTCACAAGCAGCAGTAATGATCACTTGTAGAGAGAGAGAGAGAGAGAGAAAATGAAGTTTCATTCAATCGAGGCAATGTTTAAGAGAGGCGTCCTCATTCGAGGGGGCCGAATCAACAGCCGTTTCCATCAAGAAGAACTGATCTTCCAGGCCGCAGCTGGCCATGGCTGTCTCCCAATTCTGTATTGAAACGTGAAGGTTGGATGGATCTACGGCACACTAGTCGCAGCCACCTACTATGTGTATGAGGTTCCCAGGCTCTCCACAGAAGCAACGCAATGGAGAGAGTTGTGTCCCGTCAAAGAGGTGAAGTCTGGCATTGTGTGAGAAGGTGTATGCCCACAGGGTGCGGAGTAATGTTTCCTGGTTAATCGGTAGCGATTTGTGCGGGGAGGAGTACGTTCTATGGAAGAGGCCAGAGTGCTGAGTAACTTCTTGGTCTGTGACTGCAGGATGCATGCACTCGGGCCGGGCTTCATCAGCGCCGGCTAAGCGAGTCAAATCTCGAACCACGAGGTTGATGATCTTGTTTGCGTGGATGCCAGTATAAGCTGGCGCCCATACAATCGTGACTGGTCTCGTTGGTGGTCTCTGATTGATCATCGGAAGTGTTGTAACATGCAATCGACCATTGGCAAAGTTGGGCCACGCCTGCTAAGGGTCTGTTATGAGAGTTTTGACGCCGCTTTGGCTAAGCGCACGTGCTGTCGCCGCTTCCTCAGCTTAGAGGGAGTTGTGTTCGGCGGTTCAGATGCTACACCTGTGGGAGCCTGCAGAACAGTAACACAAATAAAGAGAAGGTATTGAAGAATGCTATCGGGCGTCTCTTGCATCAAACCAGTTGATCGTTCCTCCCTTTTTTTCTTGGAGTTTAGTTTCTTTCCAACTGTCTCCCCTCGTATATATACACACGTTTTGAAAACCCTTTGATGAATATAAAATATGCATTAGGCAATTAGTTATTAACTTTAGTCCGAGATGTCAATTTTAATATAGCAACAACACAAAAGCGCAATACGGGCATAAAGAAACACCTTTTATAGCATTCAGGCGGTCTTCACATAACTTTGCGGTTGCTTTGTGCGTGACAAAATTTCCTGATTGGTCGGGAAGGAGAACGCTGCAAAATTTCAAATGCCAAGGACCCCAAAGATATCATGTTTGGTCCGACCGTCGAATCCGCCTTAACTCACACGCTAATTCTTTTAATCAAAATTAATCAACACACCAGTCCCAACAATTCACATTAGCTCATTCACTCACCTAACTAATTTCAACTTCAACTTTATTGAGCATTTGTACATAGAAATGCGAGGAAAAACACAAAAAGCTGCAAAACTGCAGCTTGACGAGGTGTTTGCACCTTACGGTTGGCGTGGCAGAGCAGAAACAGGAGTTTAAAGCATACGCACAGGAAATAATCCTAAGAAAAAGAAATCTGGCCTTAACATGTTGATATTACATACAAACATAAAAAAAGCATTAAAACGCACTATAGCTCACAGTTTGTAAAATATACTTATTAAATGATATACATACACGCATATTGGAACTCATAGGTACATACATACATATAAATGTTAAAAAACAAAACAGGGTACAAAGGTATATAAAAAGAGAAATATTGGATATGTACGGAACCTGTGTAGACACAAAAAAGCAAAAGACAAAACTTGAAGAAAAAGTCATGTTATATACAGGTATGCATACACTCATCAAAATCTGCACTACAGAAGTATCCACATAAATAAATACACACAATATTGGCAAAAATGAGTGTACGGTACTTTTTAGATGCTAAAGTTTTCAGGGAATGAAGACAATGCCAATAAAACGCTTGAAAAATATTACAAGTAATTTTGGCTAAACCAAGGTTGCCACGAGAGACAACGCTTAATAGATTGTCAGTTAAAAATGTTCTATGTTCAGCAGTAAACTTTTCCTTAAGTCTCACTTAGAAATTGTATTTATAGCTATGCCACTCTCGGCTAGGTTATTTAAAAGGCGGGCAGTTCGGGATTGCAATCTATCATTGCCATAATTCGTTCTTGAAAACGGCACGAACCATGTACACCTTCCCCTAATTTCGTACGGTACGTCCAACAGAAATCTTAAACTACATCGACTTAGATATGCTACACCGTTGTGTTGCAAGCTATTTTTATACTTTGTTAGAAGATTAAAGTTGTAGATACATTGGACAAGAAGCAAATTATACTGCAGAAATAGTTAGTTGGTGTGAGAGTCATATGGTACAGTTGACGTTATGTCGAATGGGCTTTTTCTGAAATAAATGCAGCTTATTAATATTTTTTGCGGAACTGGTTAACCATACTAGGCTGCAGTAATTGATGTGAGCTGTGAATATGGCATGATAAAGAATAAGTTTAATATTTGATGTAACCACAGGCCGTAGCCTGCAAAGCACCCCACACGCTCGAGATAAATTAGTGCAGACGTGATCGACATGGGCCTCCCATTTTATATGTTCATTAAAAACAATGCCTAATGATTTTATTTCACGAACTATACAAATCTTTTCAGATACGATGTAAAAACTGAGGATTCTGTCAACAGATCTTTGAGCTGGTGAAAATAACACCGCTTTAGTTTTCTCAGTATATATTTTTAACGAGTTTGCTTTATCCATTTGGGAAGCTTTTAGAGGGTTATGTTTGCTAAATGCAAAAGCTGAGTAGTATCACACGATTGAAAGGAAATGCTGGTATCGTCTGCGTAAATAATAAAATGTGCAATGTTAGTAATTTCTACGATATCATTCATATAAATATTAATCAAGATTTGCCCTAGAAGACTGCCTTGCGGAACTTCAGCCCTTACTTGTGAAGAAGAGTTGTGTTCCTTTATTGCTACGACCTGTTGCCGGTTACCTAAATAAGATTGCAAAACAGTAAAGCCCCCGGAATCCATAATGTTGTAATTTTTAAAGCAATGTTAAATTACTAATTTTATCAAATCATTTGAAAAAGTCTATAAATATAACTAAAGTTACCTTTTTTTCTTCAAATCCCTGGATTATTAATTCTTTTTGCGTTAATAAAGCTAATTCGTTGACATATGTTTACGAAAACCGAGCTGTTTTGATGATATAATAGAGTGTTTGTCACAAAAGGACACAAGGTGTTTCGCGATTACTTTTTCTAGCCTTTTAAAATAACTGGAAGTACAGAAACCGGTCTATAATTGGAAAAATTGATTTTGTCCCCGGATTTAAACAGTAGCGTGACCTTAGCTTGCTGCATCTTTTTTGGAAAAACACCAGTAGTAAGACATAAGTTATATTATAGCTAAGCGGCGATACAAGAAGGTCCAGTACAAACTTAATATGCCGAATCTGAAGCCTATCGATGTCTATGGCCTTGCTATTTTTATTGACAAGAAAATCGACCATATTTCCTGGGGCGTTACCGGAGAAAAAAAGGCTCTGTGGGATTAAAATCCTTTAGGAACCTCATAGCGCTTTCATTGTGGGAGCATTGCATAACATTCGTTAAATAGTGAATAAACTTGGTTGCCAGTTCTTGACTCTTGAGTGGTTTATTATCTACTCTCAATTCAAAGTCGTCGTTACGGGGGGTAAGTGGGTGCAAAAGTTTATTCAATTCCCGCCACATGACATCACGCCGGGAGGAAGCCTCAGAAAACACATGTTCGAAGTACATTTTTTTAGTATAGCGTAAGAACTTTGTCACAAAGTTTCGGTACTTTTTAAAGGCTACAAAATCGTCCCTGTTCTTTGTTTTTACGAACTTATGGTACAATAAATCTTTTTTACGGATCATCTTCAGACATTCGTCTGTAATCCATGGTTTCCTTATATTCTTATTTTTCATGACGATCTTAAGAGAAAAATACTTTTTATATGCATCTTTATATGATTCAAGAAAAGTATCGTAGGCATCATCTGCAGTGGTGCACAGAAGTAAAGGGTTCCACCAAATAGAGGGAATTTTCTGACGAAAAGTAGTCAAAGTATTCTGATTAATATCGTGAAAAGCGAAAGATTCGGGGAATTGCTTACATCTTAGTATTTCTGTGTGCATTGAGAACATATATATAGGTAAATGGTCACCTATATGTACACCAATCACACCGGACATGGTACTGCTACTTGTATCACTGGTTGTAAATACATCAATAAGACTTTGGGAAAGACGGCCCATACGAGTCGGTTCTTTGATCACGTTCATGCAGCCGAAATAACCGAAAAGGAGCTCTAGATCACGCGAATGTGCGCTTGCCTGTAATATGTTAATGTTAAAGTCCCCACCAATAGTTATTTGTAAACCATAAGACGAAACAAAATTGAGAAGGTCTTCTAAAAATGCGAAACAATTTTCGAGTTTTCCATCAGGGGGGCGGTACACAACAACAAAAATTGCATTTTTACATTGCACCGTTAAAGCTTCATAATCTGTCGTAACTGTCGAAAATTCGTTCATGGTACTACAAGAAAGCTGTGTAGACACGAGCTGTAACACACCCCCACATCGCGGTAGGACCTATTTAGAAAGAACGTGTTGAAGCCCGAAAGGCGCAGCACTTCTGTGTCACTCGTATACGAGGTTTCCGTTATCATGACAACGTCGAACTTGAAACTTTCGAAGCTGCGTTTTCTTTTCTTGTAGTTTCACATTCTTCTTTCATTTCCTGGTAGCTTTTGTTGAAGAATTCCCAGCTTTTTTGCATTTCCACATTTTCTTTCTTAGTGGTTTCATATTCTTTTTTAATTTCCTCGTAGCTTTTTTGCATTTCCCTTACTTCTCGAAATTCACGCTTAAGATCAGCGATCTCGCGTCTTAGGTCAGCAATGTCAGTTTTCATGACCAAAGCAATGCGGGATTATACACAAGGGCACACAATAGCAATGACACTGGGTGGTTGGCACGAGAGGCAACAGAAAAAGTCACTGAGTAAGCGAACAAGATTACTACAGAATATTCAAACCTGTGAAATAGGAAGGCGACTATCAGGCGACCGTTCTGTTCGCTGCCTCCGCTGCCAAGTGATGCTGAGGTGGACGGAGCGTTCTTTTAAAGGATCCACTTCGTGACGAAAGCCACACGTGGTCCAGGAAACAGGGGGTGTGGAGAGGCGATGTGGCGAGGGGGTGTGGCGAGTCTACCCGCTAACCCGCACTAATCGACTTCAATCCATTCTCCTCTTAAGTTTAACGTTAAACAGATTCGAGATAACATAAAAATGCTATCAAATATACTTTAAAAGTGGAAATTAGGATTCCCCTTTTTTTTTTAAATCTCATGTTCTCTTAGAGCAGGACTCAAAAGACACAACGGCACTGTATGCAAGAAAAAGTTACGTTAATTTTGAGAACTGCGAGTGTTTGTGTCTCAGTGCTGTTTGTATATAACTTTCCATTCAAACTATAAGTGGAAGATATGGATGTATTGTTGATGGTGTCCCTGAAGGCCTTCACAAGCAGACAGGGATGCATGCGAATTAACAAGACATTAAAAACTTTAGGCGATTTTAAACACCATGTAGAGAAACCATGAAGAATATTCCATGATATGTTGCCTCGTAATAGGCGTTATAACTTAAGGTATTCTAAACGTAAAAGATAATTGGGAGAGATGGGCAGTGCCTAACGCAAAGTGATAGTATATACCGACAACTTTACATTAAATTGAGGGAAATAATTAGAAGAGAACATGATGGGCCTTGGGAACTGCAGACTACGCAAAATATTTCATGGTTCTGTCCGGGAAGTGGCAAAATATCTTCAGACGCAAGGTAGGGTACCGAAGTGGAAAACTAGAAATCACATTTTTGAAGCATCGGAACCGGTTCGGAACGGTTCCTTTGATTCGTTCCGGTTCGGGTTCAGTTCCAAAATGGCGGAAAAAATACGGTTCCGGTTCAGTTCCGGTTCCGGGCAAAAATTCGGGTTCGGTTCCGGTTTTCGGTTCGGTTCCGGTTCCGGTTCGACACCCTGATGCAGAAGACCCCGCTAAGTTCCCAGAATTGTTGACATATCACGGAGGGGGGTGATCGTCGCCTGACCGCGCGGCGAGACACCATTGGTACGCGCTCTCGTCCCCCACCCCTCACTGCCGCATGGCTTCTCGCCCGCGTGCGGGCTTTTGACCCGACAGGTGGTGGCGCCTTATTGAATATTCCGGAGATGGCGGAGTGACAGCTGTCTACGTGAATTTGGGCCCTCCCTAACGCGTGTACGAAAGCTTGAGGGGCTGCCCCGAGAGAGAGTAATACCGAAGTGTTATAAGGCCGAACTTGGCCGCAAAACAGCGTTCTTGTCTGGGCTCTCAGCTAGGCAGTTCGCGGCAAGACAAGTAGTCAGGACCGCTAGAGCTATGTTGTGATTTGTGAGCCCCCTAAGCGAGAGGTAGATGGGAGGATCGCGTCGGAAGTTCAGGGTACAGCTGTGTACCGGGCAACTAGACGGATCCTGCGGCGATACCAGAGTTCCGGCCGTCGTTTCTCGAGCGGTTTGTGTACGCTCTGAGGATAGCAGAGTTAGACGGAGTTGAGAAGCTCGAGTGACTTGTACGCACTCAGAGCTACCGTCTAACTGAAGTTTGAACTATTTCCTTTTATTTCTCATGTACCCTGTTATCCTACTGTAAATAGCTGTATATAGACTATTCGTTTCCCTTCATCAAAGCCAAAAGCCTCTAATTCGTCAATTCGACCGCCCTCTCTAAGAACTTCAACAGCAGGGCTCTATGAGCCTCCTGCCAAATCAACCGGAGCCGGGGCGGTTGGGTTGCTGATCGCTACCGGACTTCGGTGAAACGAACATCAACAATCTTTACTAAGTCTGTCATCGTTTTAATGAATGCTGTATGCACCTCCTGTATAGATGTACCAATTTGTCTCCCCCTTCTAGTTCAGAAATGGCGTTCTTTCTGAGCCTAGAATAGAGTGTACTTGATTTCGCTGAAGGTCTTGTGTACGCTGACCGTAAGGACGTTTTCGTTGGAAATGTGTATTGGTAGGCCTAGAGTCGTATTGTGAGCGGTTCTTTTTATTGCATCGGTACTTTCCCCTTGTTTGTGATCACCCGCCGCGGTGGCTCAGTGGCTAAGCGTTGTGCCGTTGAGCGCGAGGACGAGGGCTCGATTCCCTGCCGCAACATTCGCTTTTCGGATGAAGGGGAAAAGCAAAAATGCCCGTGCGTACGAGATTTAGGAGAAACGTTAAAGATCCCCAGGTGTTAAAAATTAATCCTGAGCTCTCCACTAAGGCGCGTTTCATCACCTGTGTGGCGTCGGCGAGTTAAACCCTAAGGCCTCATGCGCTGGTATGGTGGCGCCAATGATGATGATTATTGATGATTCCTATTGGTTTCCCCTTTGAATCGGGGTGATGACATGTCATTTTACCAAAAAGGACTAATATAACCATGTTTTACACTCTTGGTGTAATACTAGCGCTGCTTAGGGCAGGCACTAAAGCTTAGTAGGCCCGAAATACTTTCTTTTCCCTGTTACAGGTGGTAACTGCCCTAGGCAATATTCCCCTCTCTGCTTTTCGCCCACCAGCAGTCTAATCTTCTTTTCGTCCCTTCGACAGCCTTGAAGTTAACTTCCTCTCTGATACCCTTAAATCCTAGGGCTTCTGAAAGCCCAATATTCCCTTCATGTAGATTTGGATGGATACCCTCACATTCTAACACTCTGTGCCGCACAGTTTCCGTTTCTGTTCCGCAGACCACACATACCCCATCATTTTGTGTATACTTCCTCACAAAACTCTTAGTTCGTAGGCAACCTGCTCTAGCCTCAAAAAGCAAACTACTGCCCTGAGAATTATCGCAGAAATTTTCCTTTCTGATGTTCATCTTCTCAGCCCTGTACATCTCTAACGACGTTTTAGCTTCCATTTTTCCCTCCATTTATTCGTTTCAATCTGCCTTGCCTCTTTTTTGGTTACCTTGGCTGTTTTGGATTCCCCACTGTTCTTTCCATATTTCATCGTTAGCCTTCTAGTCTTTCTTAACCACTGCGTGTCCACGCTTTTCAAGTATAGGTACCTAAAATCCTTAGCTGCCCTCCTTCGTTGATCCATTGCCCTCACCCTCATCTCAAAGCATATTTTACTCTGAGCTTCCCTAACTTCAAACGACGCCCAGCCCATATCTCCCTGAACTGCTTCGTTACTTGTTTTTCCATGCGCGCCTAAGGCCAAACCTCCTACCGTTCTCTGGTTTACTTCAAAGCCTGATAGAACGTCTGATTTTAAGCAGAGTACAGCATTCGCAAACGTGAGACCCGGAACCATTACTCCTTTCCACATTCCTCTTACTACTTCATATTTGTTATACCCCCACAGAGCTCTATGCTTCATTATAGCTGCGTTTCGCTTTCCCTTATCCTTAATTTGATCCTCGTGAGTACTTAAGTAGTTATCCCCTTCGTTTATCCACACTCCGAAATATTTATATTCCTCACAATAGGTAATTCGCCTTGCTGCATAGACACTACGTCGGTGGTAGCGTCATTGAAAACCATTATTCCTGATTTTTCGGCACTGAAATTTAACCCGAGGTCAGTGGCTTCCTGGCCGCAAATATTTATTAGCCGCTGCATATCGGTTTGGTTATCAGCTAGAAGAACAATGTCGTCTGCGTATAACATTCCTGGAATATGCTGTTGTACCTCTTCGCCTTGCAGCATATGGGTTAAGATAAACCCTACTTGACTTTCTTTCAGTTTCTTTTCTAACCCTGCCATGTAAAGCATGAACAGTATTGGGCTCAAAGGGAAACCCTGTATCAGTCCCCGATGGATGTTTACCTGCTGGGCGCATTTCTGTCCTTCCCTTGTAAGGTACACTCTATTGTCTTTATAGATTGCCATAAGGAACTGTATTAACTGGTCATCTAATCCCGGAGTTTCAGCATTCTCCACAGCCGTGCTCGGTTTCTGTTGTCATATGCCCTTTTAATGTCCGAGAACGTAATTCATAATGGTCGATTCTGTGCTTTCGCAATTTTTATGCATTGCGCTATCAAGAACAAATTGTCATCCAATCGCCTCTCTTGTCTAAATCGATTTTGGAGTTCCCCAAGTATTTCATTTCCTTCCATCCATGCTTGAATTTCTGATTCTATCGCCTGCATTACGAATCTATACACCACTGACGTTACTGTGGGTGGTCTGTATGAATCAGTACTGGCTTTGTCTCGTCTTGTGGAAGATAAAGCGTCCTTGGCTAAGTTATCAGCATGTTCATTTCCCGCTACACCGACGTGCGACGGGATCCACTGGAATTGCACGGTGAAGCCTTCATGCTTGAGCCGCTTTAGTAGAACATGGGATCATTGACAGGTCTTTTCAGACGGTGCAAACGTAGTGCGATTTCCAACGCATACAGAAACATACCGTTAGCGAGCACTTTTGGCAGCTCTGGCGACCAGCACATCAACCAGTCGTGACGAAAGGCCTGAAAAGAGCCGAAGCCTGTCTGCTCCACGGAGTAAGAACCGACTCAGCCCGTACACCACTTGGCTACATAAAAGCAACATTGTTTCATTCCCTTGGTGCCCCTCTTGCAGTGTGACTGGTGACCTTGATCACTTCATTATGAACTGCTCCAAAACCAACCCTGAATGGACGAACTTTTTTCGTGATCTCCAGAAGTTAGGAGTGCCCCACGCTATATCGGAGGATAATATTTTTCCTAGGGACCACTGGATTAGGCGAAGGGAGGTGTCTCATCTCCTACTCGGATTCTTGCAGTCCACAGGACTAAGTGAGGTGTGGTGACATGGTGTGTCTGTTATTTTAGAACTAAGTGAGGTGTGATGACTTTGAGAGTCTCTGATATGGTATTGGTGACGATTAGGCGGAACAATTGCTGGCAGCTATGCAAGGCTAAGTCCGCCGTATTCAACAATATTTACTTACTACGTGTCTCCTCTGCCTTTATATATTAAATTCATCCTACTTTCTAGCCAGTCCACTGGTATCTGTTTGGTTTCTATCACCTTATCTATTGCCCTCATAAACGATTCCTTACTTTTAGGTCCAAGCAGGTTTATCAGTTGCATTGGTATTCCGTCCGGGTGTAGTGCTGTCTGGGGGAAAACCTTTTGCTGTGCTTTTTTCCAATCCAGGTTGCTCAAACTTATTTCCCTTTCCGCAGTCTTCTGGGGCGCTGATGTTATCGGTGCGGGCTTCCCTACCACTATTGCCCTAATATTATCACTAATCACTCGGTGAATATGCTCCAACGCGTGCTCTCTTTCTGAATGTTTCCCCTCTTCATAAATCAGGAATTTCTGATAGATATCGTTTTTTTAGCTTCGTAACTTTAGATGGTTCCAAAACTTCTTGGATGCGCTTTTCTCCTTCTTCCGTATTTCTGCCATCCATTGTTCGCTTTTTCTGCTTGATTTTCGTTTGCACCACCTTCTTCACTTCTAGCTTTTTTCCATGGCAGATATCCCATTTCTCCTTCAGTACCTACGGTTCCATACCAGTTCTTTTTGCTTCTCTATGTTCTCTCGACGCCTTTAATCGCTGGTCAATAGCCTCTTTTATTTCCTCATTCCACCAGCTTCTCGGCTTTCTCTTCCGTTTCAATCGGTTTCGTTGCTTTGCTTCATTCGTCTTACCCTTTATCAACGCAATCATTTCGTCGTAATCCCAATTTTTTATTGATTTCATCTCGTAATCTATCAGCGATGATGTTTAACTACTCATTTTCAAATTAGTTCCTCCTATTGTACGTATTTCCAAATTTGCTTGGGTTGCGCCTCCAAAGTGCAAGCTAAGCCATTTGTGGTCGCTTCCTAAGCTGTCTGTTCCATTTTCAACTGTCCTCATTGCCCAAAACCTTTCGTATACTATGGATGCTATTTGCACTATGGATTACCCACTAGATAGAACCCTCACGTTGTTACCTTTCGTATACTGTCTCGGATACTAAACCGTCGTCTATGCTGGACTATCTCTTACCGCTTTCCCACGTTGTTTGTCCGTCACACTTGATTTCCGTGTTTATTATTACAAGCCGGTTTTCCTGACATAGATCTATCACTAGAGAACCGTTGTGGTCTGTGTATCCATCCAAACCTTCTATATGGGCATTCATATCTCCAACTATCATTATTCAACCCGAATCTTTGAACTCGTTTATATCTCTTCTCAAACAGTTTACCATTTCCTTATTTTCCTTCCTAGCACTACTTCCAGTCCACACATACACCACTCCTAACCATGTATTCTTCCCCTCTATGGTGCCTCTACCCCATAGATGATTTTTACAGCTTTCATGCACTCTCTGCCAGTCGGTACCTTGTTTGATGAGCATGCCAACACCTCCCCCTTTCTTCATTCCTGCTGTCCTGTTGCAACCTTCCTAGACATAATTGTCTCTGACAGGTGGGGTTTCTGGATCTCCCAGGTGAGTCTCGGCTAAAGCGTACACGTCTATTCCTTCCCGTTCAAGTTGCTTTTGAATTATCACCCACTGATCAGGCTTGCTGCCTCCCTGCATTATTACGTAGCTGATTATATATTTATGGCATTTGTTTTTCCCTTTCCGCTTGCGGGGTCTATTTTTGTCTTTTACGAAATTGTTTGCCCCATTGTTTCCACTTAAATCGCTTCTGTCAACGTTCTAAGTTAGGTCTGTAGGTTCTCCGTTTAGCTCTAGGCTTGGCTGCCTCCCAGCGTTGAGTGTGCATGTGTCTCTTGCTTCCCCTTCCTCTCCTAGTTTGCCTTCCTTAGCTGCGCGGGACCCCCTAAAAAAGCTACCGCTCTCCCACCTAAGCGCCACTCCACCTTGTATCCTAGCCTGGGGCTGAAGCGAATCCCGTCCCACTGAAAAGCTTGCCTACGTCCAATGCTGCCCACTACCCTGTTCATATCTATCGCTTCAAGCCGAAGTTCCCTGCTGCACCTCACGATCTCGCTGTTAGCAGCGAGTACTGCCCGTTCGTATGCACGCCCTATTTCATCACCTCAGGCACGGTGCACACTGCAATGAGCACATTTGGGGCCGTCGCCCGTAGGTCCTTTACCGCCACGACACCACTAAGCGTAACCGACACGTACCTGCCCCTTTGTCTGCCTCTCCGCCATCCCGCTCAAAATGCTCTGCGTCTACCTGCCGCGGACAGCTACCAAACTGTGCCAGCTTTCTACGCGTCATATCGGCTGAAAAACTCGACACAACGAGAAAGAACCGTGCAGGTAAATACTCAGGTTCTGCTGTCCACCCCTGTATCTGCAGTTTCGCTATCCTTCACTGTAGATACACGCTTTTGTGGGAGCACCTGCAAAGCACGTCCAAACAGGTCGACTCCGGAAGTTGCCGCTGTGACCTGGGGTACCCCACCTCAAGTGAACGCGGGCATGTGTTACTGGACCACTTTAGTGATCAGAACTTTACGCTGCTTATTTATATCTCGTGCCCTACGCGCCGATGTATTCATCCTCAGATGCCACCGTACTCAACGGACTTAAAATGGTGGCTTGGGGTTGATAGGTATCATGACATCGAGAAGCAGACTGCTGGAGCAGTGACCATCACCCCATTAGGATTGGCATTAGCCCAAGCTCGACGCGTCGCCTTCGGCGTGGCTACCCGGTGGTCAATTGGGATGTCTTTCGGGGTAAAACTAACACAAACATTAGGGTGCTCAGCCCAGATCTCATCGCTTTTTAGTTGCAACGCATCTCATGCTCGGGGCTGTGTCCGTCCCTCCCTTGCTGTCCGCCGTCTGCACTCTACTGCGCATGCGCGTCTCTTCAGCCCTGTCAGCGTTTGGCCTGACGTAAGCGCAGTCCAATATAAAAAGAAATAGTTAGGCGGTGCCTGGTTCCGATCCCACGACTCTCTGGCCGCAACGGCAGGTACGTGGCGCTCTACCCACTGCGCTACCGAGTCAAGAGCATGTGCTACGAACGCGCCTTTTGTCCTTCACTCATTCCAACTACGTCAAGAAGCTACTGATACAACGAAGGCACGCGTAGTTGAACGTCGACGGAAACGACGAACTGAAAACTTTAGAGGAGGATATTGAATTTCCCGTGGGAAAGCTGTGGCTGGAAGCGCCACGCGCCTTGCAGCTAAACCAGAGAATAGGACGAAGAGGGCGGGCAGCGGGGTAGGAGCGTGAGCACCCCAAAAAGAAAGACGAGAACCAGGAGGTGTTCGATCAGGTAACGCGGGTATTCGTCTCTTCGCCGTGTCTACGTTTCACTACATTTCTCCGTCTCTACATGGGGTTTCCCACTACGTTCCCATTCGTGCTCCGGTAAATGAAACAACATAACGGCACAACAATGGAACCTACACGGAACCCCCATGATGCTTCGCATCCTCCTCATGGTTCCCCGCGGAAAGATGTTGTAATTTTATGAAGCATGCTCTGAATAATGCCTCTCAGAAAACTTACGTAGAGGAGCCCCGGCCAAAGCCTGACCTCCGAATTTTGCAGATATGGGCCCGCCGCAAGCAAGCTGAAGTGGCTGCTTCACGGGATCCTTCGTCTGTGGAGGATCGAATACGCTTACAACGTCGGACTGAGGCTGCCAGGCGTCATGAGAAGCGTCTGTCAAGGCAGTGATAGCTGCGCTGGTGTGAATCGCTCGGCCAATCGGCGTCTGCATCATCCATCTAGCACACCGTTCGTGCGACGGAAAGTGGAGGCCGCACTCTGGATGCAGCAGAAAGTGCATGTCTGGCATCGGGCAAGCCTCCCAACCATTCGCCACCGATGTTGCCCGTGCCTTGTACCCTGCCTACGACATCCTTCCAGTCTCTAGTCCGTGCCCGTTTCGTTTGTCACACCAGGTTGGTTCACCGCCCTCTCACGACGCGGCTCATGAGATTCAATCTTCATTTACTGTGGCTGAGTTACTAGCTGCGACTGACCAAGCAAAACTTCGGACGACTCCGGGACCAGATGGCCTTACATATGACGTGTACAAGAACCTCGATGAACCAGCGCTTAGCCATCTCCTCGACTACATCAGCGAAGCTTGGCTCTCTGCCGTAATACCACAGTCGTGGTTTGACGTCGATATTGTGCTAATACCAACGCAAGGAAAGCCGCTCAACCATGCTCCCAATTTTCGCCCAATCGTCTTGATGTCCGTGATTTTCAAGCTTTTGGAGCGCATGCTGGCGGCCTTCCTTCAATGATGGTTGGGCATCTTCAAATGGTACCACCCGGCCTAGATCGGGTTTAGACCTCGTCTTGGTACAGAGGATGGGCTTGTCGTCGCTGTGTTTCCACGACCCCTTTTTGGTGCGCAACACTGAGTCAATTGCCTGGTTCCTGAAGGAACGAAGAGTGGATGGTTTCAAGGCTATTAGCCTCGACGTGGTCGATCTTTATTACTCCTTACCGCAGGATAAGTTGCTTAAAGCAGTTAAGTCATGCATACAGTATGATAATGATGAAATTCGGCGTAGAAATGACTGCGAGGTTTCTGTGGAATCTTTTTTAGAACTCCTGTCGATGTACTTGAAGGCCACTGTTGTAGCCTGGGGAGATAAACAACTAATCCAGCGTTGTATTGGTTCCAAGATAGCTCCTGTCTTAAGTAACATTTTTCTTGCCGCTGTCGACAGAGAGGTGCAAATTGCCTTGTGGGGGGTGGTTGAAGTGGTCTTTCGTTTTGTTGATGACTATTTGGTGTTTCTGCCGGGGAGCATGGTTAGCCAACGTGGTATGGATGTGTTAAAGGTTTTCACTGAAAACGGAGGAGATCTACAGTTCACCCTGAAATTATCTAGCAATGATGAACTCCAGTTTCTTGACTTACGGCTTCGCTTTAAGTCAGATCATGTGTGTTTCTTGTATAAGCCAAGGTCAAAGAAACCGCTGTTTAATTACAATTCAGGACACTCGAAGCTCATAAAGAACGGAATAGCCTTATCGTGCTTACGGGCGTCATTGACACGTTCCTGTTCTGATTCAGTCTGTGAGGCTTTTCATGGTCAGGTTTCTAGGCTTAAAGAGGCAGGTTTTCCTGGAACCACACTCAGGATGACGTAAGATAAACTGGTAAGGCTGCTAAAAAAGCAGGGAGGTGCTGGAGAGGCTTTGTCCTCAAGGGAAAGGAGCAAAAAGTTTGCTGTTTTGCCCTACGTACATAGGATGTCGCACGGGCTGAAAAAGGTAGCATCACGGTTTGGGGTGGACGCAGTGTTTTCTTCCCCGGTTAAATTAAATAGCATTTGTCCGGCCGTCCAGCGGCGTGCTGAAGATGAGCTGGGAAAGAAGAAAAGTGCGTGTGTAGTAAATCATGGATCACCCTTTGTATCGTGCTCTGTGGCTGTTGTTTACAAGATTCCTTTATCTTGCGGAAAAGTGTATGTTGGTCAAACAGGTCGCTGCTTAAACGTTCTAATATTGGATCATCGCAACAAGCTTAAAAAAGATGAATACGCACGTCTGGCCGAACATTGCCGTACGTGTGAGCACCGATGCTATCCGCTTTTCCGCGAGACTGATATCTTGTTTAAGCATAAAGACAGGCGTACGAGAGAGGTGATGGAATCACACTACATCAGAAAGTGGGGGTAGAGATTGTATCAGTGAAACATCAGTTGTCCTGCACGAAAAAGAATTTGGTTATTTGGAGAGGTCGTCGCGATAAGGTGTTCTTGTGTTAAGAAATGTGCGTTGTCAACAGTGGAGTGTTTTGGCCTTGATAGTATCTCATTGGCTGGTGTGGGCACGTGGCGTGGTGGGGGAGGAGGATTCTGGGTTTGTATATGTAGTTACGTCTTTTCCAATAAATCGAGTTGAAAGTCAGCGCTAGTCCTCTCCACTTCTTTCTTTTTGTGTCCCTGTTAGTTCGCGCTGTTCCCCAAGATGGGCTTGGCCATTCGTCGTCAATGATGCTACAAGGCGGTCGTTCACACAAAGTGCGGACAGTCCTTGCCGTGGGCATCCACAATGCCTGCGATAACGTCAGCCACGGGGCTATCCTGGAAACTTTGCGAAGCTATTGG
>NW_027526361.1:151702826-152054780 GCF_048455015.1 Haemaphysalis longicornis
AGAAGCAGCAGCACCTGCTTGGGCACCATGATGTCCACAATGGCCATGCTGATGGCAGCCTTGTGCTTGGGCCCTCCCCCGCTGCTGTTGGTGGACACCAGGGGCTTGGCCACAGCAGGAGGAGCCACCCCCTGCTTGCCACCTGCACCAGTGGCGGGAGGGGGAGGGAGCAGCCATTCTTACACTCTGCCCTTGTTGCCTCCCAAGTCACCAAGCTTGGTCACCAAGTAGGATGCACAACTGGACACTCAAAACTGGACGGCCAGATGAGCAGACTCTTTGCGGAAGATCAGCTGCACCATACCGTTTAGTTCTAGCCCCGCTTTCATGGAATTCCTACTTGTGTGTTTGTACGAGAACGGCGTAACACTCCTGCCAGTTCACACGCCACAACTCCGAAGCGGAAAGCTCATCAGGGCATTCCCCCTTCCTGAGAGGTTTTGCTACGCAGGCAAAAAACCCTTGCCACAGGACAGGTAAAAATACCGTACCGTACCGGTACTGTTTGTACCGGCTCTACACGTCGATGTGCTCGGAGGGGTTGAGATCGGAGGGGTTGAGAACATGGGTTTCCCCTCTAGAAGCTAAAAAAGCTTATACGAGTCTGCACTTTTGCACGGCAGCTTGCCAACTTTGTGCAGCATTGAGCAAAAACACAGTTGCTGGGGCAAGCAAAACGTGCCAAATATTTCAACAATCATGCCTGGGGTACAAACAGATTTGAAGTGACTGGGACTAAAACATGCATGACAAGAGACAGTTTTAGTTGAGCATACGCAGAAAGTTGCGCGCACACGTAGGGGCAGCACAGCGTGCGCAGCGAAGTTCTCGCAAAGAACCAGTTTTAGTTGACCGCACGCAGAAGTTGGTGCGTGGATAAACCAGTAGCATCGAAATGCGCGCTTTGTGTGTCACACAGCGCCACTGAACACCGGATTGGCAAACTAAACATGTGGTTGTCGGCCAGCGCCAGACGTGAACCTAGCCAGAAGAAGCCGTAAACCAGTTTGTGGGTAGACGCCGCTCCTTTGTTCCTTGCGTTTATGGGCGAGAGAGACCGGAAAGAGGACGGCAGGGGCCTCGCGCACGGCCCGCAAAGCCCGCAAGACCCGCAACACAGGAATCCAAAACTTGCGGGCGCACGCAAAGCGCGCAGCTCCGGCTTATGTACTGCGCATGCGCTCTCGCGCCTCCGCAAGTTCCTTGTGTGCGCTCAACCAAAACTGTCTAAGGAGTGACTACTCGATCCATGAACAAGTTTCCACACCCCCCTCTCTTCCCATTACAGTCGAACCACACAATAACGAGACCGTCATGAAAGCCAAAGAATTCCCTCTCGCGATAATTTCGTTGCTCCAAGAACGTTGCCGCCAGAATGAAACAAACAACAGAAAAATCACCCGCACACCAAATATTTATTTCCGAAAGTCAATTATAATATTTGTGAGCCTTACCTTGCAGCCGCTTCAAAGAGCAGCTCACACTAGAACAAGTGGTTCATTGCTAGCCGTCAGCCCATGTGCCAAGGAATAACTGAATCGTGTCAAACGCATTCAAAACATCCCACGGGTTTGCCTTCTGTGGGCATTTTTCTCCTTGGTCTTTGGCACCGAGCATGTCCAAGCATCCAAGCAAGGTACAGCTTCTTCTGTTCACAAACTTTGCCAGGCAGTGGCACCTCGTTGTTCCAATGCTCTTCACAAAACCAAGTGGGCAACCGAACAGGCCACAGTCATCACTGTTTTGTTTTGCGCACATGCACCATTACAGCGGCGGCGTCACTTTTCAAAATCGTAGAGAGCGAGCTGCACGCAGTTCCGAACTCATTGGTGCTATCCACCTCTCTGCACTTGGGCCACTGACTTGGGCAAACTCCTACTTCGGGGCTAGCGGAGGCATCTTACCGACAGCAAACACGCCGACTGCCACACGTGCGACGAACGCACGCACGTTGCTCAGTGGCAGAGCAATAGCTGGCTAGCCTAGCCCAAGCCAAAGCTGCACCGTGAGTGACCATGTGTCGCTGCAAGACTGCCTCTTGCACGGTATTGTTTGTAAACAAATAAGACGGTGGTTGTGCAAGCGTGCTGTGGCAGAAGTTTACGTAATTTGAATCCGCAAAAAAATGCACTTGAACACTTTCTGGACAGTGTTAGCTTCAGATTGGTAGATAACATGCTGACTGGACTTGCAGCAAATTTTGTTAGTGCGGGATCGCTGTCCAAAATGATATGAAATATGAAATACAAACTGTATTGACTAGAATCTAACACACCCTCGATTGTGACGTGCACACGCTTTTTGCAATCCGCAGAAAACACACACACACACACACACACACACACACACACACACACACACACACACAAAAGAGCAATGTCTGACTGTAACGCGCACCAAATTTTCATTATTTGATACAAAAATGGAACTTTATCTCGCGTGGAACCAGTAGGGCTTACTTCAAATGTGCCACGAAATGAACCTGAGAGTTCACTAATTCTGCCCGGGGTACAACAAACTTGGAGTGACCGGGGATAAAACAGGCCGGCAAGACAGTCACCACGACGATTGTCCGCGGCAGTGCTGTTGGGTGGCCCGTAAGCCCTCACTGCCGCTGTCAGACGACTCTTGTCACTCTCGACAGCACAAAGCATGTCATCTTCAGTGCCATCCATAGCGTTTCAAATGCCACACTTTTTTTAACGCCTTACTCACTCACCATGGTAGGTGGGATCATGCCCCATGCATCTTTTATTGATTGATTGTAGGGTTTAACGCGCCAATGCAACGCAGGCGATGAGGCGCACCGTAGTGGAGGGCACCAGATTAATTTTGACAACCTGGGGATCTTTATGTGCACCGAAATTTCGTACACGCGGCCGTTTTTGCCTTTCGCCTCCCACAGAAAAGCGGCCGCGGCGGCCAAGAATCGAACCCGCAACCTCGTGCTCAGCAGCGCAATGCCTTAGCCACTGAGGAAATGCGGTGGGTCCCCACGCATCTTTCGCCCATCCGGTCAAGTCTTGCAGAGAGGTGCGCTTGATTCTGTTGCTAGGCATGAGTTCACGGCTGTCACCAACAAGCCTGAATGCCTGAATCCGGTCTTTCACCGGCTTATTTAGAGAAACATCCAGTGGCTGCAATTGAGATGTCATGCCACCGGGTATTTCAACAAGGTCGGGGCTGCACGCAGGAAGCATGTCCTTGATGTGCTCGTTGAGGTGGCACCTGAATGCGTCGAGAACGAGCATCGCATGAAGGCCCAAGCTTGCGCCGGGTCACTTCCGCCAAACGTGGTCTATCCAATCCGCAACCAAATCCGGGTCATCCTGGTTGCATGCACGATTACACCACTGGGGAACACGATTCCTTTTGGGAGCACCTTGCATTTAAATACAAGTTGAAGGGAAAGTTCGTGCCTGCCCACAGTGCAGCAAAGCATTGCCGTCCCTCAATTTTTCGTGGCCAGACGACAACACGCGAACTTGCTTGGCGCCCTCTTCTCCATGGTTGCGGTGGCAAGCACAGCAAAGTATAGCGGCATTTGATCTGCCTTTCCGATTTTCCAGAGCTGGTAGTATTCTTGCGGAGCAAATTAAAGACGTACTGCTGAAATGCACCCAGTTTTTTCCCCAACTCCACCAGGGACTTCTGCCGTATGCCCGTCCGTGTTGCCCAGCATCTGCAGGCCTTGAACTCACGGAGCATTAATCCTTGCTTCAACACTAGCTGCATCACCCAAATCTTCAGGAGCTCTGTTGTTATGGGCATCAGGTCCGCTCGATGCTGCTGCACGGACTCCGCCAGAGGGTCTTCTATTTCGGGATATCACCCCTTCTCTGGTCCGCTGAACACTTTCCACGTAGCCTCCTTGCTTGCTTGTGCCAGTCCCACATGCAAGCCTTTGGAACATTGACCGCACGTGATGCGGCCTATTTGCATTGCTTCCCGCGCACGAGATATTTTGTCTTTTTTTTCGAACACAGTATCATGGTGAACTTGCCGTGTCTCTGCAATGGGCACTTCCATGGCAAAAGAACTAAGGAACCCAAAAAATAGGGGATAGACTACGCAGACTACGAAGCGTAGGCTATGCATTCAGTGCCTAGTCAAGTGGCCATTTTGACACGGTGATGGCGATATGGAGTCATATTTGTAATACACGTGATTTTTGGGACTTATTTTTCCAGAAAACAGGCGCGTTAAATTTGAGTAAATATGGTAGGCTTTTATGGGCAATCGCCGAGGATCCGCCGAGGATCCCAAAATATTGTGTAGCCGCTGAAATTTCGTAGCTCTGGGATTTCGTCATCGCGGGGTTTGACAGTATCTACGCTTTGGCCATGGCACCTTTTAGAGCGATAGCTCTACTACACTACGTCTTTCAAGGTCATTCATTGCGCCGAAATGCCCTTCAGCCCACCTGCCCTTCAGCCCACTGGTGCCCCGCTGTGCACCTGTTATCGCTTCACTTGCTCAGAGCTCCCCCATTGCGGTTCCACGTGGCTTGCTCTGCCTGCGCCTTAACCACCCAACAACGGCTGGGTCGCCTGTGGGCACGATGGAGTGCGAGACAACCACATGACTAGGGAAGGGTTTTACGAGTGATAAATTAAAACACTACGCTGACCAATTTCACTAGAGAAACACATGATCCATGCACAGAGAAGCGCTGCTTTGCTGGTTGCTTTGCCTGTGCATGGTTCCGCAGTGTCGTTATCGATGGTGCGGTGCCTGCGCGGTCCTTTCGTGCAAACGAATCGCTGAAACCAATGATCCAGTAGCGACATAGAGTTTCATACAATAACAACTAGAGAGGAGCGTACTGCTAGTGTCAATGCAAACACCGAGATGGTGCTTACGCTCTGATGGGAATGATGGGTAGAAGTAGAAGCAGACTGCGTGGGCTAGAAATGTGACTATGGCTGCACATATTGCGTTACATACTGTATTTTTGCTAGCATATTCCGCACCAAAAATGCAAAATTTTCACTGGCCAAGTAATGCGGGTAATAGCCAATGCGGGTAATAGCCAAGTAATGCGGGCAGTGGCTAATCGGGTAATACGCGAGGTTTTTCCTTTAGTACAGTTTCACGGCAATGCACGTTGTGCTGTGAAGCTCCTACACAGCAACACTGACTAGGCCTTCCATGGCAGTGATTGCGCGAAACACAAAAGGACAAGGAAGAAAAAAAGAACAAGGATAAGTGCACTCTAACTTAAACTGAATTTATTAGTGGATTGTGACTTTTGCCTTGCATTCAGTGTATTCTACTTGCTAAATATATGCTTTCTTGATTTTAATTTATAGTAGGGTTTAACGCACCGATGCAACGCAGGCGATGAGGCACGCCGTAGTGGAGGACTCCGGATTAATTTTGACCACCTCGGGATCTTAAACGTGCGCCGAAATCTCATACACACGGGTGGTTTTGCTTTTCGCCTCCATAAGACAAAAGCCACGGCAGCCGGGAATCAAACCCGCGACCTCAGGCTCAGCAGCAACACGCCTCAGGCACTGAGCTACCGCAGCGGGTCATAACGGACGATCGCCACGACAGATTCCTCTCTAGGTATTATTGTATGAAACCCAATGGACCTCTCCCTGTATGTAAACAACGTGACGTCACGAAGCGCACGTGCGCGACGGGTGGCGCCTGCTGGCGGCCGCGAAATGCGGCGTCGGTTGGCAGAACGCGCCTGCGCCGACGGCCCGGCCTGGCCGCGCGGCGCCTGAAAGGAACGCTGTGCCGTTGGTTCGGCCCGTCGCTGGCCGCCTACATTGCAGGTGGGGTGTCTAGCTATCCTAGCTGCGGTCGTCGCACCTCCACGCATCTCTCTGCACCTACAGCCTCCGCAACGCTTTCGTGTACCGTACGGTCATTTGACGAGTGACGCTTCCGGATAATCAGTGCGCGACAGAATAGCCTAAACGAGTCATTCTGAAGGTTGGTGCTGTTGTTACGCGTTCCAGGAATGTGTTTTTAAGATGCTTTGTGTCCGGACGCATACCAAGGAAAGCTCATTCATGGTTGCTTTCGAGGTCGCGCGGTGCCTCAGGCAGCGTATACGCTCCCTGTTCTTGGTCTCTTGGCGTCACCCAGAGGCAGTGGCGTACGCACGATTTCATGTCGAGGGGAAAAAGCAAAGGTAAGTCATGAAAGGATTAGAAAGTAAAATAAGCAGCAATGGAACAAAAATATAAAGAGCAAAAGCCAAAAAACTATTCCAATAAAAATATCACGATGACGTCGTGCTCTAAGCAAGTGACCGATTATTTTGTTACCTTTTTCCCAGTGAAATAACGAAACGTTTCATCGTCATTGTGAGAGTAACGTAGCAGCCACACAGGGTGAGTGCGTTACAGCTTGCGACAGTGGCACTGAAATAATTATCCGTAGACATTATTTCTTGATAGTTAAAGTTCGTGTCCTTGCACGCCCGCTGCATACGCCAGCGGCGGGAGGCGGCAACAGAAGCATACATTCCCTGAGTCCGTTTGCTTAGGACAAACAGATTTTTCAAGCTTTTTCGAGACGTGTGAGCGGCCCATCTCGCGGCGCAGGCACGATGATACATGTGAGCACGGCAAGCAACTCTGTTTGGCCGCATCCTCAAGGAATAACATAATTGATCAAAGTAAAAATTTATTGCGCTTGCAAGCAATAAATTTCGTTCGTCTTGAATAGATCCCCCCATACGATCAAACTTGTCGTGGTCGATCTGGCGCCGGCAGGCGGCTATCGCGGATCGCTCGACGAAACATTTATTTGGCGTCGCCAACAGGTTACGCATTCATTGTCGTTTTAATACAGTACTCTGCCTGGTCAAAACATGGCAATATTTCGCAGCAAGAAAATCCCCCCCTCCCCCTCCATTGCACTAGTTCACTAGACAAATTTCTGCTGGTGCTGCGTGATAGCAGATGGTTGAAAAACAGCATCGTTTTATGGCACTAATCAGCGTGGACTGCCAGTATGGGCGGTATGATTGTGCTTTGAAGAACAGCAGAAGTTCGAGAATGGGAAATGTCATGAGTAAGAACAGACAATGTCTCTGCTTTGGCTGCTGCAGCCTCTTCGGCGCATTGCGCGCATCCAAAATACCCGCCGAATTTACCTTTTTGGTGACGCGGAAGTGTCTAATGCTCCTGATTTTGCTCGCACGATTTGCGTAGCCGAGAGCACAGCAGCCCACCGGCATCAGAAAAGCCAACACATAAACAGAAACTCCACTTTGCGCGCGTCCAATGCAGCCTCACTGCATACGCGCCGCGCGCCGGCCCGAATGTTTTGCCAACCACCCTTCCCGGCCACGCCCAGCACGTGCGCTCGCCGTGACGTCACGGCCGCCGCGTGACGTACCCCGGGAGAGGTCCATTGTGAAAGCTAGCCGGAAGCCGCAAAATCTAAAGCTAATGCGAATTTCCCCGAAACCCTCTGTTCATAGTTTTTGCGTTCACTCGTGATAAGCGAGGTTCAGCAGTGTTAAAACTGAGCCATTTTTCTGTATCAAACCTGGAAACTGAAAACTGTTGCCTGGCTAGGGTTCGTACAGGAGGTGGTGTCCCAAATGTGGCCCGCTTATCAGCTCTGATCAAAATCGCTTCGCAAATACATCACGATGGAATATGCCAACACAGGAAGTGAATGCTCCGGCTGCGAGCTCGCAAAAGAGACGGCCAAGAAGCTGGAGCATGCCAACTCGAGCAGATGCAAGACACTCCCGCAACTGCTGGACACTTACTCTTATCCCGGGGCGACTGCTGCTGCTTTGGAATGTTGTCTCCCTGGCCCTTCACCACGCTGTCCTGCTGGGAGAACAAAGGAAAGAAGATAACCAAGGGAACAAGCTTGTTTCTCGCCACACCAGCAGTAACCTGGGGCTCCGACAATGCGGAATACGCAAAAATGAAAACACAACACGCACAGAAAGCAATTCGCTCTTTCGTTTCACTTATGTCGTTGCTGGCTGCACCACTGTCTTTTCCAATAAGCTGTACCAACTGGAAAGAAATAAAAATGCCACGAAGCATGATGAAACGCCAAACTCCCCACTTGGGTCTTGGGCACACAACAGCCTCAGAAAAGAGATGCAGCTTTTACACTCTCCCCGCCCCAGAGTGTCTGTATGAGTAAAGAGAAAAAACTAGGGGTGTGCGAATATTCGAAAATTTCGAATATTACTCGAATATTAAATATGATATATTCGTATTCGCTTCGAAAACTATGTATTCGAATTGTTTCGAATATTCGAACGGGTTCGAATAATCGGCTATTATCGAATATTTTGGTTGAATAGTTTAAGGGGGGACGCGTCTTTCAACTTACGAAAACCGTCGTAAATTTGTGGCACAATGTCAGCGCAAATGGGCGGTGGCAAAATGTCAGGGCAAATGTGCGAAAAAACGTCAATTTTCGGAGCGCTGTATCTCCGCAACGGTGCCACCGAGCGCGGCCATTTTGGTACCATTGGATCGGCCGAGCCGGTCCTTACCGTCTCTTTTATCTTCGTTCATTCACAAACGCACGAATGGCAGAAAAATAAAGGTGCACAAACGAAGTGAGATATAGATGCTGAAGCGCGGTTAGCCTTTCTGACTGCGCGCGTGGAAACGGCCCTCCTGATTGGGCGTCGCTGCGGCATTTCAAGATGGCGGCCACCTGAATTGCGTAATGCGCGTTTCTGAGTTCATTTGCACCGCTTCGCTAGGCCAAGTTTCTGTTCAATCATGGCATCTGCGGTGGTATTCAACAGAGACATTATCGCGATGGGAATGCCCGAGATCACAAGCCATATTACGAGAAGTTGCATGGCTGGAAAGGCGGATCGGTCACCCAACGCTTTTCGTGGGGCGCGAGACTTTACCCTGGAGGGGGAAACGCGGTGTGCGCGCTTGTGATAGCGGTTCGCGTAGTGAACTTTTCGCCTTATTTGCGATGCTTACACGCTTAGTTATTGCTAAGCTTGGCAGTAGTCTCGCTAGCCTTGGGTAAGAAACGAGCGACGCGCCAAAAGCTTCGGCGCGCACGGCGTAGCCGCTGCGCGTTGGAGCATCGCCTGACTACGCAACCTGGTACAATTGAACTCCAGTAGTTGTAATTAATGCCTGTGATTTTAGATTTAATCGTAAGAGCGACCTGACGGGCCATGTCAGGGGTAAACAAAGGATGACATGTTCCGGTGTACGAGCGCCGCGATGAGGGTGAGCCATATCGCTGTCTTGCGCAACGTTTCGCGCGCACTTCGAGTAATCATGAAAACAGGTCTGAGTAAGGAATAAGAACGTGTTGACAGCGTTTAAAATGTACCCTACAGTAGTTGAATTAAAAAAATTGGTTTTATTTATTTTTTAGGGAAATTATTAATACCAATGCACACATCTATAGTTTAGTGCATAGTGGCTGTGCTGGGAGGAATATTGGATGCCCTCAATTTTAAGAGTACCAAAAAATGTCCAAATATTGAAGTTGGAGTTATGAAAAATATTATGCCAACTTCAAAGTAGCTCATTTGTACCCTTGTGGTATGTAAACTTTTGGCACTGAACGCCTGCACGTAAGCTGCTGCTCCAGGCAATGATCATAAAAGAAGTCAAAGCTCAGTTTCCAAATTGAAGGAAAACAAAAGAGTGCTTAATTTGTTGCCATGGTCACTGCAGAGGGAAGTTTTGCAGTGCAGTACAAGCAACCAGCTAACCTACTTTGCATTTCAAGCCGTCTCCCCCCCTTGGTCTGCAAACTGGTCTGTGTACGCTTCACAGAGAAGCTGCAATCGATGTTTTATGGAAAAAAAAGGGTGCAAAAGGCACTCCAATTTTAAGGCAAGGCATTCCAAAAGCCCCGTGTTAAAAAATTATGAAAGGCTACAACCCTGGCGACTTTTGATGAATGAAATCTATTTTTCAACTTCGGAATCTGTTTTCTCAAGTTTTTTTTTGCTACCTACGTCTCTTGTTTTAGTGATTTCTTTGACCTGTAATTGTATTTTTGATTCCGTTTTTTTTAGTTTCATTCCTTGATCAACAGTTCAGGTTGGGACACTCTTGGTGTTTCAGGTTTACTTTTGGTGAATTTTTTATTCAAATGGTCATTCATTGTCTATATGCCTGTTGTACATTCACCTCTAAAAAACGAAAAACTAAAAAAAGTTGTGTTCTAATAAAAAAATCTAAGACTGTCAAGACCTCGTCCATTCATTTGGAAGTGCAAAGTGTTTTGAACAAGCTTTCTATCATGCTTTATAGGCCACTCAAGCTCGGTGCAAAGTGGACAGAAAGAAAATTTTATAAATAAAGAAGTTTTCAAAATATTACTTTGAAATTTTTATGTTGTTACCAAAAAAGCATTTCCGGTTTCCGTGCAAATTTTAATCGAAATTCACAAAGAAATCAAAAGGTTGATTTGGAAAGAAAGCGCGAAACAAAAGTACGAAGGGCCCATTTTTTTCGACGGGTGGACTCGCGAGCAGATTGCGAGCTAAAATATGCGATCGTATTTCCTGGGACACTGAAGTGAATTTGTCAAGCTCCCGTTTTTGCTTGCACTGTGTAGACTGGCTCAAATTAACACACTATTCATCGTTTATCCGGTTGACAAATTGGTAATTATTTTACAAAGCGCGAAAAAAGAAAAACTACTATGCGCGGTTTGCGGCGGCCGCACCAACTAAAGGCTGTGACGTCAGGAGGGGGGGGCACCGTGATTGGACGATGCCCAAGGTTAGCAATCAAAAGTTTCGGTTTCGGTTCTGTAAAACAACATGCTTGACATCTGATGGCGTTGTTGGATGGGCATTCTCGATTTCTCAATTATCGCCGTACCGCGCTTCTGCCATGTTGTCGGCTGTCAGATGTCTAAGATAAACCTCCCAGGGCGGCTTGGAATCGTAGAAATCACTAGACGAGGCCTACGCAGTGGATGAACGCCCTCCGCGTCACCGCAGACTCTCAAATGCCATGCGCTTTTCGCGCATATTCGAAGCTTGCCTCACTCATGTCTGTTCGTAAAAAGCTAGTTCGCACCAGGCCAAGGGTGTGCTGATTCAGGCCTGGGCCCACTGCCCGCAAGCAGTCGGCGCTTGTGGCAACAGCACGCCAACGAGAACTCGCTAGCGCGTCATTGTCAGTATGCGCGCGCTTTGCGATCTCGCTCGTGGAGCAGTGAACGTTACGGCCCAAAAATGGTGAACTCAGTTCAGAAAACATCGGCCGCATACGAAAAAATAAACTTAAAAAAAAAAAAATACATGTACCCTCGGGGATTCGAACTTGCGAATTTCAAAACAGAAATTCCAGCGCCTCAGACCACTAGGCCAGGAGCCGGCGCTGGCCGGTTTGGATATATAAGGTTTATAATGTATGACCAGTTTACACTTTTATTTATTTTAAGCATTTTAAGTACTTTATGTGACTATTTGTTGTATATCACTCCTGCAGTAAGTGTCCCCCAAACTTCCACAATATCTCACGTCTAGCAATTGCATTTCTTTGACGGAAAAGCGTTCGCAGATGTGCGGTCGTGCTGCTGCCCGCTGTGCTTGTTTACCCAGCGCAAAAAGTGCTTCCTGCTCCCTAGTTTTGCGCTGTACGGTAAAAGTTTCAGTTGATTTTATTTTCTTAGTACCTATATTGACTTCGCTGACTCTTCTCCCGCCTTCAATTGGCCTTAGATTTTCCTACTAGCGTAAAGTCAGCGAAGCGTCGCATGTGCACTTGTGCAGCGCTTGTGTGGAGCGACCCGGACTCTGAGTTTGACACAGTGTACAAACTAACAAAGTAAGGAAAGGCACATTCTTTCATTCACAAAGGTGTTGTGGCTTAGTTTCAATTGAGCGAGCGAATAGCGACGACCCGTCGGCAGCCGGCGGACGAAACGCTGGGCCGACTGACTCGATTGGTAGGTCGGCTGGTCGGCGAACCGTGCAGTAGCGCAGCCATTTTCCAGCTCATCTCCTGCTGACGTCACACGAAAACGCCACAGAAAATGGGCGAGCGTAAAGAGAGGAGGACAGCATTTTCGAATTGATTTTTCTACTAAATAAATTCGCGTAAACGCGGCCAGAGTGGTCGAAACAATGCCTACGGACTCCGAACTACAATTTACGCTATACTCGGTGACAACTTAAGAACGGCACCGGAAATTGCCGCTGTGCCTTATCACCGTAGCCGGATGTTTCTCCGCACGGCGCAAGTAGGGCGTTACTGGGAATATTTTGAACATGGCGTGAGCCGTTTCCGTGATTTTGTGGACTTAATATGCTGATGAACGACTACAGGGACGACAAACAAACTGCGTGAGGCAAGGCAGACGATATCCCGCATTCATAGCAAACCCCTTTCAAAACGCGCGCGTACTGACGTCACGGGTCCGGCGCTTTGGCGGAGTGATACACTACATGAGGTGGTGCCGTTCTTGAGTTGTAACGGAGTACAGTAATCCCGCAATGTTTACAAATCACTTCAGTGTCCCTTTAATTATTTGATATTCGATTCGATATTCGAAGCTAGATATTCGTATTCGATTCGAATTCGAAAAATTTGATATTCGCACACCCCTAGAAAAAACGTATACACAGGATAGAGGTAACGGCTATCGAGGTCGATATTGACACAAAGCCTTCAAATTGTTGCCACAGTCCAGCCCGAAACTGCCCTGATGTGGTTGGGTCAACCTCTTGAGCAGCAGTGTAACCAGGAAATTTAAGGGCTGTGTTATACACTGCTGCATAAAATAAATAAATAGAGAGAGAGAGAGAGGTTGTGTGCCCCAATAAAATTTTAAGGATTGTTTTGGCTTAATTAAACCAACAGCATTCTTATTCTTGTTTCAGCATTATAGTATGCTGGTTCGGAGTATAACAAGCAGACAAAAAAAGAAAGGAAAGGGGGAGATGCAGCGCTCAGAAAATTTTGGGGGGTGTTCAGACAGCAAAAACATGCCCCCTGGTTACGCCTGTGCTTTTGAGAGAGCACACTGTGCAGCTCCTTACCCACCCACCATAATAGTCAAATTGCCAAACAGAAAAACCACAAAGGCTTTTCCAAATGCAAGCTTCCCTGTTGTCAGCTCAGTGACCAATGGAATGTTTTGACTCCGCCACCGGCACTGTGTTTATTTTGCACTTTCAAAATACTCGCAGTAACGGATTTCTAACAACAGCACAGGGGCAACATGTGCATTATCATGCCTCAGCGACAACACAAAAATAGCAACTTCATCTACAGCTAAAAGTTGCAATTTTCCCCTCTATCCTGTTTGCATGCATAAAGGCCACACACCATCTCTTCCACACGGGCTGTGCTTCAAAAAGTGAACTAGTTTTGATTAACCATGGAGGCCAGTTTATCCCACAGCCGTGCACGAATGACGACAGAACCAAGGACCAGAAGCATTTGATGCGTTTTTGTACGCGCACAGTCAGCAACAAATAAACCACTAAGAAGTATTGCACAAAATTTTCGAAGGTCACCAATTATTCTGCCACACATTGGCCACTGACCCAGCTGATTTACCTCTAACAAAGCACACCTGTTCATCTGTGTGGTCCGAGCGCTCACAAATCATGAACGCAGAAAGACGACACGGGGCTATGTCGCAACTGCCGTCATCATCCCTTCATCCCCATTTTGTAGACGCTTCGACCACCCAGACGAATAGCTACAAGCCAGCCCAACTGTCCGCCACCCACCCCCTCCAACGCTGGCTCACCTTCCCGTCGGACTTTGCCGTCCGCTCCAGCGACTTGTCCTGCACGCCGCCACTGCTGCCCAGGGGTGGGTACTCGTCCGAGCACTCGTTCTCGCCCACAAAGCTGTGGGAGTTTTTCCGCGAGGATGGCTTGTCCTCTTGCGTGCCCATGCGGTTCTCCCCTGGTCGCTGCAGCTGCTGCTCATCCGACGGAGGCAGCGGGTGGCGCTCCATCGCAGCGTCGGAGCCCTTGCGCCCTCCGCCGCTCCGCAAGCCCTGCCTCTCGGCTCCGCCCTTGAGCATGCCGCGGAGCAACGACGAGTGACGCGTCTCCCGGCGCCCACGCGAAGCGTTCACCCGCACGCCCCCGGCCTGGTTTGACGACCGGCCACCAGCACTGTTGGCCCTGCACCGAGAATAGAGTAAGCCAAGCCAAGCCAAGCCTCTCTCTCTCTCTCTCTCTCATGTGACCACACTGCAACTTAGCCTGCTGGCACATCACACCCACTGGACAAATGACCTTGCAATAAACGAAACGATGGCAGTTTGAACTAGGGGTGTGTGATTATTGCGATTTTTAATTAACAATCACAGACAGCTAAACCTTAGTACAGTGAAGTCCACTACAGTGTAACCAAAACATAACAAGGTCCTTCTTCCAGACAGAAAGTTTTTAAAATAAATTTTCTTTCAGTCGAGCTTTGTATGCTTTAGCAGCCCAATTATTGTTCCAGGGGCTTGGAACACTCGTAGTACAGTCCAGACTGCCTTAACAAACACACTGTGAAATGGAAGTAACTTTGTTTTATCCGTTTTTCGCTATACAGTTGAACCCCTTTATAAGAGACACGTACCGGGGAGCAGTTTCTGTCTCTTATACGAGATGTCTCTTATAAGCAGGGTACCATGTTTTCACTTACTAATCAGACCCTAGTTCAATGTGGGCACCGTATGACTAAAATAAGCTCAAAAGAATGCCACAGCATGTTTCAAAAGATTCATTCTAATTATTGTTTGGTCCCAGAATTTATGAAACTTTGTTTGCTTCATGACTGTATTTACATGTTTTTTACAACTGATTCTACAAGCTTTTTTTCCTTTCCTTGTTTGTGGAAGATGAATCATAGATGTTGAGTTCACAAGCCTGATGAATAGCCAGAGCGCACAGCTTCTTCCGCTGTGTGCTCAGGCTATTCATTACGCTTGCAGGACTCGACGTCTGCAGTGCTTCTTGATTGGGAGCTACACGAGTAGGAGAGCCCGTATGTGTGATCGCGCTCCATCCAATGAAAGGCAGTAAGCTTCAACCACTTCTGTCAGTTGCATTTCCATTGGCAGGGCTTCTCATTGTCATTTCATAGCTGACTGAACCACTTTGTGTTTGCTGAAGTTATAATAAATAGCGACTGCAGCTGTCTGTCGTCCACCTGTGTTTCCACAATGGAAGCAACTGCAATTAGTGACTGGTGGCACTGCATCTGAAGTTAAAATGTCTGTTACAAGCGAGATTATTGATTAAACTTCAAGGATGACGTGTCCCTTATAACCAATCTTCTACATCCAATGTCTGTTATAAAAGAGGTCGATTTAATGGGAAAGATAGGGCAGCCAACCATGTGGGTGAATAGTGTCTCTTATACCCATTTGTCTCTTACACCAGTGTCTCTTATAACGAGGTTCAGCTGTATCTCGACAAAATCCATGTACACACAAGATAACGGGAAACAATGATTTGTTCGTTATAGCGGGACCTCGTTAAAACCGGTTAGCTTGAAGTGGGCTATACTGTAGTCGGAATAACAAATTAACAAGCCAAAAAGCCCCCAAGGCAACACCACTGTTCAAAGCACCAGCTTTTTTTTCTCCCACAAGAAGCATAATGCCAGATTCCAAATGGATGCAGAGAGCACTTAGAGCAGAGCTGCAGTGGGGGCTAAGCCTAGCGCTTGTAAGCACCAAAAAAGTGGTGCCACATTCATCTATGCTAGGCTCATTTTGTTCCCAACCCTAGCTACATGGCTCTATGCACACCCTTGGTGTGCATAGAGCCATGTACACTGCAACTACACCACCCGCATAATATGTGACACACCGAGTGGCGCCAACATGGGTGCGGCTGCCACACCACAAGATACCACAACAGCTCATCACAGTTTGCCAGTATGACCCTATTGGTAAGAACAAAGTTGCCAATGCGAAAAAGGAGGTGACACCACGTGCGAAAACTTCCTCCCGGAACTGCCACCAATGCTGTTATAAACAAAGTGGTCATGAAATATTTGCCTCAGTAAAATGCATAAACCACCTTATGCAGCCAATCCAGACACTTGTCCGCTCCGAAGGCTTTGAAGCCACCTTGGGCATGTTCCACTATATGCGCAAGGCTCCACCTATGTGACATCCATGAATAGCACACCGTTCGAGATGGACATGCTTAGTGTTTGGTGGAACACTACGGCGACAACTCTGCATGTTTATTTCATCTCTGCCAGAGCATACACGAGACTATCTACAGGCCGTGGGGCATTCCAGAGTGTTGGATGCATTCCCCAAAGGCCGTGTCTAGAGTGCCGTCCGATGGTATTACAGTAGAATCTCGATGATACGATTCTGGGTGATACGAATTTCTGAAAAGTCCCGGCAAAATTGCATTGTTTGCAATGGGAAAAATTTCGGCTGTTACGAACGGACCTGCGCGGCCCGGCGGATGATACGAACGAGCCGGCGAGGTGCCCGACTGCTGAACAAGCAAGTGACGGCTCTCTCTCCCCATTTGTCACTCTTCTTTCTCCAGAAACGGCCGGGCTGTTGTTTGCTGCTCGCGAAAATGCGCCCCGCATGCCCCATGCGCGCTGCGGCCGGCGGCGGCAACATGGTGGCGGCTTCGGCCGCGAAGTGGCACGGCCGCTTGAGCGACTGCTTCTAGCCGCTCTTTAAAATGCCACTCAAGGCAGACACGAAGTTGCTTGTGCAGTAAAGGAGCTGATAACGTGGGCGAAAACGGTACTATAAAACATCATCCGTGCCGCTAGTGAAAGCGCCCATAAAATATCTGCCGGAGTGCTAAGCCTAAACATCTCGGGCGGAGCCAGCCGGCTGTCTCTAGCGTTTCGTCGTCAGCGTCATTTTCTGACCGAGGTAGGAGATACCGCGGGCGCGAAATCGTCAATGCGGCTGTGAAAATACAGCGCGCACAAAGCCGAGGCATGCGAATCGCGTGCAAAAACGCACCATGCTGTTCACGCTTGACTGTTGCGGCGTGTAGCGAGCTTGGACACCGTGAGTGAGGAGGCAAGCGCGAAGCTAGGCGAAGCGTTACGCGCTCCAGAAAGGACTGCTTTGTGACATGGGGGTTTAAAAGAAACAGAAAAAATCCCGGATTTGTTCACGCGAAAGTAAGAAAAGAAATAAACGAAAACTTTGTTCAGTGCTCAATTTTTTGGTCTGTGTTGGTTCATACGAATTTCGGATGATACGAATATTTTTCGCGGTCCCGCGAGATTCGTATCATCGAGATTCTACTGTATAAGCATTCATCTATGTCGACGTCCAGCAGCGTTTTATAACAAAATTGCCGCATCTGGCACTACACTGCTGTAGATAACTTAAACGTAGACAACCTAACCTAAACATACCATAACATGAGCTACGAAAAACAAAGAAATCATTTAAAACACCAAAACTAGCCTATGGCATAAAAATTATAGCTCAATTAAAAATAGTAAAAAAAAAATACAAAAAAAAAAATAAAACTGAGGCCGAGTCGGTATCGAACCTCTGTCCATGGGATTACAAAGCTAAGACGGATCCTCTACGCTAAAACTACAGACGCTCTTGCCTCACAAGGAATTCATTAAATCAAAGGTGCAGTTAAAATTACTTTGTTAGTCAAAAAAAGTTATTTTGGCAAATATAGAGTAACCGAAAAATTTGTTACATTTTGAATCGAAATAAATCAAGCATTGTTATATTGGGGTCCTACTATATAGTGCCACGTTATGCAATGAGAGATTTTGATAACTACATTGCCACTGAACCCCATGTACATATGGCAGTGATGTGACAATAATTTCGCAATTTCAATATAACACAAAAATTAAAACTGGCACCGACCATGACAGTTTATAAAACAAAGATGTTTCGTTTTATAAAATGTCTGTTTTATAAACTTTCATGTTCGGTGAGAGTTTTAATTTTTGACCTGTGTTCTCCTGACTAGACTGGCTTCCATACAACTCACGATTTCAGTTTCAATATAACAAGGCCCATTCTGGTGAACTTACAACAAATTTAATTGAGATTTCTTTGTCAATACCTGGTGTTTGAAGTGAAACCTATGCTAGTGCGAATGACTTAGGCCTCCCGACTCAGTGCTGTCGGACTTGTAATGAAGCACAGAGGCATTCGAGGCGGCCAACAATGCATAGAGTCCCTGAGGGCATTGAAATGATTGCTGGGCATGCTTTGTCTGTTTGCCATGATTCTTTAATATCCGTGGTTTGATTTGTAATGTAAGCATTGTCACTGAGGTCTGTGGTTTGCCACCAAGCATTCGCATCTAGCGTATTCAGGTTTGAGGAACATCCTGTTACCTCAGAACCCATAAGTGGAAAAGACAGGGAAGTAAAAGGATAATGCAGTTCACTGCCCCAGCTCAGAGAACCTTTCACCGCAAAATCCTTTCAGTAGAAGGAACACAGCACACTGCACAAAACAAGCTCAACTGTGGTTCTACATCTGAAGCAGAAAGAGGAGGATAGAAGGGAACTTGTTACTTGCCATATGGCGTCTAGACAGTGAAAAGATTGCACGGATGTCATTAAAAAGGTTTGCACCTATCGGCTCTTGTAGATACAAGACTGAAACAGCAGATTCAAGCACAGGCTAATTCACAATCACGAACTAACCGGACCATTTCGACAAAGCTGCCTCCACAGGGACCGGTTTGCCACAGAGACCCTTTCAAAAGCTGTCAAAGGTATCAAGGCCTCCGTACCTAGTTGTGCCCTCCCCCTCGAGAGGCGGCCTGGGTAGCCGGAGCTCCCCTTTGACGTCCTTCTCGGGTGCCTCGAACTGGTGCTTCTCAGCCTCCCCGTCCATGGCCACGGCTTGCGTGGCTGCCACCGGCCGCCCTCTCCTGGCGCCCCCTCTCCTTTCCTGCTGCTGGGGGGCAGGAGACTGCTGCGACTGTGGTTGGGGGTAGTGGGGCTGCGACCTCGCTGCAGCTGCGTCCGCCGCAGCCTCTTCCGCGCGCCTTCCCTCACCGCCTCCACGCCGGTGTTTCCGTGCACCACCGCCGCCGCCCCCTCGCTTGTGGGGCCTGCCGTCCGCGTTGCCGACGCCGCCCCCACGGCGTCCCTGGCTCCCCCTCGCGTTGTGGGGCTCCTCCCTGCCCCCCATGGAGGAGGGGGAGGGCATGAGGGGCGCCCTCTGCTGCTGCAGGGCGGAGGAGTAGCTGATGCAGCCGCCCGAGGACGGGGACTGGCGCGGGGGGAACTCCTGCACGGGCAGCGAGGGGAACTCGGAGCGGCTCGAGAAGTCGGGGCTGCTGGCCGTGCCCGGTTCGTACGCGCTCCGCGGGGCGGCGGTCGGCCCCGTGCCCATGCCACCGCTGTGGCCGCCGTGCCTCGCCACAGAGGCGGCGCTGCTGCGGCCATACTCGGCGTTCGTGATGCAGGCCCCAGTGTCCACCCCGGCGGCTGCGTGTCGGAGAAGAGGAAAGAGAAAAGAACACGCGCCTTCGACAGGCTCGCCAAGCGTTCTGCATTACGATGCTAATTGTCCCTATGAATGTGCAAATGTGTTTTGAATTGTAGTATGTGAGGGGGCGAGGGGCTCAATGGCACCGGCATCGCAATCAAACCCATCGGTATCATGATAGCAAGCGCATCGCAAGGCGTGCGGGTTGGCGTGGTGTGAGGGGCATAACTGAACAACTATGCTGCGAGAACTACGAAGCACCACACTTGTGAAAATCAACGTATAATTGTCCGAATGATATTGCAACTTCTTGACACTCATCAGACTCTACGATAAAGGACATCACAACAAATGGTAATTCAGGAAGCGCCAAAACTCAGCCCTCCTCAGGACCCGTGAGGCGCCACTTAACCCTTTGAGGGTCGAATTTTTTTGAAAAAAACTTTCCCTGGTGGTCAAATTAGTTTATTGCGGATTTGGAATGTACAAAGTGTGTAAAGTCTAGATTAAATGGTAAAAAATTATCACGAATAGTATTTTGGGGTCAGCATCACTTAGAACTGAAAAATGTTCAATAGTATTTCAGAGTGTGCCCCGATAGCGAGCGCCGATCAAGTTTCGCGCGCCTCCGATGCGATCACGTGGCGAAGCTGAAACTTGAAACACGGGTCTACGCACAGTGCCTTATCGCAGTCTGCACGCATAAAGCGCGTGTCCGAAAATGAGCTGTCTTCTTCCGAAGAAAGACTGTCTTCCGATTCAGACTCGGTGAAAGGAGCAAACTCAGAGGTGTCATCAGAATGGGCAGTTCGTTGGGCCATATCGCCGCTTTGCCGTGCATCTGAAGAACTCGAAGGCAACTCAGTAAATGAGGAGAGCGAGAATAACTCGTGCGCGCCGGTGATAAACAAGCTAATAGCAGCGCCAATATAGATAGAAATCAACTTCCGCCGCCCCCGCAACGGAGTCTCCGAGTAGGTTACTTCAGTTCCAAGCAAGGAGAGCAAGAATACCTAGTGAGCGTGGGTAATAAACAAGATAAGAGCAGCGCCAATATAGATCGAAATCAACTTCCGCCGCCCCTGATAGCGAGCAAGTTTCGCGCGCCTCCGATGCGATCACGTGGCGAAGCTGAAACCACGAAACGCGTTGACACGTACAGGCGCCATAACGCGCCGAAGCCAGAGTTGTGTTTTTCACCGCAAGAAGGTAGCACAATCAAATTTCAAACACTTCTTGTAAGTCCCAGGAGGTGGCAGCACCTCCCAGGGAGCATGCATCGTTAATATGGCGCGACATTTCAAACGGATGCTCAAAATCGTACCCGTACGGCAAAGACCTTGCGGGACGGAAAACCGTCGCAGCACACGTACGGCAAAAACCCTCAAAGGGTTAATGCAGTTGTGCTAACAGCCTCCGTAGAAGCTTGCACCCCATCTAGGCCTTTTGTTGCACACAGTGGGCACATTTGACATCTGACCAACATCCCAATGCAATGCCAATGAAACACCCCATTAGACTAAAGCCACTAAGGGGAAAAAAAATAGGCACATTCATCTATAGACAGGCACTCGTCATTTTCAAACTCCTGATTGGTGTGAGGACCAAGTGAGTGCACTATATGGAGTGCAACGTTTGCACAGAACAGCAGTTGCAAGAGCTCTTGCAATAGCAGATAGGTAGCCTGGCCAACAGGGAAGTAGAGGAACTGTCAATAGCTGCTGGCTGCAACCCACAGGGTCACAGTACACGTTTTACTTAGTTTTCCACCTGTGAATTGAGGAATTGGGAAAGGCTGCACGCGCAAGAAGAAAATGCAGTGTTTGAAATGCCGCAAAACAGCTCCCACATACGAAATTAAAGCAAGCACAAAAAGAAACAGAACTCCCGCTGGCGCAGTTTCAGGCAGGGGGCACGCGAGCACTGTGAAGGCGGGAAATTTGAATTGCAGTGGGTGGTAGCAGTGAGTGGATAACGGCGTTGCAGCCCATTATGGCGAATCACTGCTCTGCACTTCCAACAGCTTTTACATTTGAGTGGAAAAGCTTTTTGTTGTATGCCACAAAGCCCTCGCCAGACAATGATTACCCCTCCAGAAGCAGGCGGTGCAGCGAAGGCGCGGCCCACCACTCACCGCAGTCCCTGTGCGCAGCGTGGTCTCTCCGGCGGCCGCTTCTGCTTTTCTTTTTATTCCTGCGGCCGCTGTTCTGGATGATCATGGTGGGCTGCTGCTGCTGCTGGTGGTGGTGCACAGGGTGCGGCAGCTGCAACCAGGAGCAAAAGAGGGAGACGTCGTCTGAGAGGCCAGACAACAAAGCGATGCGGCAACAGTCATCGTGGCTTGAAAGAAAAGCCACTGAATGTGCAAACACGAAATCCGGCGTCGCCGCTCGCACAGTCACCGGCAGTGGATCATCGTGCAATGCGATCCCGTGTCTCTTTCGGTGCGCTCAACAAAACAGGAAATGGGCAGTGGTAGAGCTGGCAGGGCAAAGCCAGCATTCTTGTTTTTCTCTTGATGCTTTGTTTTCCTCGTGTCGCTCGCCTCTCACACCAGCACGAGGCAGCCTCTTTCTGCATTTTTTTCTTGTGTTCTTTTAACACGAAAGAGTTTTGTGCAGGGGTCAAACAAGTCATATCCGTCATATCCGTCACAAAAATGACATTGCAAGAAAAACTGAGATTAACGCGGCTGTGCCGGGATTTGAACCCTGAACTCTCTTTCGCGGCAACGGGAGGTATGAAACGCTCTCCCAACTGCGCTACGAACACATGCGTGAACAAAACGACAAACACGCCTTATATCTTTCCCTTCAGATGGTGGTGCCGTCTAGGAAAGGCAAAGCGAAGTAGTGCATCATGACGCTAATAAGCGCCAACAGTTGGCGCCTCAATGCCGGCGCCTACGTGCACGGGGGACGAGCAGCGTAACTTGCGAAGACGCCTGTAAGGCAATGACCGCGGAGTAAGATTGACGCCGGCTTGCGAATGTTGCACTCGTGACACGGTTTGCTCGCTCCTTTCGCTGCAGCGGACCGTGTGTTCACCAAACGATTCGCTGACAATCCGTTTGGTTTCGTTCACGCAAACAGTTTGCGAGCACCTCTGGTTTCAGTCGTATTTACGCAATGCTCCGGCACGTGCAATCCAGTGTGTAACGTTGATGCGTATAACGGTGCCATACTGACGAAATATAAATAGCGATGTGCAAGTTCATATCGATGCACAATATACATTCAACTGCTCGTGTGAAGGTACATTTCACTTTCGTGTTTTACCGGTTCCTATGGAAGAGGGATCAAGCACATCTTTTGTTCTGCTTCTGTATCAATTCTCTTTGAGGATGTGTTTAGCTGTTTTTTTTTATTATGAACTTAAACAATGTTCTGCCTTAAATATGCCCAACATATGCTTTGGGCTCCACAATGTCAACATAAGGGGGGAGGTGGGGATCGGAGTGATCTTTGTTTTTTGGCATAGAGTAATGACATTTGGCAGGCCCACAGGAAGACACACACAAATAGTTAAATTTCAGATTTCACGATGATAACTTCAGTAAGTTTTGTGTTACGGAGGTTTACACGTTGCCCACTCGTGGAAAGCCTAGCAGGGTATTGAAACCGGGTGGGAAGTTGTGGATACTTTTCGAGCAGCAGCAGCCTCTGCTCGACAAATAAAAATTCTCTCTTAGACTCACTAAAGACCTCTTGCCAAGTGAAATCCTCGGCCCATTCATCTCCACCATTTAGCACTGCATACGATACCACGACTCAAAATCCAATGCCACACTCTTCCAATTGGCTCACAAATGGCCAGAATATAGTGCAAACTTCCTCTGAAACCAATTCAGTACATTACTGTATTGTTTTTGAAAACAAGTGTCCGGAAATATCTGAAATCACATGCGAGGCACAGACAACTGGTGTGTTCAAAAAGCCCGTAAAAGCCCTCCAGCTCAGTCTTTACTTTTCGTTTTTTTTTTTTGCACATGCTGTTCACAGTGTGTGGTTATCCTCCCTCAGTTTTCATTTTCTCTAATAGGGAAAATTGCGTCCTGTTTTGATGTGTGGGTCCAAGCGGCGTGAACTGTGCTTCTCTGGACACGTGCTGTAGATCAGTGCACTGTTCCTGTTTTTTTTGTGTGTGTGTGTGTGGCGCATAACAGTGCGAAATACAAAGGAAGCAAAGCCCAGACAGCGTCAAATCACCTTTTACCCTGCTCGCCCTTGCAGCACCATGCATTTTCATTTTTTTTATTATTGCACCTAAATTGAAATATTACCCCAGAACGCACTTTTTCCCTCCTAGAAATAAACCCATTCGATCTGCTGCTGTTGCCACATGTTTTGGCTACCCACCGTCCTCCTCTGAAACTGAGTAGCACACATTTCCTCAGCGTGTGTCAGCCACAAACAAGTAAAACTGACCAGAGAGAACGAGGCAATAAATGCTATAGTCATGCTTTTGATACATAGTTATATACAGATCAAGCTAGTGATTCGAAATTATTACCTTTGATAACGTTTTTTTCAAGGCTCGAGAAAAACTGCAGCTCTCTTTAACGTCAACAGAAATAACATTCCATATGCTGTATTCCACCAAAGTGCTGTAGTGTACATCTGCCATACACGTTGTGTAGAAGCAGGATGCAAAAATTAATGTTTGTGTGACTTCGTGTTACTCGACCTCACTTTATGAAAATATTTGATGGCAAAGGGCTGTTTCGTGACAAAATATTACGAGTGTTTAAAAAAATATTACGTCACTACTGCCTATGTTATGTGCCTGTAGCACAAAATTTGAAAGTTTTTAGGCTGGTTCTTTAAAATTAAACCAGGCTGCACGAAAGCGAAGCTTTTGATGCCTTGCTAATGGTGGTCGATGTTGCACCAAAACACACTGCAGGGAAGCCAACTTCACATAGTCGGTTTCCCAAAACGGTCATGACAAGTGAAGGCACATCAACCGCCCTAAGAGAAAGAAAGAAAGAAAGAAAAAGAAAAGAAGACGCCTCCCTCAGTGGGAATCGAATCTGGGCCCCATGCATAATGCATCCGGCGTCTATCCAACTGCCTCATTGCGACACAGTCGAAGCAGCTTCATCTTTTAACCATCTTTCTCTTAAAGGAGTTCAGACAACAAATTTTGTTAAATTTTTTTTCGCGGCTATGGGTGCCTACGAGCCCACTAACCACAGAACAGCAGATTAGATCGTCGAACGCAGCATAAATAATTACTTACAGCTATGTTTATTCGTCTAAGTTTCGGTATCGGTGTAGCGAACGCTGAGGCAGCCACTATGACAGGGAGGTGCATTTGCAACACTGTTCTTGTCGCACCACAACCAATGCTGGTCTCGGCGCTCCCGTGACAGACCAGCCCGACCGGCCGTAGTCGCACGTGATGTCAGTGCCAAAAACGGTGACGTGACGCACAAGGCGGAAAAGCGCGCACCAGCCGCCTCGATACGTCACGAGAGCCCTGACATCGGCTGTTTGGGTCGAAGTGCAGATGATGCCATGAGCTTGCTCGATGGCTTGGATGGCCTCTCTCGTGCACGCAAGGATTAAACTTGATTTGAAATTTGTTCTACTGAACGATTATGGTTTCAACTTCCAAGGGGGTATCTCCACATACAAAGGAAGCTTTTTACAATAGTTAATCTTAGCTTTGCAGTTACGTGTCAGTACCCCATAGGAAAGGGGCTCTGATTATTTTGGTCTTCACGGCCCCTTTATCGCCTCCTCACCAGAGCATTGCCGGGGCCCGATGCCTGCAGGTGGTGGTGGTGTGGCCCCGTTCCCCCGGGGGGCAGCATGGCAGCGGTGGGCGGGGCCTCGTCTGCGATTAGAGGCGGAGGGGCGAGGCCGCCCTCCTCCATGGGGCAGCAGACGCCCCCCATGTGTGCCGGATGGGCGTGGGGAGGGGGAGGAGGAGGTGGCTGGTACACGCACTGGTACTGCATTGCGTAGAACGGCACCGCCGGCGTCGGCACGTACGGGGCGTAGTACCCGGGCAGGCCCCTGCACACATTGCGAGAGGAGGGAACAACGTGAAGCCTCGATTCATGAACACGACAGTACAGGCCCTTGAAATCACACTCATTCCCTCTTATCTATGATTAGATCACTGAAAAGACAAACACCCTACAGGCATGTGCGGAATCTTTTTAAAAACCAAGGTATCAAACGGCAATAGTGCAAAGACCAGTGGGGCAACACCAAACCGGTTTTGCGGAAAAACCGGTAATCTGTTCATTCGTCATCGTCATCAGCCTGTCTATGCCCACAGCGGGGCAAAGGCCTCTACCATAGACCTCCAATTATCCTAGTCCTGTGCTAACTACGACCGATTTATCCCTGCAAACTCCTTGATCGCATCTGCCCAACTAACTTTCCGCTGCCCCCTGCCACGCTTGCCTTCTCTAGGGATTCATTGTTACCCTTAATGACCAACGGTTCATTGAGGGTAACATTAAGGGCAACGATTCATCAAGGGCCGTGTGGTTTATTCAATTCGCTGATTATTCGAATTTGAAAGCTGGATAACCGGTGTGATCAGTTAGCGTACCTCGTTAAAACAGTTTTTGCATACAGATATTTGGATATCTGGATTTGTTTTGTATAGGAAAGAGATCTTTTCGAACCCAAGCAGGTTTTTTTTGGCGTCGGTGTTATCGTGCCACTGTTGTTTTTTTTTAAGCCACTTTCTTTTCTATGGCTGCTTTATTAAAGAATACATTCCATGCAGAATTGTTTGAATTTTCAAATATCCAGTTAACCGGGTTTCGAAACTAGATATACTGATTATCCATTGCTGAAAATCCGCATAACTGGCTTTCAAGGCCAGAGACGCTCCAAGCCGGTTTAACTGGATAACTGGTTTGATGGATATTTACAAGCACTAGCAAAGATGGGTGTAGGTGCCTCCGAGCCATTCCAGGTGACCTGCCCAAAAAGAAGCAACAATACACCTTGGAAAATGCATAAAATGTTGGTAGACACCATTTATAGATTAAATTTGGGAGTCAACAAGCAGAAGGATAAGTGGACACAGTCGCGCCAGCATCACCGATAGGCTATGCAGCAACACTGAACGTAACCGCAGCACATGCAATTCTTGTGCACTGTCCGACCACTCAGTCAGATTGCCGTACTCGAGTCAGGCTTGATTGTTATATGCCATACTGCATGCACCAGCATAAAAGGGGCCATGCACACAAAATACAAGTTTGTTTTATTCGAAGGATTTTGCATTTCATAGTGCCATCAGCGCTTGTCCGCAGCAAACGGTGCTGTATTCACTAAGAAATTGATCACTTTAGGTTAAAATTTTGATTCTCCCGCCAAATCGTGTGCTTTCGTGACGTCTGCCATGACGTCAGAAGGGCGGGTATTCAAAAGAACTTAAACTGCATCATTAGGCTCTGCAGCCTTGCTTACTACCGGTCCTCACAGACGGTGCTACCATGCTGAGTTGCGGACCGTTGTTGGCCATTGTTTTGTTTTGTATTTGCACCTGGTTTGTTTTTGTTATGGTAGAAAGTGATGGCTTCGTGAAACATGGGGTATGCTTGGTAAACAAGGTCACGTAAGACAATGTCGCTTATGCCAATCGGCCAGTGTAGTCTAAGACAACTCAAAGCGGCGGACTTCTGTGCATCTCAACGAAGCATAGTGGGCCCAGTGCCAACGGCAGTACGCATCGGTACTTCTACATGCATTTTCATAACTTTCATCATTTGCCCCACCATTCTTACGGCTGCAAAATGAATATGCATCAAATTTAAGCGCAAATAGCTTTCTCGGCAAGCTTATAAGCCGCGCCTAATTTGCGTTTGGTTCAGCCGGCCTCAGCCAATCCCAGAGCTGGCTGTTATGACATCATAGGTTCTGTTGCGGGAAATGAGCTAGTGGGCTGCATGGCCATTCCCTTTTTTTCCTAATTATATAGCTTATTTGGGTGAAGTTTACACTAAGAATTTTGTCAGTATGATTCCAACGAGGCAATCTTTCAAATGAACCAAACTTGTGTCTTGTCCGCATTGACCTTTTAAGCGTTGTTTAACAACCACACAACCTAGAAGAGATGCAAATGTGAACAGGCAACAAGCGAGTGTGATTGTGCCTTAAAACTCTGTTAGGCAAGTGATACAGTCATACACATACGGCACATGGTCAAGCTTGTGTTCATTAGCAGCCAGTAGCAGATAAGTGGGCAGCCAACACTCGTACAACCTGATGATTCTACGCTTTTCATTGATTAACCGCACAACATTAAAAAAAAAAAAAACCTTTCGGAGCAACAAATGAGGGGGGAGTTTGTTCTACCTAAGCTAAGAAAAACCTCTTGGCACAACAGGCCTTTGTAATTGGGCCCCCCTGCTTCAGTCACTTCTGGCTTGGTGTGACAGAAACAGCGCTCATCTGGTCGCTGTGAGAGAAAGCCCACTGAAAATTATGAGTGGGTAATCAGGGGATTGGAATTTCCCACCTAGAGCTTGCAGGTTGTCCTTTTATTGATTGATTGTAGGGTTTAACGCGCCAACGCAACGCAGGCGATGAGGTGCGCCGCAGTGGAGGGCTCCGGATTAATTTTGACCACGATCTTTAACGTGCGCTGAAATCTCGAACACATGGGCGTTTTTGATTTCCGCCTCCATCAGAAAAGCGGTCACCACGCCCGGGAATTGAACCCATGACCTCGTGCTCAGCAGCACAACAATGCCTTAGCCACTGATCCGCCACGGCGGGTCAGTTGTCCTTTTAATACAAGCGACAAGTACTCTTGGCTTGAATGTGGATTCTTTCTGGTAAAGTGGAAGAACAACCCCACAGATGGCTCCAGATCAATTCAGGCCCTGTAAGGATTCCTCTTCAATGCCCACATCAGCCTTGAATCAGGTTCTAAGTGAACCTCCAAATAGTCTGCTATTCTGTGCCCAGCCAAAAATGCCATGTGATCCATACAGCTACTAAATGCTATTCATCGTGTTTAGCGAAATAATTTTGCTTTTAATTGTCATTACTGGCAATTGCCTGGCTACAGTGCCACGGTTTTGTAGCCCAGCTGAATTCCCGCTCCGCGAGAACTAAGCTCACTCGGAAACTGTGAGAGCAAGTGAGAACATTGTTCGTCCTGCAGACAGATCTTTTATCTACTGCGATTAAACAGAACCCACAAGGCGTGCAAACTTCCTTTATGCAATATAATGAGCAACAAAAAAAGCTGCGCTCCATTCATCACACACACAATTCAATCCCTCCAAAGCCTAGGGGGAAAGACTGACGCAGCATTTTGTCTCCAATTTCTCGAACGACACGATTTAGGCACTACTCAAATTTGTGTTCGCACTGAAATCCAAACTGCGAGGCTTACGCAACACCAGGTAAGCAAAAAGTCGAACAAAAACGACTATCCGCCACGGCTGTACAGCGTCATCAACGCAAGGTGGATTAGTCTCGAACTGACCCAGTTACTACCGTTAATTCTCCAGTTCGCCTGCCATATTTTCCCCACGCATCAAAATAAAATTTAGAGTCACGCCTCGGAGCTTACGTCGATCTGCTGATAGCGCGCCAACTCACTACACGCAACGCGGTGGTCGTCGCAAAGCGCGTCGCAGCCGTGAAAGTAGGCTGCGCGCTTATCAGTTGTCGCAACGAAACGCGACGCACCTGACCACGCATTACGTCGCACGCAAACAACGCCTGCTAGCGTTCCCCGGGTTCGTAAGGTCAACCCCCTCCGCAGCTTCGACGAACTGACGCCGATCGCATGACTAACCGACGGACTGCAATCAGGCCGCTTTGTCAGTCCATCATCGGATTACAGCTACAGCTTCGCTATTCGAACGTCACCGCGCGCGCGCCCGGATTGCACTGCAAAGCTTCCTTCGCTCGTGCGGCGAACGCCACGTTGCCTACGCGATGAGGAAGGAAGCCGAATCACCGCGCGTTCTTGTTCGCCCAGGAGCGTTCGAACCCGCGGCCATTATTACGCAACAAAGCGTCCACGAGGCCGCGCGGCGGAGAAGCAACCATTGAAAACTTTCGTGCTCCGTTTCCGTTATCAGCGCGCTGCTCTATCACCGAACTGGTCCCGGTCGGCTAGCTACGAGGAAAACCCAGAGGACGGACGCAGCGCGTGGTCCGGAAAAAAATGCGTCACGACTCCGAGCAGGGCCCCGAAAGTGCAACACAAGGAAGACTCACGTTACGTAGATTGTTTGCACGTTGGTTGGCAACGCAGGCGTGTACGACATGTCGCTATCGGCCGCCGTTGGGGCGGCCGCCGCCACAGCAAAGGGCGCTTGCGGAGTCGCCGTCGCCGCCACGACGGGCAGCGCGAAGTTCTTGGGCACGAAGGGTGACGCGTTGGGCGACAGCGTAGACCTCTGCGCCACAGGGAAGGCGGCGGGGCCCGGCTGGGGTTGCGCGCACGGGTCCGTCGTCGCCGAAGCTGGCAAACTGAAGACCACGGTGCCCTGCGCACTGGCGATTCCATTCCCGGACATGATTCGATGGGATCTTCGCCGACGGGTCGTCGAACGCTGAAGGGGTGGTAGTGTGGTGGTGGTGGTGGGCTTCTAGGGAACGCCGCAGCGCATGCCACAGGACCACTAGGGAGGGGTATCGATGCAGGGATGGAAGAGCGGGGAAACTCTTCACTCTAGATGGGACATCGCAGGATGGGAGAACGCGGACAACACAAAACAGTCCACAAACACCGTTCACACCGAAACAGTCTTCTCGGCGGCTGACGATCTCTTTCTGAAGCGCCCGCCGCGCCACCTGCGATTCTAGCACGAGTGGACGATTCACGACAAGCACAGTCATCGCCTCCTTTACTACTACGATGCCTGCAGCGTCGCGCCGGTTCCCATTGCTGCCAGATCGCCAGCCTATTTCACTCACTCACCGCGGGGTGGCGCAAGTGACCGATCCTCGGTAGCGGTTGCTGGCGTCAGCTCATGCCGGGTTTTTGTGCGCGATTTTGCTTCCATCTGAAGTATATTACAAAATAAAACTTGTATACCTGCGTTTTTGTTGTTATTTTAGATGACTGTGCTCTTTTCCAGAGTGCTTTATAGTGCAATCATTAAATGAACAGATTCTGTTTCCCTAGTACAGTGTATGGGTACGCGCTTTAACTGTATCGGTTTTGTTGTTCTTTGGCGGATATATTGGCTACTTTGAATAGACAGGTGTAACTCCCTACACGTAATCAGCTTCCTGTACAGTTTGCTGTTCTGATATGTTCTGAATGGTTGTGTTTCGACTCATGACAGCAGCGGTGAAGCTGTCGGTTTCATTGGGCAACGATACGATCGAGACGCGCATCCGACAACACACATACGTTTATTACAAATTCAGGCAAATCAACCGGCATAAAACAGCTCAAGAACAATTGTAAATGAACACAAACAAAACAGATGTGAAAACATGCAGAGTTGTTATGTTACACTGCATGCGCCGCACCTGCACGTGCATGTGGAAAGCCGATTTTCAAAGTTTGAGAACTTTTCGTGAGAGAGGCTTTGTGCACCACATCCTTCTCACTGCATTCTTATCGGTCATATCAAATGCATGGTTGGTCAGCAGCGGCTTGATGAACTTTCTGCATATAAGTTCCACCAACTCTCGCCGATGACTCTCGTCGGAATTTGCGCACACCAAGACTGGCATTGACGTGATGACCTCAACACTGTGCGTCAAGCATGCTTCTAGGGGCTTCGTAAGTGAGCGACGATCAGAAAGCATGGCGTCAACAAACTTCTTCAATCCATGCAGCAGTCGCACTAGCTGCTGCGTCGGATATGACAGCCCACCTCTGTCCTGGTGGGATATCAGCCCGTCCGTGGCGCAGCTTCCCCTCGGTTTCTGGACCAAAGCAACGCACTTGTCACATGCGATATTCTCTGCTACAGCACGAGCTATGTATCCTCCGACGAATGAAAGCGCGGCCATGTCTGCTGTTGGCAGGAACGGTGTCGCCGACGTGCAGACGTCTCGTAGCGCTTGCTGTGCCAGCTTAACGGTGGGAGACGGGGTGATCTCAGTGCTGTGCACGTTGCTTCCGACAATGGCCCGGGATGAGCAGAAAGATGTCGAGCTGCTGACATTGCTGCTCTTTGAAGAAGCCACGATTCCGGTCTTCAGCATTTTTTCTATGCCGCAAAGGGTGCTCCGCACGTCCAACATATCGTTACAGCCCGCGCAGCGCCGCAGTATTCCGAAGAATGATTCTATTGGGTCGCTAGAAAGTTTCCTTGTCAAAACAAACTGAAACCGAAGCTCACTCAACAGAAGCCTGATGCACTGCACGTTAGAGACAGTGGTGAACACGAGAGCATGGTAGGTCTCCTTTGTGAGAAAGCTGTCTTCTGAGCTTGTCTCTTTGAGGTTTTCAATGTATTCGATGAATACAAGTTCAAGCCACTGAAGTCGTGGATCGTCAGGGTCAGAAAATTCCTTGGTGTCTGGATTGTTTTGGTGGATGTGCTGTTGGCAATTGCTCACATCCATAAGCACAAACCACTTGTGCACGTTGCTCATGAACTCGACTGTTGGGCCGACTCCTGCAAACTTTGCGTCACAGGTGTGTCCTGCCTGGTCTTTCATGAAACTCAAGGCAGCGGTTACAGCTGGCGAAAACACTTGCAGTGCAGTCTTGACTCCCATCTTTTCGAGGTTCGATGGGTAAAGGTGTCTTCTGGTGAGGAACCGGACAGGCTTCACACTGCTTCCCCGCTGCAGCTCGTAGAGGTCCTTAACATACGTCGATGATATTTCTTGGTTTTGTCCGAAGTCCTTGGATAAAAACTGTGATCGAATATTCTTGATAACGTGACTCTGGTCAAAAGCAAGGAGCAGTTGCCTAGATGGGTCGGCTGGATGGGTTACTTGAGTTTGCAGCTGCCCTCCCGACAAGATTTCCATCGCTGCAACGTTAGTTCTGTGATTGTCCGTAACCAGCCGGACAACTTGAAATCCAAGTTCCTCGGTTTTTTTTATGACATGTCTGATGGTTTCTGCAAGCAGCTCGCCCGTGCAGCCTTTCGTAAAAAAATATCCCACGGGAATCTTAAATTTGGCGTGCAACCCACAGAGCAGAAAGCAGAGAAGTGAGTTGGCGAGTTCACCTTTATCCGATGCAGATAAAAGGTGGTCAAGATCCTTGCTCACGTCGACGTCTCCAAGAAACACGTCTCTTTGTTTGTGGTACTCGAGCCTCTGCTTAATCCGCATCTCGTCCACAACAAGGCTGCAGACCTTTGCCTGCGGCGTTTGGAGGCACTCCAGCTCGGTGTTCAGCCTTTGCTTCACCAGGTCACTGAAACCGGTTTCTCCTGAAGCGCTTCCCAAATACTTTTGTAGCGTGGTGCGACATGGAAGGCCGAGCAAGTTTTCAGTTCTGATGTATTCATAGGATTTTGTTGAAAGGTTTCTGAGAATGATGCAATGTCTGACGGTAATTTCGCTCCATGCCGGCTTTTTCGCCTCGTAGTTGACCACCTGATCCATGATGAGCCTTGCTTTTGCATTTCCCTGGTGCGCGTCATTCACAATGCTTAGGAACTTGACCACGTTGTTATCTTCTTTCAGACGAGCAAGCTCCTTTTTATAGGCATCAACAGTTGCTTGCAACCTCTCATTGCGTGCCTTCCATGCTCGTTGTTTATCTGTCCATTTTTTCCTTTCCAAGTAAGCTGCCGAGGTGTACCGTACTTCTGCTTGCGTGCCAATGGTCCGTAGGGCACACGCAGGGCGAGGTGTTGCTGCCATCGTTTCTGCCTCATCCATGTCCGTTTCGTAATCTTGGCAGTCGCTTGAAGACGTGCGTTGGCCAAAAACATCGATTCCCTCCATCTCTGAGACTTCGCCTTGAGTTGAACATGCTGCGACCGTGGCAGCATCTCGTGAAGTCACTGCTGGTAACACCAACGTGGATGATGCTTTGTGTGCAGCACTAGTCGTTCTTGCTGGTGAGGGTTCCCGCTTTCTTTTTTTGATGCTGGCGTCGCTTCTTCTTTCTCTTTTCGGAGCCGGCTTCATGTACTTAGGGTAGTGCGGGAAAACACTAGGCACAGCATTTTGCTTCAACCTACGCCTTTTCGTGTCAGTCCGAAAATCTTCCGGCCGAAAGTGAAGGCTGCAGACCACTGAGTAGTTCGACGTTGAGTTCGGTTCCCAGTTCTTCCTAGAAATGTTCTTTAACCACTGCGTTTTCAGGGCTTCGTCCACTGGGAACTCATGGTAGGAGACATTGGGCTCCTTCTTCCGCACGCTTGATGTACAGAATGGAACGCAGCAACATCGCATTCTTCGGCTGGGAAGGTATACTTATTTCACGAGCAAAATCGTCGCTTAATTAGCGGGCAGTCATTACTTACTCGGCTTTAACGACAGGAATGCTGGCAAGAAGCGAGAGCTGGCAAGAAGCGAGAATGCTCAGTGCGCGCTTTGCCCGCGGATCGTCTGCTACCGTGCGACGCGACTAGCGGGAGAGGATCGGCAGCGGGAGGATCGGTGGGTGGCGCCACCACACGGAATTCAGGCGCAGTGGGAGAGGGCAAGACGGGCACGCTTTGGGGTGACGCCGCAGGCATTGTAGTAATAAAGGAGGCGATGGCACAGTGCACACGTAATGCCCGCGGCCTTTGCACTGCCATTTGGCATTGTTCGTGCTGACGTTTTGAACTAACTACTACAGTTTGCTTAAACGTGAATTGAAAAAACAAAATGCGCCAGAAACTGAAAATAAAAACTTTTATTTGTCTTTGACGCTAGTTTTTTTTGGTTCTTGCTATCTGGCGTGTCGCTAACTTTGGCGTTGCGCGCGTGAAAATGGCGGCGCCCATGGGGTCCTGTCAACTCGTCCGATGAGAATCTCGGGTTGCGCCGCTTTTTCGTCCCTTCCACGTGTGAATGTACGCTTTGTCTGCCGATCAGGTTATTTCCTGACAGAGCTTAAACCTGGAACTTGAGATCGTCTCTGCTCTGCGCGATCCTCTCGCGGATGCAGCGGGCGAAGCGGCTTTGAAGCACTACACGAGAACGTCGGCTGCCCTCTTCGGCCTTGTTTGATGTTCTCACTTCTTCGCTGCGTCCCGCAGCGGCAGCATGTCACAGGCTCCAAAGCGAGTCATCGATCAGGACCCCGACTACGAGTCCATCCCTCTACACACTCAGCAGAAACGAATCAAGTTGCACGAGCAAGATGGTGAGTTGGTGGGGCAGCGCTTGGCCATGCTACAACGATAACTGACTCCTGAATACTACAATCGCAGAAATGATCGTTTTTAAATCGATCTCTGTGTTAGCGTACAGTACACTTATTGCCTTTCGTGACTTAATTACAAAATTCCCGTCTCCGCTGTTCAACTTAGCTCGCGCCGCCCCCGTGGACCGAGATACTACCAAAAAACGACTACCTGCCCCGTCCCGAGCGACTGGGACATATATTGCACTCGACTATTCCATTTGGAGCGACTTTCTTGCCTCCACAACCCACGCGTCACATTTCGCCTCAAATCACGTCACTCCGTTGAGGAGCGGAGCTCCGTCGGTCACCTGCGTCCTTGGGTCCAGTCAACCGATTGCGCTCGGCTGGCTGATTCAGATACGCTAGCTCTACATCGGATTGTATTGGTCGTGCTGATATCCGGCGGGTCCTGGCTAGGCATCTTGCAGCTGTCAGTGTGATCCATCAACACTCAGTACACGTGCAGAAAAGATCAGTACTCAAGAGCCCAAAGTAGGATGCAAATTTTGTAGCTCTCTCCGCCCACCAATTTCGTTCGTCTCTCTACGAGTCCACACCGCAAACCATGATATTTTACTGCGAAGCAGTGCATGTCTAGCCCCTCCTTAGTTTTTATTCGGTGAAGCCGCTTTACTCGTCGCCGCTCCGGGGATCCTCCTCGCTACCGCTGACCTTTCTTTCACAAGCGTTATTTCCCTCGCCACCACCCATGCCTCTTTCGCAAGTTGCGCAATCAGCTTGAAACGGCGGTAGCGCCGTTATCAGATGATGGCGGAGAATCAACAGAAGCGCGAATGGGCCTAAAACTGACCGAAAGCCTCTGCCGAACTCGTAGCCGCCGCAGTTTCCGCCTCATATTCCACTTCCCGGATGAAGAGCCCACTTCCCCAGTCTGAATGCCCACGTGAGCCCAGTAATTCTTTAGCTTGAAATGCTTTCCCAGCGATAATTCCGTCAGTGTATTTCACGCCTAATTGTGCGTCCATCACCGGTTGCCAGTTCATGCGGGCACGGGTTGGGGGCGAAAGCAGGGGTCCGTGCCCGCGCAGCTGGGCGTCATGCCACTACCAATGACGTGTCCGTTGTGCTGGTGGGAGATTTAAACGGGGAAGCCTCATGGCTCATCGCACCCGGCTAGCTGTCCTCCATAATCAAGCTGTTCGCTTTTACGTTGGCGTGTTACACAGGCACTAAGATGCCTACAACGGGGTAGGGAAATGAACAGCGACATGATTGCACGCAAGAATAAAGCTGGATGCCTTCCAGGATTTAACTTGCTATGGGACGAATGCATGTTGTTCGCTTGGAGGAACAAGTGCGGGAAATGAAGTGTAGGCCCGAACAGAAGCGCAAATATGCGCGAAAACAATGGAAAGCCACTGGCGCCATCGTTGCCGCTTCAAGTTCCCGCTCATTGAGTAGCTGGGAATCCCTCCCGGATGAACAGGAACTTGCCCGCTTGGAACGCCAATATTACTTGTGCACCAATATTACCCATTCACCTTAAAGGCCAACTGCACTCAAAATTTCGACCGCGCAAAATCACTGTTCCTGCATAGTATGACTAAAAAGACCGCGATGTACGAAGTATGACGCCTAAAATGTGCGACACCGCAAGCCACCAGCAAAAGTCGACGCTTTTGAAAACGAAACTGGGCAAAACGCGGCCATTACGGACAGGCGGAATGAACGTCGGCGCGAGCGGCCAGCCATCGGCGCGAGCGGCCAGATGGCCTGGCCTGACGGCGCGAGCTGTGTGGACCGGCCGACGCGGCCGGCTCGGCCAGCCAGGAGGATATTGTGAGCGCGCGCGTGCGGAGGTATGGGAGGCGCGCGGAAAAGCGAGCGCTTGTTCCGCAAGCACGACACTATTCGTGCGCTCCGACAGCAGCACACCGCGTAGGCATGATGTCGCGACGACACTTGAAAAGGAGAGAACCGCACGGTTATAGTGAACTAGAAGTATTCTAGTTCACTATAGCACGGTGAACAAAGCCTCTTCGTAGCCATGAAAGCCAGGCGTACCGGCGGCGGGAAATACGAGTTTCCCGGATTCTCCCGCTGCGAGGCAGGCCGATCGGCCTGGATGGCTGGCATGTCACTTCCGCTGCATAGCTGTTTGCGCGACACGCCGGCAGGTGCTTTGTCGTCTGCAAGGGCGTTGTTTTGAGTGCCTGAAACTGAATAACCACGCATTGCACAGAGCTACCGGTCGCGTCGCAGTAGTTCTCATGGTACCTACTACACATTTTGAAGGCATTTAGCCAGGGTGAAAATTGAGTGCAGTTGGCCTTTAAAAGGCCTCCAGAGTGATATTTTCAACGGCGTCTTTTACTTATGAGCACGCACACGTAACCGGTTGTCGGCTTATGTGTGCATGTGTTCGGAGGGGAGGGAGGGAGTGGGAAAGTACGTGCAACTATCGGTTTCATGCCGTTACTGATGACATGTCCGTTGTGCTGGCGGGAGTTTTAAACGTGGACGTGAAACTGCCCCAGTGTGACCTGTCCGGTGTCCTCAGTGGTCGAGCGGATTGGGTTGGTGTGTTACAACAACATGATGCCTATGACACGGGAGGGAAACCAACAGATCATGCTTGCCCACTAAAATAAAGCTCGGACTCTTCCGGGCTTCATTCAGCTATAGTTAACAACGAAGTATGCTCAATCGCAACTTACAAGCAAAAGTGTTTTGTTTCGTTCACTCCGTGGACTGTGGTCAAGCTTCGCAGGTTATCTCTCCTCACAGAGTGGAAGGACACTAATTTTTTAGTGCAGAGCACTTTAGGGGCTCGACTTGTCGTCGTAGCTCGCCCGATGGACCCAAGTAGAGCCACACAGCATTCCGTTGTAGCGGCTGTCATTGCGGCGTAAGCCAGAGGCTTAGAAAGCTAAGTGGTTTGTATAGTCATAAGCGTTCGAAACTCGTGAACCGCTAACGCATGTCCTACATTTCCCCATTGTTTGGCGCAAAGAAAACTGCAGGTACATTTGAAGCAAAATATACGCAAATAACCGCCAGCACCCGCGTTCATTTAGTTAGGAACACTCGTTGGGTTGGTTTTTAGGATAGTAAGCGGAAAAAGTGGCAGTACAACATCGACACATGCGGAGGAAAAGCAAATCAAAAAGAACAGAACTCCCGCTGGCGCTGTTTCGGGCAGTGGGCGAAACAACGAAGGCGGGAAATTTGAATTGTTTTGGGTGGTAGAGCCGACAACGGCGCTACAACCCATTATCGCGAGCACTGCGAAGGTGGGAAATTTGAATTGTTTTGGGTGGTAGAGTGGACAACGGCGCTACAGCCCATTATGGCGAGTCACTGCTCTGCACTTCTGATAGCTGTCACATTGAGTGGAACGGGTTTAATTTTTTTTTTTTTCTTGTTCCCTTTCCGTTACGTCTTTTGTGTATGTCACGATTACCCATGTACTATGACTGGAGGTGGAAGCCCCCTTTTGATGCAGTTAAACTCCCGGCCCGGCGGGGTAGCTCAACAGCGTTGTGCCACGGAGCGCGAGATAACGGGCCAGTTGTGTTTCTGATGCAGGCGAAAAACGAAAATGCTTGTGTGGGCAAGTTCCGAAACCATGTTAAATATCCCCACCTTGTTGGGTCGAAATTCTTGTTGGTGTTCATAGTTCATGTTCATAGTTCCTTGTAGCTTGGATGCATGAGATCCTGATTTCAAACCCTTTGTTGAACCTTGAACCTCATGGTCTGAGGCTCTAAAATGTGTTTTACATGACACCATGGCAGGCGCTGTAGTTTTTTCTGCACTGAGTCATGTAACGCTGGCTTCTTGTATGCTACGGGCAAGGCACTTCTGATAATTTGTTTTCATTTTTGTCTTACGCTTCACGCTACAAGCAATTCGTTATTGGGATCACGAACGTGTCTTTTAAAGAGCCCCTGTACCATAGTAGGTTGCATACGCAACCTACTTGAGTTGCCTTGCTAACAGCCCCCTGATAGAGTGAGCCAAGCCCTGGCCTTCGGAGTATGGCAACTCTGTTTGATTCAATGTCGCTTGAGCCTATCTTATCAGTCGTTTCGGTCAAGATTCAGATTTTGGATATTTTATGCACTGAAGCCATACCCAGGCGATGAGGCGCGCTGTAGCCGAGGGTTCTGAATTAATTTTGAATGCCTGGGTATCTTTTACGTACACCAGAATCTCGGCACACAGGGGCTTTCGCTTTTCACCAGAAAAGTGACCGCTGTGGACAAGAATCGAACCCACGTTCTTGGGCTCAGCAGCATAACGCCTTAGCCACTGAGCCATCGTGGCGGGTTTGTTTCGTTCAAATCTAGAGATCCCACTAGGGTATAAAGGTACACATCTCGACACTCGTTAACCCTTTCGACTCTGGTGATGTCAACTGACGCCATCACATAAAAGTTCCTCTAGCACATGGAGAACAAAGCCAAAACTGCTAGTTTTTTGTGGAATTGTTCTTCATTGATGCCTATTGCTATAGATATCACTGTTGTTTCGTTTTAGTGGAGCTGCTCGCTACAAAGAAGCAGCAGCTCAAGTGAAGACTAAATTACAAAAGTGAGGCTGAAAAAAAATGGCGGTCCGAGTTCCATTTCCAAGTTTGTAAATCTATAAATACGCGCATTACAAAGCTCATTTTTTGTGTGTCGGTTCGTGTAGTCATAATGTTTAGGAAAATACGCAAAAGTGGTGTCTCTGCTTGACATACAATTTCTATTTGCTAGGTGCTCAAATTATTGGCCTCATTAATAAATCTGTGATTACTTGCACTTCCAGCGCTATTTTTGTTTTGGGGCTTACGGGACCCTAAAATTTAAGAAAACACACAGAAAACATTGTTGTGGTTGTGATAAAAAAAATCAGGGCTGGAAGGATTTTAATTCGATTCTCCGTCCTCGTTCTCGGCTGGCCTGGTCAAATTCACAAGAATCAGGTGCAATGCACTGGAACCTGGTCTATTGGCTTTTTCAAACCGAAAGATATCACAGGTGCAATATCACAGGTGCCATTGCACCTGTGATCGTCACGTTTATTTCCAAACACCGACAGCCTTGGTAACCTGGGTTGCAAAACAACAGACCGGCATTTGGCGTGCACAAGGGGTTTTGTAACTTGGCACTGTAACTGCAACAAGAATGTTTGTGGCTTGCGTTGCAGTAGATACACAGACTGATGAAACAAGGGTCAACGTGGTGCCAGTTATGCAGCATTATCAGGGCAGCTTTTGACCAAGGCTGAGATTTCTGTGTGACCCTGAACCTGAGATAAGGAGGACAAATAGACAAGATAAGGCAGCATTTCTAACTTGCACTCTGTTAGGTCTGACAGGGAAGGTGATAGTACTGTGCGCCCAGTGACTAATCTTATATAGTTTGATCTTTGTGCTCGAGTCATGGCATAATCTCATGTTTGGCTGTGGACTTAGGCACAGAAGTATCATATTACTAATTGCGGAAATCTATTTATTTAGTTTAACTGTCTGTGTGTCAACATAAACCATTTTTGGAACGTCTGAACCTGCATATAAGGGTGCACATGGATAAGAACCGGAAATCTAATGCAGGAATGTGCACAAAGCTCTTTTTAGGTATTTCAGGGCGGTTCAAATGAAATACAAAGGAAAATTAGTGTGAAAATTTGGGCGAGTTGATGACGCATATTAAGCCAGTTTAATGAGCACTTTAGTGCCTCTCCCCGTTTTTCCTGTCCGTGTGTTGTTTTTGTGCACTGGAAATGCAATCATGGAATACCAGTGAGCCCAAACCCAACTTTTCCTTAATCAAATGGGCTATGCTTGTTGGGCTATGAAGTTGAGAGCATGATGGAATCCTGTCTGGCTGGGAGCGTACATTTAAAAAATATATATATAGATGCTAACCGGTATAAAAAAATTATTCATTACATGTCAGCTTCCAGCACGGAAGCCTTCTTCACAACAAATACAAAAAGATGAGGTAATCCCATCTAAGAGGGTGTGTTGCTAAGGTTATTGGAGGTACTAATAAAATTTGAGAAGAAAAATACTGTTTCCTCTGTAGCTTAATCACACGTTTAAATTGTGGTATAGGAAAGTGGTTTTGTAGGTTCTAGAGATTGTGACCAAGGCTTCCGTGCTGGAAGCCAAAATGTTCAACAATGATTTTTTTGGACAAGTCGGTGTCTCTCTCTCTCTCTCTCTCTTTTTTTTTTCCTCCACTTATCGTGCTACATGTTAAAGATTCCTAGTTACACATTAAATTCATAGTCTGAGGACATCGTTTCATAGATGAGATAGGCTCAGCTAGCAAAGCAGAAAGCTGAGGATATCTTGTCTACATAGGTGTTGGTATAGTTATGTGGGTACTAATAAAATGCGAGAAGAAAAATACTGTTTCCTCTGTAGCCTAATTGCACATTTAAATTGTAATATTGGAAAGTCGTTTAACATTGTTATTCTTGAAAAAAAGTTTAGTAAGCCATTGTAATGTTATACCTAGACATTTCAAGTGCACACCTGTTTGCAGCCCTACTTGGCTAGCATTAAGTAAGTAAGTAAGTAAGTAAGTAAGTATTGTTGAGTAAGGCGGACTTAGCCTTGCATTGCTGCCAGCAATTGCTCCGCCTAATCGTCCCCAATACCATATCAAAACTCTCCAAGTCATCACACCTCACTTAGTCCTATCGTCACAGTGTGCGGGCAACTGTTTTCTCCTATTATCATTCCCCTTATAGTTGGCTGGACTACAGAATGGGGCCTTAATACTTCCCTTTTTATTTTTCTGTTGTGTCTTTTCAGCCAAGGAAGCGGCCGTCAGGAAGATTGAACAGATTGTGCGCAGCCAATTTTCCAATGAAATCTCATCCCGTGAGGCGGAGCTTGAGCTCATCAACCAGGTTCGTTCCTGTGCGGTGGACATTTTTGGTTCTGGGAAACTGATTTTCGCCGACGTGTCTGGTCTGTTCTGCTCTATTTGAGTCTGCTGTGGCTTGTGAAGCTGCCCTACTTTTGCGGAACATGTTTATGCTGAGTTGTTTGGGTTTTTTAGGGCCGAAGCCCCTTAGGGGCTCGGACTGTTGGCATCTCCTGTCGTCGTCGTAATTGTTGCCTCATGTAGTCACGGTACTAAGACACCGGGAAACTCGTTTATGCCTCGTGGTCAAACGTAACGGGTATTAAAAAAACACCGGTCCACTAGTTTACGCCTCTCACTAGAACACTGCGTGCTTCAAAGACACGAGACGTTTACATCAAAGCTGCATACCTGTCCCCCCAACGGTTTCATATTCGTTGGCAAAAATGCCAAGGCGCCAAGAATGCACTTACACACTGCATGCTTCGGCCCTCACCAGGTTTCACGTTAGTGGAGATGGCCCGGGATTTTTTTGTTTGGGAGACAATGTTTTGTTAAACAGGAGAGCTGGGGAGGTTCGTGTTAACGTGAAGTTTGAATGGAGCAAGGATAGAAGCAATGAAGAAAAAGACGAGACTGCTATGGGGGGCACTTGCTACTGGCATGAACTGGGAAGCATTAGCTGCTAGTTGGATTTCTTTCTGCTGGTGTGCTGAGATATGCAATTTATTTTTGTCTTAAAACAGCACACATAAGACTTTAAGCAAAAGAAAAGTACTGCTATCGTTTTTAATTTTAGAAATATGTTGTCAAGTTTGAGGGGGTTTTTAGGTAATCATTCTGCTGCTAGGCAGTTATTTTTTTCCACTGACGTCACTAAAGCCACGTGCTCTTCATTGAGCTAGGTCATGGCAAGGGCCAGAGTCGAAATGAAGCAGTTTGAAAACTGGGGGTCTAAAATGCTTGTAAACCTTATTACCATATTTTGCGTTCCCCAAGCGACTCGTCCTGTATGCTGTCAGGAAAAAAAGAAAAAGGAAATGACGTCCTAAATTTCCGCTCGAGCTCCGACAGTTTCGAGCCATGGCCTGTGAACGTCACATCTCTAGCGTTTTCCCCCCGATTTTTTCGGTAGTGCCTACTTTCTATTCTTTTTTTTTTGTTATGCGCTCACATGAAAGTAAACCATTGTGCTGTGCTTCCCTTGGTTTTCGCGGCCCTTGTAGCTTCTTCTTGCATTGGTTAGAAGGTGTCCTGCTTGTGCACCTACTTGTTTAGGCCTTGTTCAACTTTGCTTTGTCAGTGGCAAAGCTATCTCTAGTGGAAATTGTTGCAATGGGTCACCACTGTTGTGTGGGTTAATGGGTGTGTTTTCTATTCCACACACGCTTGACTCAAGCTGGGCTTTTCTTTTTTTTGAAGGGTTTTTGTTTTTCGTGTAGCCAGCAATGTGTGCTTGCTGTGTAATGCGACTTAATTAAATGTAAATTCCCAATGTAGCGTACCGTAATGCCAGTGAATCCACTGGCGGAAGGCGAGAAAAGAAAAAATTCTGCAGAAAAAAATTTGCTTCCCTTTTCCCCGCCGCCTTGTAGTATCGTAATTGTGCACGCGAAGTCACCAAGAGTGCTGCATCTGCTCAAACCCACGTGTGTGTGTGTGCTGCTTGCAGAGGATCTACCAGGCACAGGTCATCTTGGACCGTCTGCGTGTGGGCATCATCACCAAGTACTACGCAGGCGGAGGAAATGCCCTCGGCGAAAACGTGCGTGCTTCAAATCAAATCAAATCAAATCAAATGTTTATTTTCCTCTTCATGGAGAGAGAAAGGAGGAAAAGGGAAAAAGCTGCACATTTGCAGCTTGCCAGAGCCCAAGGGGGCCCCTTATTTTATTTTGTTCAATATGGTTTTGTAATATGCGATAGTTTTCTCGCAGCATCACGGGTACACACAATTTTATACAAACAAGTATTTTCCTACTTGGTAAAAACAACGAAAACAACTTTCACATGTGACAACTCTATCGTCTGCCGCTGGTGGCCATTTTGCAATCTTCTCTATTGCACTGGTGTGTGTTGTGCGGCGGTGGCCTAGTTGCTTCACGATGCTGGCAGGAATATGGTACCAGGATAGTCATGGAGGGGCGGGAATGATGAACAGGGTGGCACTGAGGTGGGAGATCAAAGGGGAAAAAAAGGGAACTTAATTTGCGAAAATGTGCAGAAAGTAGCAAAAAATGTCTCCCTGCACATAAAAATGACACTGATACAGTGATCACCTTGTCTTTCTTGATTTTTTTAACTATTCCAATTCAGGCTATGGTTCTGTAAGAACAGGCTAATGCTCCTGGTTGTTGCTTATTACTCGGTGTCATTTATTATTCGTTCACTTCATCGGTGCTGGATGGCACCTCTAGCTTGGCATTTATCTATATTACGGCGTAGTAACACTATGCCAACCATGTCTACATGTCCTGTGTGAACTTTCCGGCAACAAATGTGCACTTGTTTTGAAAACGGGAACTCCAAGTTTCCAAAGAAAAGCAGCCACTCGACTGCCATAGTTCAAGCTTGATTAACTTGATTTTATTAGATTGATTATGACAGTACATAATAGGGGTGTAAAGACTTGAAAAGGCGGGGGCAAATAGCGGGGTAACTTGAAGTAAACATGGATGGTTTCATTGCCATTTTAGTAAGCACTTTCCTCGATGTACTTTTGTGTCCTGTTTGAGATCTGGAGGTGCAACAGTGTTATTGTTATTCACTGCTGACTCCTTGCCTTGTCGGGCATTTAACGTCTCCAGAGACTTCAGCTGTTTAGTGTACGCCTTCCTTATTTGGTGGGCGCAGAAATATTGCCTCACTTCACTAAGCCAGAGAGAGAGATGTCTGTGTCGAAAATGTCCATTTCACGTCCGTTTCAGTTGTGACGTAGCGGCACTTGCGAGGCCTCTGACCAGTGCACGTGCTGCATCACGCCTGGTCGTCTGCTTTCAGCCAATCAGGGCTCGCTTGAAATGGACACTTCGAAACGAACATCGAATGGACAAAAGTGGGAATTCTGCCCCTGGTTGATGCTGGTAGTACATTGCAGGGTTAACATGTTGTGTTCATTCGTAAAAAGTGGACACGCAGGAACGAAGCAGCGAACAGCCGCTTATTTGCGCAGAATCATTCGGCTGCTTACGGGCTTGGGAAGGGGTGCCACGGTAAGTGAGGGGGCTGTACACTCTTGTAAAGTGCAGGGCACCAAAGCAACCTTTTTTTTTTTTTCAGGGCATGCGATCGGAAGTGTTAGGCTGTTTTTTTTTGTTTTTTTTTTCTCTCTTAAGTAGTGCTGATTGGGATATTGTTTGATCACTCAGCCATACTCTCTTTGGCATATTTGTCTCGACTAGATACTCGAGCTCATTGTCGTGCGTCCCATTGGATGCCTGTGGTAATGCTGCTGTTTCTCAACACTGCCACCACCACCACCACCATCATCATCATTCACTGCAGGACAAATTTTGCTCCCATTGACTTCCAACTGCCCCTATCCTGCAATGTCTGCATCCATTCCTTGCCTCTACACTTCCTCAGGGTTCGCACAGGTCCTTGAAAACCTTGAAAACCCTTGAATTTAAAAGTGTCAATTTCAAGGCCTGGAAAGTCCTGGAATTTTTAAATGGTCCTTGAAAACCCTTGATTTTTCCGGAGAGAATCAATGGCCCTGTCTTTTCACAAGAATTCAAAGTGTTTGTCGTGGATTTTAGGTGCTAACAAATGTAAAGAAACATCGTAACAATCAAGTTTCAGTGTATTGCGTGAAATTACAAGTTTGGTGGGAGCAGACACTTGTCAATCCAATCCATCTCACGATACAATCCAGTGAAGGCCAGCTTCTGTTCTCTATTTTGCATCTTCCATATAGTCTGTGGATGCATGCTCCTTGCATGTTTCCTGTACCTCATACGCTCTATCTGCGTTTGCTTTTTCGTGCAAATGGTGGACGTGTACATTGTTCATCCTGCCTTGCAGCAACACTTGCGGATTTAATTTTAGCTGATACTCTTGCTGACAAAGGAGGAGATGCAGGCAACATTAACGAAGTTTTAAAATCAAACAGCCTCAGCAAACACAAAGGAAAAAGGAAAACCTCCAAATACCAGCCATGAAATAAAAAATAAAGCTGGGGAAGCATTTACGAACCCGTTAGCAACTATCTAAATGTGCACTAATGTGCTTAGGTATTGTGCAATAAAAAACTTTTGCATTGTGTTGGAAAAGTTATAAATAATCCCATATAAAACGTTAGATGGGGACCTTGAAAATGTGTTTTCTGGTCCTCGAAAGTCCTTTAAAACCCTTGAATTTTTGCTTTTCAATCCTGTACGAACCCTGTTCCTTCTCGCATGCCTCAACTAGGTTACGGGCCTTCTCTAGCTACCTCTAGTCGCATCTCTGGGTGTCCACTCTGTTACCCAGGTGGTGCACCAGTTGTCATTTCGTCTCATGCCCAACCAACTCAACTTCTTCTAAATTTGAGCCAAGACGTCTTCCACCCGAGCATCTGAAACCAAGGAACGAACTCGGGATGAAGTTATCCTCGCGAACTTGGTCAACCTTTATTAAGGGACCCTAAGACAAAATTCAACTTCGTTGAATTTGAAAGAACTAGCCTTTGATGACTCTCCGCTTTGTTCCAGCTGCGAAAGATGCTTTTTTAACCGAAAAAATGCAACAAATACTCAACAAGTTTCAAATTTCGCACTGCACAACGATGTATTGTGGGCAGCAGTGAAAACATAGTTATCCGTGTGCCAATAAATTATCCGTGTGCCGATAACTGCGTGTTAGCATTCAAGTGATATGTACAATCAAACAGAACTGGATGCCCCACTGCAATCGTTCATTGTGGTTTCCTTATGGCGGCTTGAGTCGACAACCACCAGTCGCATGAACAAAATTAGGTAACATCATAGAGAAGATAATGGAAAGTGGTTGGGGAGCCCACTGCTTCATCTGTTTTTTGAGGGCATTGTAATAGCACTGACGTTCAGGACTGGAGAGAGAAATACACAGGACAGACACTAGACGTTGAGTTGATGTCTAGCGTTTCCCCTGTGTATTTGTTTTCTGTCTCCCATGCTACAGCACTATTACAATATCCCCAGTATCAAACGACCAACTAGCCCAATTTTTCTTTCTTAATTCATTTGTTTTTATCAACATCTCGATTATATGTTTGAAGATTGTGACAAAGTTGGTATCGTTGTTGTCGACACAAAGTGGTCTGTTTAATTAACCAAATTTCGCGTTCATGACCCCTTTAACACACATACGCTCACCGACAAACAGTCAAGCCTTGGGTGCACCGTTCACCTTGCAGGGTGGTGCAGCATCGTCCACCCAGCAGGGTGGGTGGCAGGACAGCCAGCAGGCCCTGGCCAGTGTCCACCCGACCACCCGCCAGTATCTGGGCAAGGCACCACTGGCCTCCCACCACGGTGCCACATCTTCCCAGCCACTGTCGGGGCAGGACGAAAGCCACCGCAGTCACCAGTTGGTGGAACAGAAGAGGACACCGCTCACCCTGGTGGCAAGCGAGAGCAGTGTGGAGCTGACACCCGCACCCTCGTCTCGCAGCAACGGCGAGGTGAGTCCGCCCGCTGGGATGGTTGACGCGCCTCCTTTTTTTAAGCGAGGCTTTATATGGCTGGGTGAAAGAAAAATCCGCCAGCCCCATGCGCACAGAAAACTCCAGCACAACCACATACGCGCACGCAAAAATAAAAACCTCTAAAAAACAGCGCAAAGACGAGTACGTGAGAAGTGACAAATTAGAGCGCTGTCTGATTTGTCACCTCTTACATCCTCATCTTTGCGCTGTCATTTACTGTCAATTATGTGTACCCAACCAGCTCAACATCAAGCCTTAGTAACAAAAAAAGACCACATTGGAGAGAAGCTAGAAGCAAGAAGAAGGGAGCGATAAAGAGTCTCTCTTGCAGCAGAGTGCATGTGCGCACACAGTGAGAGCGATAACGGCAGGCAGGAGTATTGGGCTGTTCATGCTGAGCAGCGTGAACATGCCAGGGGAAGAAACGCTGGCCACATGTCACTTCGAAATGGGGAGGCCACACGTTGTGCGTACTCTTGAGGGGCAGGCAGCTTATGAGCAGGAACGGGAACAAGCATGTCTTTGCACCGTACCAATGCTGCAGCCCGGGCACAAGAACAGGCTTTAGTGTACCGTATTTTCGTGCCTATAAACCGCACCAAAAATGTAAAAATTTCAGTGGCAAAGTAGGGATGCGGATAATGCACAGGGTTTTTCCTTTAGTGCAGCTTCACGGCAATGTGCGTTGTGCCGTGAAGCTCCTACCCAGTAACACTGCCGCAGTAACTACGATGCGCACGCACTGACACTGACCCGACACTGACACGCAGTAACTACGCAGTAACAGCCTTCCATGGCAGCGATTGTGCAAAACATACAAGGACAGAGAAGAAAAACAAGGACAAGCACAGCACTCTAACTTAAACTGAAATTTATTAGTGAATTGTGACTTTTGCCTTGCAGTCAGTGTATCCTACCTGCTAAATATATGCTTTTTCTGTCTGCATAGTATGTGATGTGTTGCTTGAGCAGTAGCTTTGGTGCAGCCTTTCCTGTATGACGTGTGCGGGCAATATGTGAGGACTTTTTTTCTTTTCCAGTAGGCTGAAAGGGGGGGGGGGGATTATATGCAGGGCCGGGTTATACACACGAAAATATGGTACCTTCTTAAAAATAGCTACAGCGCAAACAGAAACAAGGACACAGAAAAACGACGGTACGAGCGCTGACTTCCAACAGAATTCAGTAAGAGAAACCTTGCGCCTTTTTACGCACTCTTCATGTTAACGCCAGAGAAAAGTTAAAACAGCCAACAACGAAAACAGACATACAACCCCTGATTGCACACCACCACATCAGCACGCCTTCACGCATTTAGCTTTATCTATACTGACACTAAGTTAAGTCATACCCGATGTACAGCGCATATTTGAAAAGAACTTTATCTCTTTTCGGGACAGCGTGATTGACACCCAAGTCACAGGTCTACTACCCCGCCTTTCAATTCTGTGTACTTCAATTATTTCTCACGTAGTTTGGTTTCCACTTTTTTCTATCACCTTGCACATGTCAAACTGAGGTTTAATTGAACTACCAACTCTCCAAACAGTACACTTTGTTTAGTGTACGGTAACGTACGGGTAAACACCAGTTGCACGGTACAGCATTGCTGGTGAACCATCTGTACGGAGCAGATGGATGGCATTTCTTTTTCTTTTTAGCTCATTGAAATGATACCATTATCACAAACAGTAATAGCTAAGTAAGTGACAAGTACACGAAATTTGTCTTCTTACGTAACGAAAGCTTGATGTGGGTGAGTTGGCACATTATGCTTGAAAATTGAAGAAGAAACACGTACACACAACAGTGCCGAACTCCCAACTACATTTTATTGAAAAAAGACGCTGCTTATATACGCAAAAAACTAAAATACGAAGAACATTGTGATGTCAAAGTGCACCGCGTTTCTAGAAAGGGTGCTTCTTTATCTGCACTGCAAACGATGCAAGTGTAGCCCCCTGCTAGATTGCACAAAGTTTTTGGGGGAGGGCAAGCGGAAAGCTTGAGCGCAAAATTCTTGAAGCTCATTTTATCAGGCAGGCAGGGGATAACTGTTAGCACACCTTCCGTATCGCTGTCAGATAAAGAATTAGCCTTTTTAGAAATGTGATGCACTTTGACGTCATAGTGTTCTTATTATTTCATTTTTTTGTGTATATAAGCAGCGTCTTTTTTCAGTAAAATCTAGTTGGAAGTTTGGCACTGTGTTGTGTGTACATGTTTCTTCTTCATCCCTGTTTTTGCATCGTGTAATCTTCTTACATGCCTCCTTGTTTTTGTGCAAAATTGTTCGTTTTTAATTGACTATGAGGTTTAACGCGCCGACGCTGCACAGGCGATAAGGCATGCCATAGTGTACATCTGCGGATTAATTCTGACCACCTGGGGATCTTTAACGTGCGATGAAATCTCGAACACATGGGCGTTTTTGCTTTTCGCCTCCATCAGTAAAGCGGCCACGGCAGCCAGGAATCAAACCCGCATCCTTGGACTTAGCAGCACAATGCCTTAGTCACTGCTTGTTTGCACTGCTTAGTCACTGGAAAATTGCTCGTTCTGTGTACCGTCACAATGCTGAAATTTCCCGACCACTCATTTTTTCATCTGAGGACTGCTTTGTTGAGTTCTTCAGCCTACAGCACGCTTTTTTGTCCTCCCCCGAGCAGCCTGGCACGAAGGAACGGGTGACGGCCAATGGCGGGAGCTGTGACGCAGCCCCCAGGATCGGCAGGGGACCTCGGTGCAAAACAAAGGTCCGCATCATCGTTGGAAATGTGTCCAAGTGAGTGCTCCGGGGAAGGATTGGGGTGTAAGTTGGCGATGGACAGACAGTCGGTTCTTTACGGCTGTCAGACATGGCCTCTCCAAGCCTGTGCCTGTAGCCCTGTTGTAGTGAATATGCCAGCCCAACGAGAGGTGTTTACTTGCTGGGTTCGGTAACACAGGTAAGGTGGCACTGCTGGCCTGACACAAGGTGGCTGTTTTACAGCGCGCTCGGCAATCTCCTTCGTTCTTCAAGTCCATGTTGAGATAGCACAAAATACGCACAAAGAAAGCAGCTTCAAAATGAGCCCAAGGTGGCCACTGCCGGCAGTCTGCTTCGTGCATGGCACGCGTGCGAAGTTCAAGCGTTTTTATCCGGATTTTCAGCATTTTGCAGCCCCTGCTGGGTTTTCAGAGCCAATTTTGAAATACCTCCTAGTCAAATTCAGCATTAAAACATTTAGAGTGGGTGCCTGAAGGTTCTTTGGACTACTTCAAAAACTGTTTTTCCCAAAGTGCATTTTTTAACAATTTTCGACCATTCAAAGATCCACATTCCCATTTTAAAAGTGGTAGCCTCTAATGTTTTTGTGCGTTTAAGTGGGGATGCAGCCCCTGAAAATAAAAAATGCAAGCTTGAACAAATTGTCTGCTGTGCATCTCCAGAGGCATTTCTTGACTAGGGAGGAGATCAAAGAGGTCAAAGCGGCAACTGAGCATAGGGATGAGTTTAAGTAGTACCTGGCACTCTGCCAGCAACTGAGAGTAAATTTCAAGGGATGCCTTCCTTTAAAGCTTCTCCAGAAAATGCATTATATATTATACCATGTTGACGTAAGAACTTTTGTATAGAGGTCTGAAAAACTTTGTAGTTATTCTAAGGTTTTTGCTATGCGTGCAGCCGAATATATCTTGTTTAAATAATTTCGAAAAATAAAAAGTTATTTTTCAAGGGTAGCCTATCTCTTATATCTCTATGAGCTTAAATATGAAAAAACCACTGGAAGTGTTTCAGAGAAACTTTGTGGCTGTTTTTTGTGGCTCTTTGCACCCGCATCTCGCAGAAAAGAAACACCAGCGTGCATCGTCTGCCGCGTTTCAACCCGATTCTCGGAGGTGGCGTCAACAGATAAATTATTAATTACACTCACATGATGTGGTGGCACTCTACTTGCCGTCGAGCACTTAACGTCCGTCATCTCAGCCATGGCGTCAACACATAGGAATAATAGCAGCGACATTTTGAAGTGATGCTGGGATAGAGTAGAGAAAAGTAGATTAGAAAGTGAGGAAAGAGCAGAGAAGAGTAGTTCCACTGTGGTTGATCCCTTCGCAAACAACACACCTCGAGCACTGCTGGCTGGCGTCATGCTGCGTCCGGCAAACGAGAAGCCTCAAAGGGAATGGTGATGCATGGAGGCGAGCGAGCTTGCTGTGACGAGGAGTGAATCTGCGGCGGTTTCAACCACTTCGGAGTTCGCTGGAATGGAGTCGGGCTGACAGACGGGTACTGGGGAGCGGGAGCTGGCACTCGATGGCCCACACCAGCAGGATGAAAGCCAGGCGACATCCAAATCCAGGGCGGCGGCCCGCGTAGAGAGTGGGCCGCCGAAACGAAGTCCCTCCGAGAGCGCCGAAAACGTCACGCGATACCCGCTGGCTCCGTTATCGAATACGCACGGCAGAACCACGTGAGAGCTGAGGGCGCATTCCGCCAAGGAAAGGAACACTTGGGGTACGTCGCTTGGAGTGGAAAGAATAAACCCATGTTGTCCACGAAGTAATGCTTTTGATCTTGATAGGACAGCCGATGCGTGTGCCGCCATGATGGTGGCCATGCATGCCCATTGCTAAGGCGACAGACATGGTTGCCGGCATGCGCGTCACACCAGTGAGTACAACCTATATCAACCAGCGAAACAAAAGACACATGGTATTCACCTTCATAGGACATCATTTGTTCTTCTGGCAGCCCCTTTTTTTCGGTGATTCACAATTTCCCGTGTTGAAATTCCTTCTGGATATGCCTCGAAGGACTGTTACCTCGACATTCTATGATTAGCATGGAGTTGCTTAAGAGATTCTGCAAGGCTGTTTTCAAAGTATGGACACTTTCCTGTTTTTTACCCGCAAGCTCGTCATGGGAATTAGCCATATTCCTGCTTTTCATGTGTATCAACTTTTCGTTGCCAACATGTAACTGAATAGCTCTTCGCTTTGTTTGCGTCACTCTCATGCCCGCAAAGAAGAAGTGACACAGCTGTCCTGACTCTTCAGCGTGCAAAAACGTTCCTCATATATGAATTTATGTAATACACTGTAGACCACTTATAACTTATGCCACAAGAGCCTCAAAATTGTGCGCTCTAAGCAGTGCTGTGCTATAAAAAAAAACATGCAAATCCAACCACGTAGTAACCTACGCTTCAGTAATTACTTGTTTATCATCGCTTTTAAATGAACGCTACTTAAAACCAGAGGCACAGTGTTTATTTCGTCACTTTTTCCCACCCTCAGACGCTGTTGCACCCTTTTACTAACCGCGAGTGTGAGGGAACACGTCTCTGTTTCGTAGCGTATAGAAGGATGGATGCCGCAGGTGCGAAAGGACTTATGATGGCGAGACAATGCAATGCGAACACAAACCGGATTTTTTTTTTCACCCCACCTCGTGTTGGCAATGCCGACGGTGGTTGCAGCACAATGTACAGGTATCGAAAATCTCCCGCATCGCTTGTAGCCTGGTTGGCTATCTTTAGACGTTGGGAAAGTGAAAGGGGCATTGCTAATCTGCCAACCTTCTAATGGAAAAAACTTACCGCGTGCACAGGTGGTCACTATCTTCAGAAGTGCACCAAAAGTAAGGGCGGTTATCATGTGAGTGCAAACGGAACACGTGAATTGAAGGGTGCCTATTTCTTTCCTTTTTGCATCTAAGTTGGAGGAGAGCAGGGGCGCTGCTACATGGGGTGGCTGATTTTTTTTTTTTTTTTTTTTTGCGGTCTCAAAACGGTTTCCCAGCTGCACCGGTCAATCGGTCGATCAGTGGACCCACCAAAAAGCCACACTATAAACGGTATTGTGCGTCGGGTAACCGTGTTCTAAGCAGTATGCTTATGAATTCAGTTCCATGGGAGGCAAACCAGCGGTCACAAAAACCCACGGTATATCCGGTCCTGCACTATAAGTGGTTACGTTATAAATGGTCTACACTGTAATGGAGTGCGTGGCCATTTGCACATCATCGGAAACAAACATGATCTGTCGTAGTCGGCGCAAAATGAACAGATTTGCGAGCACAAATTACTACTACAACAATGCCATTTTGTGATGGTGATGAAATTGCATCTGCCCCTCTGACGGTTGGCATGTAAATATGCCACAAACAAGGAGTTTTGAGCGATGCCAGTCCCAGATGGAACTCTTAAGGGGATGGAAAGGCACTGATGGAAGGCTTAAACCGCTCCAGCTTTGGTATTCAATGCGATATTTGGTATACGCTATTCAATTCGAAGTTGATTTGAGATCAAATGTCAGTGCTCACAAACCACCGGTTAACTTAGATCATTCCTCTGCGATTGTCGAAAACATTTATGTTCTTCAATGACTGACCGTTCTTTGGGGAGTGAACCGCAAGTGGCCTACCCATGCCGCGCTAGAAAGTAAAATGCAAACTGGAATTGAAACTGAAAGTAAACGGCCCGATGACAGTGAGCGTCTGCACCTGTGATCTGGTGTTATGCTGGCAACGATGCTGATGGGCTCCCATTATGGCGTGATACAGTGCGACACCTTCCGTGCATGCCTGTGCCAGCTTCGAACAGCAAGTGAGAGCCACAACTGAAAAGAACGTAGATAAAGTTAGCACAGTTGGCACGATATACCTGGACAGTTCCCCTGAACGGGTACGTTTCAAACACTTCAAGGGCATCATCATTGTTGTCATTAGCGTACGTGGATAAAGCTAGCACAGTCAACACTACATCCCTGGCCAATCCCCCCATGTGGGTATGTGCCCAACACTTCAAGGGCATCGTCATCATCCTCATTAGAGCACGTAAATGAAGCTGGCATAGTCAACACTACCTCAGCAGTCATTCAGGCATTACGGAACCAGGGTGTAGACGAGCATAATGCAAGAATACTAGAGGATATTTACAATGGGGCCACAGCTACCATCATCCTCCATAAGAAGAGCAGTAAAATACTCATAAGGAAGGGCGTCAGGCAAGGAGACAATTTCTCCAATGTTATTCACAGCATGTTTACAAGAAGTATTCAGGACGTTGGATTGGGAACAGGTGGGAGTAAGGGTTAATGGAGAATACCTCAGTAACATCAGATTTGCTGATGACGTTGCTTTGCTAAGTAACTTGGGGGACGAATTGCAAAGCATGCTTTCCGCACTGGACAAACAGAGAACCGTGAGCCTGAAAATTAATATGCAGAAAACTAAAGTAATGATCAATAACCTTGGGACAGCACAGCAGTTTGAAATAGGTGGCGAGGCCGTGGAAGCAATAAGTGATTCATATCTACTTAGGCCAAGTTGTGACCCCGGATCCCAACCATTAGGCAGAGATAATTAGAAGGATAAGAATTGGGGTGGAGTGCATTCGGCAGGCATTCTCAGATAATAAATGGAAGCTTATCATTGTCCCTGAAGAAGAAAGTGTGTGACAGCTGCATCTTACATACGGGGCACAAACCTGAAGACTCACTGAAAGGGTTGAACGTAAATTGAGGGCGACTCGACGAGCAATAGAATGGAAGATGATAGGAGTAACATTAAGGGACAAGAAGAGAGCGGAGTGGGTAAGGGAACAAACGCGTGTTAAGGACTTAGTAGAAATTAAGAAGAAGAAATGGACGTGGGAACGGCATGTAACGCGAAGGCAAGATAACCGTTGGTCATCAAGGGCAACAGAGTGGACCCCCAGAGATGGCAAGCGTGGCATGGGGCGGCAGAAAGTTAGATGGGCAGATGGGGTCAAGAAGTTTGCAGGGATAAATTGGTCGCAGTTAGCACAGGACCAGGATAATTGGAGATTAATGGGAGACGCCTTTGCCCTGCAGTGGGTGTAGATGGGCTGGTGATGATGATGAGTCAACACTACACCCCTGGCCAATCCCCTCGAGTTGGTATGTGCTGAACACTTCAAGGGCATCGTCATCATCACCATTAGGGCACGTGGATAAAGCTGGCGCAGTCAACACTTTATTCCTGGCCAATCCCCCATGTAGGTATCTGTTAAACACTTCAAGAGCATCATCATTATCGTCATTAGAGCACGAGAATAAAGCTGGCACACTCAACACTATATCGCTGGCCAATCCCCCCAAGTGAGTATGGGTCCAACCACTCCAAGAACATCATCATCATCGTCATTACAGCACGTGGATAAAGCTGGCACAGTCAACACTATATATCTCTGGCCAATTCCCTTGATGGAGTATGCCCCAAAACTTCAAGAACATCATTGTCATTAGAGTACGTGGATAAAGCTCGCACAGCCAACACTATATTCCTGGCCAATCCCCCCGAGTGGGTATGCGCCCAACACTTCAAGGGCATCGTCATCATTGCCATTAGGGCACGTGAATAAAGCTGGCACAGTCAACACTATATTCCTGGCCAATCCCCCCGAGTGGGTATGTGCCCAACACTTCAAGGGCATCATTATCATCGCCATTAGGGCACGTGAATAGAGAGAGAGAAAATGACCTTTATTGAGGAGTCCGGCGTGCAGGGGCGGATCAGGCCACGCAGGGCTTCACCGCCCCTTGTCTAGTATCTAGACCTCGAGGAACACTGGGCCAGTGTCCCAGCGTTGGCTACTTGGCGGGACCGCTTCCCCCCACTAAGAGGAGGAGGGTCTCCCGTTCGGCACGTGAATAAAGCTGGAACTGTCAGCACTACATCCCTGGCCAATCCGCCATCATCATCATCACTAGAGAATGTGGATAAAGCTGGCAGTCAGCACTACATCCCTGGCCAATCCCCCCGAGTGGGTATGTGCCCAAGACTTCAAGGGCATCATCATCATCGCCATTAGGGCACGTGAATAAAGCTGGCACTGTCAGCACTACATCCCTGGCCAATCCCCCCGAGTGGGTGTGTGCCCAACACTTGAAGGTCATCGTCATCATCGCCATTAGGGCACGTGGATAAAGCTGGCACAGTCAGCACTACATCCCTGGCCAATCCCCCCGAGTGGGTGTGTGCCCAACACTTCAAGGGCATCGTCATCATTGCCATTAGGGCACGTGGATAAAGCTGGCACAGTCAGCACTACATCCCTGGCCAATCCCCCCGACTGGGTATGTGCCCAACACTTCAAGGGCATCGTCATCATCGCCATTTGGGCACGTGGATAAAGGTGGCACAGTCAGCACTACATCCCTGGCCAATCCCCCCGAGTGGGTGTGTGCCCAACACTTCAAGGGCATCGTCATCATTGCCATTAGGGCACGTGAATAAAGCTGGCACTGTCAGCACTACATCCCTGGCCAATCCCCCCGAGTGGGTATGTGCATCATCATCACTAAAGCATGTGGATAAAGCTGGCAGTCAGCACTACATCCCTGGCCAATCCCCCCGAGTGGGTGTGTGCCCAACACTTGAAGGTCATCGTCATCATCGCCATTAGGGCACGTGGATAAAGCTGGCACAGTCAGCACTACATCCCTGGCCAATCCCCCCGAGTGGGTGTGTGCCCAACACTTCAAGGGCATCGTCATCATCGCCATTAGGGCACGTGAATAAAGCTGGCACTGTCAGCACTACATCCCTGGCCAATTCCCCCGAGTGGGTATGTGCATCATCATCACTAAAGCATGTGGATAAAGCTGGCAGTCAGCACTACATCCCTGGCCAATCCCCCCGAGTGGGTGTGTGCCCAACACTTGAAGGTCATCGTCATCATCGCCATTAGGGCACGTGGATAAAGCTGGCACAGTCAGCACTACATCCCTGGCCAATCCCCCCGAGTAGGTGTGTGCCCAACACTTCAAGGGCATCGTCATCATGGCCATTAGGGCACGTGGATAAAGCTGGCACAGTCAGCACTACATCCCTGGCCAATCCCCCCGAGTGGGTATTTGCCAACACCTCAAGGGCATCGTCATCATTGCTGTCGCGACGGCGACAGAGAGAAGCGAAGACACACGTCTGCACGCTACAGCGCCGTGGACCCAAACTGGGGTCCCCGCTTTATTCCACGCTCGTGCCCAGCGCGCACCGCAAGCGCGTGGTCAGCACTCGCCACTCGTGGCTCAGCCCCAGCGTCATCGTTCCTGGAGCGTGCCCGTTTGCGGCAGCAAACGACGCAAGCTGCTGGGGCGCCGCCACATAGCCCCCCCCCCCCTCTTCAGACGGAGTGTCGGCAAAACGGACAGTCTTTGCGCTGGGATGTTCACGGGTGGGGCTGCGAACGGAGGGGAGAGTGGTGGTGTTCAGGGTGGAGTGGTGGATGGTGGTGTCGAAGGCAGGTGGTTCGGCCTCGGTGAAAGCGGGCTTGAGGCGATCGATGTAAACGACAGTGTCGCGGCCGTTAACGCGAACTGTAAACGTCTTTTCGCCGCGTGAAATGACGAGATGAGGGCCGGTGTAGGGCAGTTGAAGTGGCCGGCGGGCACTGTCGACACGGATGAAAACGTATTGGCTGACAGAAAGACTTGGGTGAATAAAAGTGGGTTTTGTGGAACACGGTCGTGGCGGTTGGGGACGGATATAGCTGAAAAACCGGGTTAAATCCTGTACGTAGGATGGGCCAGGAGAGGAAGGGTTATCCTGAGGCCGTGGAGGGACCAGGAAGTCTGCCGGTAATCGCAAAGACGTGCCGTAGACCATTTGGGATGCGGCACAACCAAGATCATCTTTGATGACAGTGCGTAATCCTAGCAGCACAAGAGGAAGGTGAACTGCCCACTGCTCAGGTGATTCGTGAGCCATCAGCGAGGCCTTGAGCTGACGATGAAACCTCTCGACCATGCCGTTGGCTTGAGGATGATAGGCCGTTGTTTTTAGGTGAGTAACACCGAGTAGGCATGTCAAGCGGCGAAAGAGTGTGGACTCAAATTGGCGGCCACGGTCTGTGATAATCTCCGACGGCACGCCAAAACGGGCGATCCACGTCGACATAAGCGTGGAAGCAACAGTCTCAGCCGTAATATCGTCGATTGGAGAAGCCTCCGGTCAGCGGGTAAAACGGTCGATCACTGTCAAGATGTAGCGGCAGCCCTTAGATGGTGGTAGTGGGCCAACAAGGTCCACGTGAATTGTGGAGAACCTTGAGTCCGGTAGTGGAAAAGTAGCCAGAGGAGATGTGGTATGCCGAGAGACCTTGCATTGTTGGCAGGCGAGGCAGGAACGGGCCCAGGCGCGTACGTCAATATTCATGCCCGGCCAGACGTATCTCTCGGCAATCAAACGCCGTGAGGCACGAACTCCAGGATGAGAGAGACGGTGAATAGAGTTGAAGGCAATGCGCCTGAGAGACGCAGGAAGGTACGGCCGTCTGCGGCCTGAGACCGGGTCAATGTCGCAAACGATGCTGATTCCCGAATCAGGGCATAGAATGTCCTCGAGGTGCAGAGAGGAGCTGTTTGAAGAACGTAGAGTTCGGAGCTCCTCGTCATCGCTTTGGGCTTGGGCCAACTCCTGAGAACTGAAAGCGGAGCGCTGTATGGCGGAAATACGGCTAAGGGCGTCGGCTGGAATGTTGTTAACTCCCTTGACATGCCGAATGTCCGTCGTAAACTCTGCAAGATAAGCCAAATGTCGCGTCTCTCGGGGAGAATATGTAGTCTTCGATGACTTGAAGGCGTTCGTAAGAGGCTTGTGATCGGTGAAAATCACGAAGCTGCGGCCTTCGAGGAAAAAACGGAAATGCTTCACAGCGAGGTATGCCGCCAGGAGTTCCCGTCCGAAAGTGCTGTACCGTTGCTCAGTGGGAGAAAGCTGCTTCGAAAAGAAACCGAGCGGGTGCCAGCTGCCGCGGATGTGCTGCTGAAGTACACCTCCAATCGCACAGTGGGAAGCATCTACCATCAGGCTTGTGGGAGCGTTGTGGCGCGGGTGCACGAGGAGGGTAGAAGAGGCCAGGCGCTCCTTGGTGGTAGTGAATGCGCGATCAGCAGCTTCAGACCATTCAAGACTGCACTCGGGAGACTTGGAAGTTTGAAGGGAAGTTTCGAGAGGTTGAACAATGGCCGCACAGTCCGGGATGAACCGTCGTTAATAATTCACCAGCCCTAGGAAACGGCGAAGTTGGCGCAAGGACTCAGGTCGGGGAAAGTCGATTATGGCCTTCACTTTGTCTGGCAGAGGGCGAATTCCATTGCAGTCAACGAAATGACCGAGGAACTCCAACGACGGCAACCCGAACGCACACTTTTCGCTATTAAGGATGAGGCCATGCTCTGCTAGGCGTTCGAAAACTATCCGCAGATGGTGCAGGTGCTCAGATAGCGATGAACTGGCGACAAGAACGTCATCTATGTAGGCGAAAACAAAAGGTAGGCCACGGAGGACGACGTCTATGAAGCGCTGAAAAGTCTGAGCTGCGTTGCGTAACCCGAAAGGCATCCGAGTGAATTCAAAGAGGCCAAACGGTGTAATGATGGCAGTTTTCTTGACGTCATCCGGGGCTACGGGGATTTGGTGGTAGGCTTTTTGGAGGTCAAGCTTTGAAAATATGGTACATCCACTGAGGTTATTGGTGAAGTCCTGTATATTAGGTAGGGGGTATCTGTCGGGTACCGTGGCCACGTTCAAGGAGCGGTAATCACCACAGGGTCGCCAGTCTCCTGATTTCTTCGGGACCATGTGTAACGACGAGGACCAGTTGCTCGATGACGGGCGAGCAATGCCGATTTCAACCATGTGGTGAAATTCCTGTTCCGCGATTTTATGTTTCTCTGGAGCCAGTCGACGCGCCACGGCATGCGTAGGTGGACCGGTGGTGATGATCTGATGAACGACGTCATGCTTCACTGGCTTTGTCCAGTCTGGAGGGGCAGTCAGGCAAGGAAACTCGTTCAGCAATTCCCGGTACGGAGAAGGCAGGTCACAAAGAAGCGTAAATGCGAACGGATGGACTGGAGACGATTTGCCGATGACAGAAAGGCCGGTTTTGGCGTCCAGGATTCTTTTTCGGGCCATGTCAACCAGGAGGCCGAAGTGCGAAAGGAAATCGGCTCCTAGAATGGCGTGACTCACGTTGGCCACGAGGAAAATCCAGCGAAACGCACGGCGTAGGCCGATGTTTACCATCAGGGATTTTTTTCGGTACACGGGAATGCTGGACTTGTTAATAGCTTGGAGATGGCACAGTGGTGCTTGAGTGCGGTCACAGGAATTAGCGGGGAGCACACTCACTTCAGCACCAGTGTCAACTAGGAAACGTTGACCACTGGTTGCATCTGTGATGTAGAAGAGGCGACTGTCGCTGGCTTGGGAATCGGTCGCCGCCGCTAACGATCCCCCGTCCCGTTTCTCGGCCAGCCGCAAGGACGGGTGCAACGTCGCGCCGCTGCACTGAAGCGGCGATGGTACCAGCACAATGAATAAGGGTGTTGAGGTGGCTGGCGCGTTGTGCCTTCCTGGCGAAATACTTGCGGAGACGGGGTACGGCGAGAAGGGCAAAACCGGCGAGCTCGAGGGTTGCGAGGCGGCGGCGAGCTGTAACCAGCCGAGGCGACAAGCTCCTCCAAGTTTTGCATGCGCTCTCGGGAGAGCGGCGAGGTCGTCGGATAGCGTTGAGGGCAAAGGAGTAGCAGGCGCCGCCACGGTGGTATGGTCGGAAGATTGAGCGGATGCCACCGTGGACAAAGGCGGATGCAACGTGGCGACTTCCATTATCTTGTCAGCATGCGCGGCCAACGCGGATAAGGGAAGGTCAGAAGCAGTCGCGAGGATCATCTGCACAGAAGAGGGGAGCCGTCGCAGGAAAAGTTCCTTCAACAAACGGGAGTCCGTGGCAGAAGGTGCGTCGCCGAGCAGGGTTTGCAGTTCGTGAAGGAGCTGCGAAGGTCGACGGTCACCCAACTCCTCTGCAGAAAGCAGCCCCTGGAAACGCTGCCGTTCCGAAGGGCTCGTGCGGCTCAAGATGGCAGCCTTCAACGTGCCGTAAGGGTTCGTGGTAGGCGGGTTGGCAAGGATGTCACGAACCTCGACCACGATCTCAATAGGCAGTGACTGTAGTAGATAGTTGAAGCGGGTCTCTTGCGATGTGATGTGACTCACTCGGAAGCTTGCCTCGGCTTGAAGGAACCACACGTCGGGGTGCTTAGCGCTGAAGGGGGGCAAACGGCAAGCGACGGCGGAGATGCCAGGTGAAGACGCAGCGGAGGACACAGAAGGACCGCTGGCGTCGCGGGGAGGGTCCATTCTGAGTACGTGGCTCCGCTGCAATGTCCGGGTCACCAATGTCGGGACGGCGACAGAGAGAAGCGAAGACACACGTCTGCACGCTACAGCGCCGTGGACCCAAACTGGGGTCCCCGCTTTATTCCACGCTCGTGCCCAGCGCGCACCGCAAGCGCGTGGTCAGCACTCACCACTCGTGGCTCAGCCCCAGCGTCATCGTTCCTGGAGCGTGCCCGTTTGCGGCAGCAAACGACGCAAGCTGCTGGGGCGCCGCCACATTGCCATTAAGGCACATGGATAAAGATGGCACAGTCATCTCTACATCCCTGGCCAATCCCCCTGAGTAGGTATGTGCATCATCGTCCCTAGAGCACGTGGATAAACCTAGCAGTCAGCACTACAACCCTGGCCAATCCCCTTGAGTGGGTGTGTGCCAAGCACTTCAAGGTCATCGTCATCATCGCCATTAGGGCACGTGGATAAAGCTGGCACAGTCAGCACTACATCCCCGGCCAATCCCCCCGAGTGGGTGTGTGCCCAACATTTCAAGGGCATCGTCATCATCAGCATTAGAACACGTGGGTAAAGCTGGCACAGTCAGCACTATTTGATGGGGTATGCTCCAAAACGTCAAGAGCATCATCATCGTCATCATTAGGGCACGAGGATAAAGCTGGCGCAGTCAACACTATATCCCTGACCAATCACATCAAGGAAGGAAGGAAGCAAACTTTATTTTCCTAAGCACCCGTAGTCCAAGGCACCATCAGCCATATCAATTGCATCGTCATCATCGTCATTAGAGTACGTGGATAAAGCCAATCCAATCCCCCCTCTCTGAACGCACATGTTTGAGGGATTGGTGGCTGTCGAACTAACTCATCACAAAGACACGTGACTGGACAATTGTAGTGAGGCCTCTAATACTGTTTGATTGCATCACTTGAATGTTAATGTGCAGTTAACACACTGAAAATTATGTTTTTAGTGCTGGCCTATATGACGTCACTCCTGCCCATAATGCATCACTTTGGGGCTAAATTGGAAAGTTTTTCAATATTTCTTTATTTTTTTTTGTTACGGAATATCTTTCTTGGCCGTGATGGAGCTGAATGAGGTACTGAAGCCTAGTTCCTTCAAGTTAAACAAAGTTGTATGTTGTCTTCAGGCCCCTTTAGTGCAAAAATTTTCGGTCAAAGAATGTACAGATGAGGACAGAGGAGAGGAGGAAGGCAACTCTTATTTTGTGTCTTCCTCTGTCTGGAAATTTTTGCACTTAAAGAGACAGGCAACCCTTTTTTACAACAGATTTTGTGGAGTACGTTGAATTGAAACGGTTTTCCCAATGGGGCCGTAGAACGTTTGAAAGTGGAATTTTCATACCTACCAGCCCTACGTATGTTGTGAGAACCAAAGCTGGAAACCATTGCCAATGGATTTGATCACTTTTAGATTAGAGTGAAACCACAGCCTATTGCACAATTGACACGAGTGTCCAAATTCAACTGAAAGAAACTCACGGTTCAACCAAGCGTCGGCTGCCGTTACTGAAGGACGTTCCCGCTGCTGAGAAGCGGTATCGGTTCAACGTTGCCGGGACCGCTCACGCTCCTTGGCCTGTTTGCGTTGAATGGATTCATTGTTCTTGGCCCACCGACGTCTCTTGGCAGCATTCTGTGTGGCCACGGGGTTTGTGTTGCCTCTCTGTACTCGTTTGCATTCTCGATCCCTAGTGCGGCAAGCCTCAAGGCAAGTCGCCTCCTCGTTGGGCATGCGGATGACCCGTGGGCGACCCATCCCTGCGACTGAGCTGACACACTGCTAAGACGGACTATTATACGAAATCCTAGTGCATGCAAATGACGAACGGACAGCCCTATATCGTGGGCAGAGCCATAGCTAGCGAGTGACTTCAGTAGTGTGATTTCGATAGAGGGAGTACATATTGCCACGATTACGGTAAATGCTAAAGGTTGTGGGTTTTTATTTTTCTCCCAGTCTTGTTTAATCTCCTTCAGGAGGTATCTTTGGCTCGACAAACGTACGCCGGGGATGCTCGGCAGTCCCTGCGTGGCAAGCACCCGCAAGCGCTCGGCATTTTTTTTTTTGTATTTTTAACTGCGGACACGAAACCCAAATGATTTGCTAAACAGCTCCGCTGTTAAAACCTAATTTTAACTGTACATGAGATGGCAATAGGTATTCAAAAACTTGTTCCCAGCTGAAACAATATTAGAATGCAGCCTTAGCCTTTCCCGTTCCTTTATGTAGCTTTTGTATCACGTGTTGGAGCCGACAGCTTTCTGTATATGTATGGCAGTGTCACATGTAGACACAACATGGCACCACATTTGAGATTTCGAAAGTTTATTGCCAGATAAAAATTATTTTTGCCAATTTATTTCAACATCTCTTGCGGTTGCCCCACCATATAAAATGCTGGCTTTCATAGAGGACATGCACTCCACAAAAATAAGTTGCCTGTCCCTTTAGGGCTGGTTGATCATGTTTTCCCTTTATGCTTATCTAATCAAGTAGTCTAATCTAATCTAATAGCGAACAGATGGAGTAAACACAAGACAGGAAGGGACACGTCGCTTTCTAGGGAGGCCAGATAATGTCTCAAGTACTTGGTCTAGGTTAACATCTGTTGCGGAGAAGGAACTGCGTGGCTGCCGCAATGAATGAATTGTGGCAACCATCAGTTCATCATCAGGTGCCCCCACCCTCTCCTTCACCATGGCAGCTACGGAGTTTTGTAGTCTGCCTTGGTTTTTATTGTCTGACATCAAGGTCACTTGCCTGCTGCAAAGGGCCATTTCGCATCCTGCATATACCATATTGTTGCGCATATAACCCGCACCAAAAATGTGAAAATTTCACTGGCAAAGTAGGGGTGCGGATAATACGCGGGGGTTTTTCTTTACTGTAGCATCATGGGAATGCGCATTATGCCGTGAAGCTCCGACCCAGTAACACTGACTAAGGCTTCCATGGGAGCGATTGCACCAAACACACTAGGGCAAGGAAGAAAAAACAAGGACGAGCGCACTTTAACAATGGAATTTTATTAGTGAATGGTGACTTTTGCCTTGCAGTCAGTGCATTCTACTTACTAAACATACGCTTTTTCTGTCTACATGGTATGTGATGTGTTGCTTGAGCAGTAGCTTTGGTGCAGCCTTTCCTGTATCAAATGTGCGGGTGATAAGCGAGGATTTTTTTTTTCTTTTCCGGCAGGCTGAAAGTGGGGGTGCAGATTATATGCAGGGGCGGTTTATATGCCCGAAAATACGGTATTCTTGTTTCGTGGCTAAGCGGGGAATGTTGTACATGCCGTCCAGAGTGACCAGCTGGCTTTCCGTGCAATTACAACTGCCTTTCCCCTTCCCTTTCCGCATCACGCGCAGGTACATCCCCCTGGACCGTCGGGACGGGGGTGGTGGCGGGGAGCAGACGGCGACGCACAAGTGGCTGGCTTACGTGCGCACGGCCCCCGGGGAGCCCCGCGGCATCGGGGAGCTCGTGCGGCACGTGCGCTTCTTCTTGCATCCTAGCTACCGGCCACACGACCTGGTTCAAGTCACGTGAGTGCTGTAGAACCCGTTGCCCCTCCCCTCTTGTTCTCTCTCTGTCGGCCGTGCCTCTGGGCAGCTGGACAGATGCCAGGAAGCATCGTGTCTCCCGACTTCCTTTTAAAGATGGTAGTCTTTCTTTGGCTACTTGAATGCAGGAATTTTGGTCTGTCTGTCTGTCTGTCTGTCTGTGACTTGATTCAGCCACCCGGCCAAAGTGTAACAAAAGCTGCACGACAGTCTAATACAGTAGAATCTCGATGATACGATTCTGGGTGATACGAATTTCGGGATGATACGAATTTCTGAAAAGTCCCGGCAAAATTGCATTGTTTGCAATGGGAAAAATTTCGGCTGTTACGAATGGACCCGCGCGGCCCGGCGGATGATACGAACGAGCCGGCGAGGCGCCCGACTGCCGAACAAGCAAGTGACGGCTCTCTCTCCCCATTCGTCACTCTTCTTTTTCCAGAAACGGCCGGGCTGTTGTTTTCTACTCGCGAAAACGCGCCCCGCACGCCCCATGCGCTCCGCGAAACCTCTCGCACGCTGCGCGCGCCGCGGCCGGCGGCGGCAACATGGCGGCGGCTTCGGCCGCGAAGTGGCACGGCCGCTCGAGCGACTGCTTCTAGCCGCTCTTTAAAATGCCGCTCAAGGCAGACACGAAGTTTCTTGTGCAGTAAAGGAGCTGATAACGTTGGCGAAAACGGTACTATAAAACACCATCCGCGCCGCTAGTGAAAGCGCCCATAAAATATCTGCCGGAGTGCTAAGCCTAAACATCTCGGGCGGAGCCGGCAGGCTGTCTCGAGCGTTTCGCAAATCGTCAGCGTCTTTTTCTGACCGAGGTAGGAGATACCGCGGGCGCGAAATCGTCAATGCGGCCGTGAAAATACAGCGCGCGCAAAGCCGAGGCGTGCGAATCGCGTGCAAAAACGCAAAATGCGGTTCACGCTGAGACAAGTGCGAAGCTAGGCGAAGTGTTACGCGCTCCAGAAAGGACTGCTTTGTGACGTGGGGGTTTAAAAAAAGCAGAAAAAATCACGGATTTGTTCACGCGGAAGTAAGAAAAGAAATAAACGAAAACTTTTTTCAGCGCTCAATTTTTTGGTCTGTGTTGGTTCATACGAATTTCGGATGATACGAATATTTTTTGCGGTCCCGCGAGATTCGTATCATCGAGATTCTACGGTATTCCACAGCCAAGTCTAAACGTCCAAGTTCGGTGTCAATGTTCGTACTTGTCAACATTGTTGAACAAGAACAAGACGTTATGCAAATGTGAGGCAGAAAATCAATGCGTAACTGATATTTGCAGTGTTCCTTTCATGGATGCTTGGTTTTTTTGCTATAAAATGGAATACTACATCAACTGCAGGAAATCATCTCCTGCTGTTGACCGTGCCACTGTAGCCCCTGGCGGCACTTTAAGAAACTCCAACAACAACGAAAGGTTCCACTAGATAGCTTCCATGTTCCACTTGGAATGCACGTGGAGCAGGGCAACGTGGTTCTACAGTTGAACCTCGTTATAAGAGACATGGATGTAAGAGACAAATGGGTATAAGAGACACTATTCACCCACATGGTTGGCTGCTCTATCTTTCCCATTAAATTGACCTCTTTTATACCAGACATCGGATGTAGAAGACAGTTGGTTATAAGGGACAAGTCATCCTTGAACTTTAGCCAATAATCTCGCTTGTAACAGACATTTTAACTTCAGATGCAGTGCCACCAGTCACTAATTGCAGTTGCTTCCATTGTGGAAACACAGGTGGATGACAGATGTGTGCAGTCGCTATTTATTATAACTTCAGCAAACACACAGTGGTTCAGACAGTTATGAAATGATGATGAGAAGCCCTGCCAACTGAAATGCAACTTACAGAAGTGGTTGAAGCTTACTGCCATCCATTGGAGGAGCGCAATTGCACATGCGGGCTCTCCCACTCGCGTAGCTCTCAACCAAGAAGCATCGCACATGTTGAGTCCTGTAAGCGTAATGAATAGCCTGAGCACACAGCGGAAGAAGCTGTGCGCTCTGGCTATTCATCAGGCTTGTGAACTCAACATTTACGTTTCATCTTCCACAAACAGTGAAAGGAAAGAAAGCTTGTAGAATTGGTTGTAAAAAACAGTGTAAATACAGTCATGAAGCAAACAAAAATTCAGAACTGTTTCATAAATTCTGGGAGCCAAACATAAATTATAATGAATCTTTTACAACATCCTGTGGTGTTCTTTTGAGCTTATTTTAGTCATACGGTGCCCACATTGAACTAGGGTCTGATAAGTAAGTGAAAACATGGTTCCCTGCTTATAAGAGACATCTCATATAAGAGACAGAAACTGCTCCCCGGTACGTGTCTCTTATAAAGGGGTTCAACTGTATAAACACTGTAGTAGGGTGCCTCGATTCACACACGTCTCTGCCTTACAGCAACGCTGGCATCGAGGAACCCAGCCTGGAGCAGTGGAACGTGGTAAACTTAAATTGACTTGAGCAAACCTCTAGCGTTTTATCTTGCGCGGAACGAGACGGGAGAGCGGGAAACAGAAGTGAGGCATTTACTGTATTTATTCGAATATAGGTCGACCTTTTTTTTCCGAAAATGTGCTTAAAAAATTGAGGGTCGACTTATAATCGTGACCGAAGAACCTCAACTTATAGGGACCGGGCAGCTGGACGGGTGGCGCCACCACTCGGCGTTCCCCTCGTCAGTGGAATGAGCCGGTGCATTGGACTACACAGCCTCCCGTTGTTTTTGTCGTGTTTTCTTCGGTGCTTTGTATGTTTGGTGGCGTTGTGAGCAGACATGTGAGATGAAACGAAGTCTAGACAGATGTGTTGGGTTCTTAGATGCAGTAATGACTACGTAAACTTGTCGGACGCGTCTAAAGTTGGGTATCGGCTGCAATGGCATGAGCGCTTTTTGCAGCGATCTGCGCTTGGCTCAACCCGTTCTGAGTACGAATAAAACTACTATTATTAGTATTATTTTCTTCTTAAATGCACTAACGGCTACGCAAACTTATTGGATGCTTGTAAGGTTGGGGAAGGGCTACATTGACACGAGCGCTTTTTGCAGCGCTCTGCGCCTGGCTCCGCGCTATCTGAGTAGGAATAAAACTGTTAGCAATATTAGAATTCATTTCTACCACTTTAAATCATCTTCACTGGTTTCAATGACTGCGGTTTCCACGCCAGCCTTAGCGCTGGGATACCTCGATACGTGTGCTTTAAATAGAAAGGCACCTGCATACGAGATGGATTACCTTGTAGCCGTAGAAATGTTGCGGTAGTTTACACTTTCTGCAACCGTGAGTTTTGTACCTTCGGTATTGGTGAGCGACACTGTGACAGCATGGGCGCCTGAAAGCCGAAGTGGAAATCCCACGTCTGTGGTGGTCATTTTATCAAGAGCCAAAGTTATTCACCAACTCAACAGCCCAAGCTAGATTTTTTTTTTATTTCCTCAAAAGTACGAGGAGGCAGGCTGGGACTAAAGGCTACAAAGCCTGACAGAGGCCCCAGCCCCCTTTGGTGCAGTACAATGATGAGGCAGAATCAAACAAGCTAGAAATTCTAATGTGAGTTACAAAAATACAAACAACATGTAGAGCACAAGACATTACAGAACAATATGGGAAAGGTTCAGTAATGTACATTAGAGTACAAAAGAGTAAAGTAAAACAAAATACAAGTGGAAAATAAAAGTAGAACTATGATTGAGTTTTAAAGATAGACACAACTACAAAAACCTGCGCATTAAACAGGTCGAGACGACATCCATAGCTCTAGCTATTGAAGCAGATACATCTCAAACAAACCACCCCTCCTCCCCTTCCCGTTTTACCACCTGCGTAGCATAAAGGCTGGCACCGATAGTTAAAAAAATGTGGCAGTGTTAACATCAGCCACGGTGTTTTTTAATGCTGAAGTATTCTTTACAGAGTACCTAAAAAATCGTGTAATGCCTGGTGAAGACACCAAAAACGCGCGATTAGTTGCCTCAGATATGGGTGCATGAGCCCGAGTCCTCCACCGCAGACACATTCGACGCTTAACTAGTCAAAGTTTAAATCCAGAAGGCAACCAAGGAAACCCATACGATAGAGCTTTGCGATAAAGCATCATCGTCTTTAGACGGAGGTGTGCATGATTTTTCAAGCGTAGGTGGCAGCTTGTAAATCGACCGCAGCATTCAGTTGCGAAGCTGAGTGAGTACTGGTTTCGGGCACCCTCCTGTCTTGCGTCCTTCAGCCACGCAGGAATTGGTTTTTGAAAAACCATTTACCAACTAGCCAGCGACCATTGCAATTCTTGTAAAGCAATGCTTCTCCACGACAAGCAATAACGTTCTACTATCATGCGGTACTTATTCTATCAACGATTCCCGATTACTGTAGGAAGAGCATTTCTGTGAAATTAAACACGTTTCAGCCGTAGGTAATGAAGTTACGGAAGCGTCGTCCGTCACAATTTCTGTTTTGAGGTAAATCTTCGAAGACACCCCCCAACTTTGTCTTTTGCTTGTGCACGACGTCGACGCCGTTTCGTCAACTGCCAAAGGCCAGCGCCGCATCATTCCTAGATCGGTTGCACACACCGGCTTTGTGGGAGCATTTAGCGGCATTTTTCTCCTCGATTCGCGAAACTGCATGCAGGCATGAAAAAATTGCATGAAGCAACGAACTTTCACTTCCAGCTTGACTTCCAGCTTGGTGCATTGAGCGTCGTCTGCTATTCGCAAATACTGAGTATGGGCGCAAATAACACACATGGCATGCCTCGTAAACGTCATATCCACGCTCAAGATTTACCGATCTGAAAAATGCACGTGGGGTTACGTACTCTTTGCAAGCCGCACCGCAGAAAAACGACAGAAAACCATGCACAACTACGCTGCGCTGACCGCCACCGGCATTCCACTGACGAGCGGTTCGCCACGGGCGGTGCTGTTTGCTGAAACGACGGTGGTGCCATACAACGGCCGCCCGGTCCCTATACGCCTCGAGCGCGGCCTGTAGGGGCGCCACTGAAATCCCCCTAGCGGCCCGTTTCGAAAGCAGCCGCGGGAGTCCGCACCCCGCTCCCCAGTGCCGCCGCTGCTTTTGCGGCACGTTCATGACTGAGATTTACCGTTTGCGGGCGTTTGAAATCTATGTTTATGTGGAGCAGTCACTCTGTTCGCTAATGGGGTGTGTTTCCGAGAGTGTAAATGTTTCCGACGCGAGCTTAGTGTGGTATATTCGGTCTGTATAAGTGCCAGGTGTGTGCCACAGGCCAGCGTCGCGGAACCGCCGTATGATGGAGCCGATTGTAGTTACACTGACCTGAATTTACTAGCCGTGTCTCCGTAACCGCCGGTTCCTCAGATGTTCATGCTACGGCTATACACTACGTTTTAAATCGGTTTTGTGCGCTTACATAATCAGCGGAGCACTGATACCTGACAGCACGCCAGTTACGTTTGCCAATATTATTGTTCACCACCATTTACAAGCCAGTCTGCGTTAATTTCGGGAATATTCAACAAAAGTACGATGGACAATACATAATTATACCCGGGGATCAGCACACGAGAGTCGTCTTGTCGTGAGGTGCGCGCCCGCAGACTTTCATCTGCTACATATATCCTCTGCGAGCAGCGCGGAGACGGGCTTACAATATAATCCGTGTCCGCGACTAAATGCTTCTTCGAAATATCGTCATATGGCTCAGGGAGCCTGCAGAATAAACCAGAAACTGAAAGCAGAGGGCCTTATCACATACAGTCAAACCCGGCTATAACGAACCCGGATAGAGCGAATTATGCTATAATTCAGTTACGGATACACATGGGAAACTGATTCCTTATAACGAAGTTCACATCCGATATATCGAACTCCGCGCGCCTAGAATGGCCGCCGAAATGCATGGTCTCGGAGCGGCGATTCAGATGTGGATTGGCCGCGACCACGGAGCAAGAGCCGGGACTGGGACATTGCGCCTTTCCCGGACCGACGTGACGGCCGACACTTTCCGTAACTATTTCCGACGCGTGGGACTTACGACGGAACCCGCCCAGTCAGCGAGTCCAGACTAAGACAGCAGCATCGGTGAACTGTGGGAACAGCTCGCCAACGTTGCCGATGCTGTCGCGAGTGAAAGCCGTCCGATGCTTAGAGCAAAGCGCTTTCGGTAGTCGATGTGCTCCGCCAATGCTTCTTCGATTTTGGAGAACGCAGACTCGTATTGCTGCAAATAATGTTTCGTGTAGAGAAGGCTATGCTAGTTGTAGCCGCCAAAACCAAAGTGAAAACAAAAATCACCGTTTTTTTTTTTTTGCAAAGTAGGCAGTTAGGGCGGAAAGAAGCTTTATTAATTGAAATAAATGGATTATTTTGGGTATAGTTAATGGCTACTTTACTGTGTTCGTTTCTCTATGCGGGGATGGTGGAGTTGAGCAGGGGGGGGGGGGGGGGGGGGGGGGGGGGCTACCGCGCAATGCGAACTCGTAACAATGAGCTCGTTATAGGCGGGTTCGGCTATATCGAACTATTGGATATATCGAACAAATCGCGGTGCATATTGCAGTTCGCTATAAACGGGTTCGACTGTACCACACTCTTCCAACTACACATTTCATCGCTTGTTGAACAGCCTACCCTGTATACTTCCAAACATGCGTCCGCCATACGATCAGCTCTTCATTGAAGTAGAAAAACAAAAGGAAAGTGAACGCGAGATTTATGTGTGGGATTACTAAAACGTTCATTGCTTGATTCCGCTCCGCATTTGTAAACGGCGTCCCCCTCCCTACCCCCCCCCCCCCCCCCCCCCCACCGATTTCTCGCGAAATAGCAGTGCATTTCGCGTATAGTTGGTCTAGTGAAAGCTACCTGGCTTAAGTTTAGACGAACGTCTTCAGCGTGCCAGAAGCAGCACTGTTTTTTTTTTTTATTTCCGTCAGAGCTATTCTGTTTCTAAATTCCGCATTGGCACAGCATTTATTTTCCTGGGGTTTCATTTCCTTGGTTCTTGCTATATGGGGTGTGTGGGCACATATTTAGCGACGCATAGGCTTGGAATATACTTTAGATTTTCGCATGGTTTATATTCTTATAAAAGGCATAAGTTATTGTCCGGGATTGGGTAATCACATCCCCGAAACCTATTTTCTGTGGCGTATATATGCGAAACGAAGCCGCATTCGTTGTCCACGCTGCAAAATGAAGCTAACCTCTCATTCTGCCAGTATCAGGTCTAAACGAGGCGTCAGTAGAATTCATTTGTGCCTGATGTTTTGGAGGTGACATGGGTGATATGCTGCTGCCGTCGCCGACGCCCGGAAGAGCGGCGACGAAGCGCGCAGAACCGCGTCCCCGGGTAGCTCTTGCAAGCGATCGCGTACTCTACGAAGACGCAGCTGCTTTTTAAGTGACCTAAACGTTCTCCTTGCCTATAGTTGTCACCATAACAAGTTTTTTTAGGCGCGGAAAGGCGAAAAGAAGCGAAATAGAACCAAAACACTGCACGAGCTCCTATCAGTCACGCAGCGCAAATCCCGTCAACGCCGCGGAGAAGTGGCGGCAGGCGGCGCAGCGATCGCGAAGCTCGAGGCGTATAGTCATGATCAAAACTGGCAAGCGCACCGAGCGATCCGTTTCTCCGTCGCGCCCGGCGCTCCTCAAGTTGAGGCGGCAGCGCGGAGCATCTAGAACAAAGGCACGCAAGAAAATAAAAGGAAAAATTACAAAACAATCAGCCTAAGAAAACCAGCCACAGTCACTGCCGGCTATCGCGCATTACCTGTGGCCGGACCGGACACGAGCGAGCTGACGTACTGGCTAGAGGGCCAGATTGGCTAGGCTTGGTGTCTTCGAAGTCGTGGTAGCGGCTAGCGCAAGGTGGTGGTGACACTCACCACCTAGCGTAGCCACCTCGTGAACGGAACAGCGTTGGCAGCTTCGCTCGCTGTCTTTACCATAGAGTTGTCTCTACTATCTCCCGTTCTCCGTTTCACGCACTTTCTTTGTGTCTGCTTGGTTGTGATTTCCGCCCACGACGTTTTGCACGTGCACATTTCATGATGTTGCGGCGCATGAGCTATACTGCCGACTTTAAGTGGCGGGTGATCTTGTTTGCTGAGAACTTGAACAACTGCGCTGGTCAGTGAGAGTTAGGCGTTAATGAAAAGCTGATCAGGGGATGGCAGAAACAGCGGGATGAACTTAGGCACGATGCTCTCGAGAAAAAACTCCGGCTGCACGTGGAAGAGGAGTGTGCGAAAGGACTCCAAGTGTCCTGTGAAGATATTCAGACCAAAGCTCGGTAGTTAGTGCTGCGAGGCGGTATTGGCTGTTCAGCCTTCAAAGCCAGTCGGGTGCGGGGGTGGGTCCAGAAATTCATATGGCGCAATGGACTGCTGCGCATGCGGCGCAAGTTCTGATGACGACGCAGTGTGCAGTTACGACCATTGATGTGACTGCGTTGTAAATAAATGTGAGTTTTAAAAAGTTTCCTCAAGTTTTCTCTTAAAAGTATGGGTCGACCTATAACCGAATATATATATATTTTTTTCGGCGACTTCAATTTTTAGGGGTCGACCTATATTCATGCTTGACCTATTTTTGAATAAATATGGTACTTGGCCCGCCAGTCGACTATCACCTTTCGTCGACATTTGCAATGAAACGAGAAGGTACGCAGCCATTTTTTTCTGCTGCCTCATCTTATGCCAATCTTTGTCCACCTGTTCACATCTTACAATTGTCACAGCAGCATCACGGGAAATACGTGAGATTTTAATTTCATCCCTGCAACTATTACAGCCTCAAAGGGCCAAAGGTATTTCACGTAGTTTTTGGGATGTCCGGAACAGGCAGTGGAAAGTGAAATGGAGGCGTTGTTAATTGGTGGAGTGTTGGCTACGGACCGCGTTTTTCTCCACTTGCAATCCTTTCTGCTGCTTCTGGCCATCGGGTCAGCAGTGGACATTTTCAAACACCAAAATAGGGGACTTCACGTAATGGGCAAGAATGTGTAGTTATCAAAAACAGAAAGCGCAAACAAATTACTTACGCCTTCTTAGCAGAGGCCGTTTGTGAGGGAGAGAGACGTACATGCAGGTAGTGGGGTGTGTTCGTGCCCTGTGATAAAGTTGTCGGTGTTTCCATGCACTGCCTCCTAAAAAAGGATGCACTCTGTCATCTCCTGGCCAGGGTATTTTTGGATGCAGGGTTGTGAAGGTAGCCCAGCTAGGTTCATTCACATTTTTGGTGTTGACTTGTGATTGCATGGTTAGGGGGATGTCCTAACAGCACATTAGACAGCGCATACTGGCACCTTAAAGGAGGACTTGCCTGTTATGGGCCTGTTATTACTTCATGACCTACTGTCTTAAAAAACGTCGTGCACAAATGCGGGAAGTTTCAAAAGTACATACTATTCATGTGCGTAACGGCCTAGTTTGCTTATTTTAGACTTATGTCACTTCTGTACTGAAATAAAAAATAATTATAATAAAACTCTCACATGGAAGACCAGTAGCGTCATCTAATGGAAATATATTCACTAAAATGTACTTCTTGTTTATTGATTATTTTAGTAAAAATGGGCTGTATTTCTAAAAGAAACAAACTACGCTGTTAGGAACATTAACATTGATTTGTAAAACTCTTCGTATTCGTGCGCAATGCTTTTTAAGCCCGTGGGTCGTGAATTAGCAAGTCCCGTAGGAACGTGATCTGCTGAGTCTCTCTTAAAACACCGCTGATAGCTGGGGCTCACACTGCATGTCTTGTTTGCAACTGCGCCATTACTGTTACGGTGTGTGCCCCTGCTTTCACTCGAACGTGGCTGGGGCCACTTCTTGGTCTCGCCTTGCTGCTTGCTGCAGCAGGCATGATGACCCTTTGCATCACCGCCTGCGATTCAGGCAACATTGGTTCCTTGCGTTCTTGTCACTTGTGACCCGAGTTGTTTGGCTGTCTGTGGAGGATCGCATCGCTTGTAGCAGTTGTCAAGAAGGGGCAAGGGCCTTTCTGGAGCTTTGTCCCGTAATCGCATAGTAGCTGTATGGGTGGTGCCTTTAATGTGCGTGTGCCCTCTCCCCCTTGCTCCCTTGCAGGGAGGCCCCCTTCCAGGTTCAGCGCAAGGGCTGGGGGGAGTTCCCTTTGCGGGTGCAGCTGCACTTCCACGACCGCTGGACCAAGCATGTGGACATCATACACCACCTCAAGGTACGAGCGTATGGATTGACTACGTGCACACCGCCCCTCGTTTTTCACACTAAAGCGTGCCGTCTTCATTCTGTCAGCCCCATGTGGTGGTAAAGGCTTAGTTGCACTGGCTTCACCCTTGGATGTGTCACAAGTTTTTGTGGAGTGGACGACCTGAGCACGGTACGAAAGAGTGTGTGCCTAACGGCTATTTTCTGTGGAGATAAAAAAAGGAAGCAAGCCCACACTAACACGTAAGACTTGAAAAGCACGAAGCTGTACGCAACATTCATGACCATCACGAAGGTTTAAGTCCCCTATTGCTGCCGATTTGCTTCTTCTTCGCTGCTGCAACGACCTTTACTCCATCATTGTAGCTGTAATTGTGAGCTTCTTTAATTTTTTTTAGAATTGATAATCATTAGACATTACCTTGAAGGGTCGTAGGCCGTGATGTGTCTTTCTTGTTCCGAGCAAGTGTTGCCATGATTACGGCAAACACTGGAGTTTTCTTTTTTTTGCTAATCTTTGCCAATCTCCCAAAGTGGGTATGCTTCGCTTGAGAAACGTACACCAAAGATGCTGGGTGGTCGCCGCGAGGCCGCACTCACGTGTGCGTGCTCAGCGGCTTCTTAATATTTTTAACTGCAAGCACAAAAAATTACGATTTGCTAAACAGCTTCGCCGTTAAAAGAGAGCATGGGTGGCTGTGATGTTTGTTGTGAGATGATGTGCCTGCAAAATGTCACCCAGATGAACGACGGCCTAGTTTGCTTATTTTAGACATATGTTACTTCTGTACTGAAATAAAAAATACTAATAATAAAACTCCCACATGGAAGACCACTAGTGCCATCTAATGAAATATATTAACTAAAATGCATTTAAACTAAACTAAAATTAACTATTAATTAACTATTAACTTAATCATCATCGTGGTGAATTTCGTTTTGAGGCGATTCTTGACGTTTTCGTAGCTAGTAGTGCTAGTATTCGCTAAATTAATGCATTTCTCTGGCCAATTTTTCAGTGAAAGTGCAAAAAACAATAATTGATCAGCCTAGCGACTTCGTTATACCAAAGTTAAATGCCACAACGTCTTGGTTACATAGAGATCGCAAACACGTGTGCTACAATCGGGATGACAATGGGGAATTGAAAAACTTTGTTAAATCCAAGAATTCATTACATGGTGGTTTGTTACATCCAGGTTTAGCTGTAGAGTTACCAAGAGCATGGAGTGGCAGTGCGGGATTCACTTATCACAGCAAATGCGCCTTCTGTTCCTGCTTTGCTTTGCGGCTTTTTTCTAAAGTGGCTACCGAACGTATTTACTGCTGTAGCAACAAGGGAGCGGCCATTAGCTGCTACATTGCTGTAATGACATTAATTCAAGCGCTCAAAGAACGCCAATACTTGGGAAAGAGAGAAAGACCTTTTGGGCAAGTTTCCAAGTTATCTGTTGGCCGTAGAGCAGTAATTTTTGGCTGAGGTACTTTGTAACCCCCTATTCTAAGTACTGGATGTGTTTGTTGACTACGTTCTGAGAGCATTTAGGATTTTAAAAAAGTTGAAAAGAGTGTTGCTGGGTCCCTTTAAATGCTGGCAACCTTAATTTATCTACCACATACCATAGCCTGTTGTAGTGCACTGTTCACTAGAACCATTCACTAGGATATTCTATATCCATGATGTGTAATATACTAACTTAAGGGGGGACACTGATCCTGAGGACAGAAAATTTGCCAAAAAATCAATTTTCTGTATTAATTTTATTTGCAGTCTATAGGTCCCAAAGAATGTACCTGCAAAATATCATAGCTGTATCGTAAGTATACACAAAGCTGTCGCCCTTTGAAGTCGCCTAAATGACCATTTTTGCCTATGTTTGCAAATTTCGTGCCCTGTTTTCTCAGAACCAATTTTTTTCCCACGTGGTCAGCTGTCGGGTACAATATCTTGAAATGTACTGGTTCGATTTACATCATTTTTGCTGCATTTGAAAGCTTATGAACTGAACAGTGCAATACAACCACAAAAGTACAGGATTTATTTTTGGTGGCACAAGATTTGATGCAGTTAGTTTTACAAAAACATTGTAAATTGATGACCTGACATTTACGAATTTTACAGCGTTTGCAGAAACCATGCTAAAATCACTGCAGTGGTATAGTTGCACTCCCTGGTCCTTCTAGAGCACAAAGGGTTAAAAGCTATTTGAGTATTTCATAGGTACATAATGAAAAAATGGCCCGAAACGGAGTGACATAGCATGTTGCACAACTCTAAACTTACACCCCATAGACAAAAACTGACTGCATATTTGTGCTCAGGATGTTGAAATACACTCAATGTGTAAATCTCAAGCACATAGGTTAAAAAATAACAAAAATGTCCTCAAGACCAGTGTCCCCCCCTTAAGGGTAAAAAACATTTGTTACGCTTGTATTTATGTTACATTTGTACTCGGTCCACGTAAGTAAATGAGATCAGTCTCAGCTTGAAGTTCCGAGATTTGTTGGAGTGCAATGAGAAATTTTTCACAAGAAGAAGGATTAGGCACGGAGACACATGAGACCTAAATGAAATGTTTCGTATTACTTGATCCACCAAACGGGCTCTGGCTGCAGCTGAAAGAAAATAGGAGCAGGGAACCCTCCATTAAAAAAAAAAAAGCTCAGCCTCAGCTGCAAAAAGGGATGGTGATTAAAAGTGAGAGAAGGCGGGTTAGTAAATGTTGGCTTCCCTGCTACTGGCAAGTGAGCATCCAAGATTTCTTCCGCAATTTTTTGCCGTGTTTTTGCTGCTAGTTGGGAATTGAAATGGGAAAATCTTTCTCTAAAGGCACATTCCCACTGGCGATGCGCCTCGTCGCGCGACGAAAAGCGACGTCGCAAAGCGACGAGCCGGCCGTCGCTTTTCGGAGTTTTGCGACGGCGGAGCAGATCGCTCTCGGTCCGAATTCCCTCGTCGCGCGACGGCCCCGCAAAACTGGTAAGCCAATCATGGCCGCGGAGTAGGCTGACGTAGCCGGAAACGAAACGTTTCTTTACATCCGGTATGCAAACGCTGCGGGCGGGCGGAAGAGCGCCGCCACCACCGCTGGCTCGCTCGGCCAGGCGCTTGGCCCGCTATCGCTGTACCCGCCCGGGTCGGGCCGGCAAGCAACTTCCTGTGAGCATCGGTTCTTTGGTCAGTGGCTTCAGCGTACGCGTGCACTACTCAACGAATAGCGTGGAACTCATCAGTGTGAAGAAGCGTGTATGGATTGTAAATAGAGCTAGGTGGACAGCGAGACGGTAGGTTGACTTGCAGCCTCTTCGTCTATCGGCGTCTGGTAAACACGCGTAGAGTTCGGAGGCGTCAGAACGTTGCGCCTGTGAAAAGAAGCGACATTTGTGGGCCGTGATGCGGGTGTTGTGGTGTGAAAGCAAGCGTGTGCATTTCTTCGTGCAATAATATGTTGAAAAGAGCCTTCGTGAGTTTGTTATTTTCTGCTCCTCCCGCAACCCGCAAATGCTTTCGGCATTGCTCCAGGTTAGTAGCATGTGTTTTAGTTTGATTTCTACCTGCTTTTGTCGCGTATTCTTTGACTTCGAATGGTTGACGCACCAACGAGGTCGTATGTACAAGTCGGGAAGCAGCTGCGCTGAACGCAGTCGCATCATCGCTCATCGCAAGTGCGAACACCACCTCAAGGCCTCATCGCGCGACGCGCGCCGTCGCGCGACGAGACAAATCGCCAGTGGGAATGTGCCCTAAAGAGGGACAAGTTAGGTTTAATGTCATTATCATTTGGCTAAAACTGGTTCCTTGTTCCTTCTCTTTCTTCCTTTCTTTCCTTCCTTCATTTCTTTCTTCTTTCCTTTCTTCCTTCTTTTCTTTCTCTCTCTGCTTTCAGCTGGACAAGACGTACACGGGTCTTCAAACTCTCGGGGCGGAGACGGTGAGTTTACACTGTGATTGTGTCTCGTTCAAACTACGCTGCCACATGGCGCAAGTTTTTGTAACCACTGGCTTCACAAAAAGAAAAGATGAAGAAAAGCCCAACACGCTGTCGCTTTGTGTTCCAGATTCTGGCATACTACTTGTGTCTCCAGGAAGCAGCGTGCCAGTTAGAATAAAGTTTACTTGATTGATTAATTGAATGAATGAATGAATGAATGAATGAATGAATGAATGAATGAATGAATGAATGAATGAATGAAGACAGGTAAAGGCCCCATTTGTACCTTCGGCATTGCTTAAAAGTAGAAAAGGGCAGGGGCATTTGTGGCAAAGAATAAGGGAATGAAGAGGCAACATTAAAAAAAAGAAACATTGTGTAAACACTTGGAAGTGCTTTCACGACCTCTCGTTTGTGTTGTTGGCTGCGATTCCTTTATCCATAAAAGCGTGTGCATACCACTACATTGGGGCTGCGCGAATATTGCTAGTTGAATTCAGCTTCAAGTCGAATAGCACTATTTTAAAACTTAGAATCTTTTCTAACCTCTAAGATGCAAAGGAAGTGTTGTCTGAATGCCCTCGGATGCATGAGATTATGCCTTGTTGAAAGAGAGAAAGGCCCAGCAAAAACGCGGGCACAACACATTCCTTGCAATGAGTTAAAGCTAGCTGGGCACTGGTTGTAGTGTCACACTTTGAACGCTTACAATTGACCGCTGAAAACGGGCACCGGCTTCCTCCACAAGTTGTTCAGGCGTTCCCGCAATGCGCCGGTGACGTGCAGGTTAACGGCAAAGAGAGGAAGGTGCTTTTGGGCAGGGTGTCGGAATGAAGCAAAATCCGAAACTGAAAAATGAAAAAAAAAAAAAAAAGCTTTTTGGTTCGAATGAAAACGTGACACTATTTATTATTGCGTTCAGGAGCGAACCCAGACAAATGTTGTTTCAGCTTTCGGTTTGAGTGGCAAGTTCTGGTAATTCAAGAGTCGTTTAAATGTCCATGCAGCAAGGTGGGAATTTGCCATCGATTCACTGGCATGAAATCATCTTTCTGGCACTGCCTCTCCTTTCGCACGCTTGCTGCCTGCTTACATACTCTCTCCATTTGTGTCGATAGGCCCAGTGCTGAGCTCCCTGCGGGATTGCTGCACGCATCTGGCTGTGATGTAGATGTCGCGGCCTTATTTAGTCACTTACTTATTTATTTATTTATTTTTATTATTAAAATACCCACATTATGGCATTGCTGTAGGGGGTGTGAATAAACCTGGATATTCTGAAACACAACAGAAGACCAGAGGAGAAAAAATATGATGTTTGGCGTGATTACAGCAGCATACTACAGCAGCACACTCAATGGAAACAGCTGTCGTGGTGTGGAAGTCGTGGTGTACTTGTACGCAAGTGCTGCTAGAGCCCAGTTGAGAACATATTATAAGGGGTGGAAGCAACAGTGTCGGGCAGGGAATTCCTATCTTTAAAAGTTTTTAGAAAAAGACTCTTCAAATGTAGGTGTGCGGCATGAATATTCACCCATTTTCTTGCTATTATCCCTTCGTCTAGATGTATACGTAGGAGGCTGGAGGTACTGGTGTTGGTCCTCTCCTACCTCCTCTCATACAATCTGTTTTAAGGTTAAACACAGGAGTTTTACAGTGTTTCATCAAATAGAAAGACAATATCACCTTTGTGATATTTGATAATGCCTTTGTAATATTTGTGCCTTATGGTCTCAGTGGTGGCTGCAGACTGGTTGTTCTCTAAAATTAAAAATGGTGTCGCTGGAAGTTTTGCCGTTTTCTGTACTGTATGCACATCTTCTGTGCACATTGCAGGTTGTTGATCTCTGGTTGCCGTCATCAGCAACGGAGCTTCCCGAGACTCCGTCGAGCACGGACGTCGATATGAAGCCATCCAGCGGAATTCGGGAGAAGGCACTCGCGGAGTCTGGAAGGACGGAGTCAACAGAGTCGATGGCCAGCGGTGCTGACAAAGCTGGAACGGAAGCATCTTCAGGTGCTTGCGAGGGCACCGTCATTCCAGCTGACAGTGCCGAACTACAGTGCGCTTCTGAAGCCCCTGACGGAAGCGCGTTAGCCGTGGTGTCGTCACAACCATTGGACAGGCAGGTGGAAACAGTAGAGCAAAACAATCTGGATGTCGTTACCGCTGTGGACGATCGCGCAGGGGTAGACACATCTTGTTCAGCGCCCATTGACACCGCCATCCCTGCGATGCTTGACAAGAACAATCCCACCAACATCGTGCGAAAAATTTCAACTTCTGCCGGGGTGGCCATACCAACGACACCACCCATCCTCACCGCAGCGACACCACCAGTTAGTGCGTCAGTCGCGAGTGTCGCTACCCCCAAGCTCTTGCTGCCGAAGTCTCCCACGCAGAATGGTGTGATCTCGACGTCGTTCGTCAAGTGCACAGATGCCCTGGGCAGGGTACTTCTCATCCCAGCCACTTCCCTGCTGTCTCCATCGACCATGCCCGGCAAGCCACAAGTTCTTCCCAAGCAGCCATCCGTTTTGCAGCCTGCAACAGTGCTCAGTGGCACTGGCTTACCCAGTGTGACGGGTAAAACGGTGTGCTTGGGACCAGAGGCAAGCAGCAAACCGGCCGTTGGTGCGGCCAATGTGAAGACAACTGTCGTCAGAAGCCTTGGAGCGCCCCACACTAAAGCAGGCCCTGCAGTCGCTATTGCCCCTCGACAAGCAACGCTCCTTCCGAAGTCTACGGGAAAGGCCTCTTTAGTGGCACTGGCCCCGGCCGGTGTGCCAGGCAGTAGCAGTGTCTTGGCTTCGAACGTCCTTGCGAGTGGCCACAAACTGACGAGTGTACCCAACGATGGGGGTGTAAAAATTTTGCCGTCTGCCGGCCCCACAACCTCAACGTCTGCGCTGAGGGTCATCAGGCCTGCATTGCCGTCGGCGACTGTGCCTCCGAACGTCGCGAGCGGTTCAAATACGTTGTTGACGCCAAACGGTGCACCGGGCCTTGTGCGCGTGACTGCGGTGTCACCGGTTGTTAGGCCTAGCATCGCCGTGACGGTGGCGAACCGGACTAGCTTGCTCAGCGTCGTCTGCAACAAGCCGGGTGTGATTGGTGCGAATGTGGCCACTCCCGTTTCGTCTGCCACGGTGTCAGCTCCGCCCATCACCACGGCAGTGATGAACAGTGCAGTCAGTGACATCTGCAATAGGACCGGGTCACAAATGGCAGACGTATCTGCCCTGTCGACCGTGTCGTCTGCCCCGGTGACCGGTTCCACAGCGGGGGTATCGACGTACACGTTTGTCGTGCTTCCTGGTCAGAACCAGATTGTGTTGCTTCCGGCCGGTGCTGTCAGTGCCCAGGATGCTGCGGCCAGGATTTCAACAGTTCAGGAGAAACCTTCCTTGACGCCTTCCGTGCCGTCGGGGGGCCAGACGACGGTCGTGTCTCCCACAGCCGTCTTGCAAGGCCAGCCTGAGAAGGTGGATCTTGCCAAGGAGTTGCAGGAGAGGCTGGACGCCATCAGGTTAGCAGTTCGGCTATGCTCCGTGGTTTCAGGCCTCTGTTCAGGGATACATCTAAAACATTTAAAATGTTAAAGAGACAGTCAACCCATTTTAACGGCGGAGCTGTTTAGGAAATCGTAATTTTTCGTGTCCGAAGTTAAAAATACCAAAAAATTGCCAAGCGTGCATGCGTGTCCGTGAGCGTAGCGGCAACCACCCAGCAGTTAACAAAACCTAGAAAAGTCCTAGAGGTCGTGTGTGCATGCCTCCCAACGATCGCCCAGCATCTTGGTGTACACTTGTCAAGCCAAGCATTATTCACTTGGGCAGATTGGCCAAGATTGTGGTGACCGCCCGGCAGTTAAAAAAACCAAGAAAATGCCGAGCGGATTGAGTACGCGCCTGGCGGCGACCACCCAGCATCCCAGGTGCATGTTTGTCAAGCCAAGCATACCCAGTTGGGGAGATTGGCCAAGGTTGGCCAAAAAAAAAAAAATACCTCCAGCGTTCGCCGTCATTGTGGCAACACTTGCTCGGAGCAAGAAAGACACGTCAGAGCTTTTGTTTGTCCAAAATGATCGCCAATGATTACCACTGCCAAAAAAACTAAACAAGCCCACACTTATATATACCAACAGTGATGGAGTAAAGGTCTTTGCGGAAGCCAAGAAGCAAATCGGCTGCAATTGTAGACCTAAACCTTCGTGTTTGTGATGGTCGTGAAGGTTGCATACAGCTTCGCTACCTTTGTCTTATGCATTAGTCTAAGCTTTTTTTTTTTTTTTTGAGTATATGCTTTCTACCCCTAACAAAAGGGCTTTACTTAATACCCCTCGAACCGAAATGGTTTTCTTGATGGGGCCCTAGAATGCTTGAAAGTGAAATTTTGGACCTGCTAGCCTCACGTATGCTTCCAAAGCAAATCCTAGCAACCGTGGCAGTGAACCATAACTGTATGTGGAATCAAAAGAGGTGCAGGTAAAGCTGGATGTAACAAAGTTGAAGAAAGTTACGTGCAGGTCCAGAGTTTAGAATGGCGGGAGTGAAGCAGAAATGGAGCCAAAATGCTAGACATCAGTGAAGGCGAACTCCCCCTTCATGGATTTATTTCACAGTAAAAACGGCGTGAATTTTTCCTACTGCTTTCGCTCAAGCTTAGGCACTGCACAGCGCTACAGAGAAGCAAGGTCCCTTACCCCTGCATTTGCAAAAGTAACTTACCGTATTTACTCGCATAATGATCGCACCCTGAACTTGCCGCAGCCATATGTCGTATGTGCACCAAGTTTGATGACGATGGTCGTGCTTACCTTAGTTTCCTCCTCTTTCAAAGCGGACAGGGCTACGTTATTGACGCGGACTTGATGATATTAACGATATCGGCAAGCATGAGTTCATTATTGGTGCGGAAGAAACTCTCACTAAATGCACATAATCATAATGTACTCACGAGACATAAAAAAACGTGCTCGGCTTGCTGCGTCGGCAGCCGTGTCTTGAGGTCCCACACTGTGACAGCAGCAGCCACTTATTGGTCGACCTGTTCTCACATCGCAGCAAACTCGTTCCGACGCGTTGCGTAATGAAAACACTGCATTTTGCGTCACTCGGTGGTCAGTCGGTGGTCAGTGGAATTTTTATTATGTTTTTATTAATGTTTATTATATTCATGAGACTTATCGTAAACATTCGGACGTGCAACAACTTGCGTTTTGTGTGCTCAAACTTCTTTCACCAAAAATTTACCTCGCGTATTGATCGCACCCCTAAATTTGCATGATATATTTGGAAAAAAAAGTGCCATCATTACGTGAGTAAATGCGGTAAGTGTCACTTTTGCCTTTTGATACTTTTCAATGCCTTAACGCATTGAATTTCAAGAACCTAACGTGTGCTGAAAGGGTGCTTTTCACAAACTTGGTGCTCCGCACTCAAAATTTTGAAGAGGGTGTTACTGTAACGGGTGGCAACATTGTAGAATGCAGGGAAAAACAGTTCTGTGGTTGTGCTGGGCTTATTATGCATGCTTGAAACGATTGCAGGTTTTGCACCGAACGCCCCATGATAGCAGCTGTAAACTTTGACAAATCAATTTGGCCGCAGCAGGTGGCTTGCTGTGAGCTGACTACAGAAACATGCGGAGCTTCACAATGTTCGCAGTTGTAGAAAATAATGCATAACTGAGCTCTCGAGAATAGTCCGCCCCGAGCAGCAACTGCAGCTGCTGCTGCAATGTGTCACAACTCTGAGAAAAAGCAAACAAAAAAAGATGAGCGGGAGCTGCTGCACAGTGCACGTTTGTTGTCTGGCACGACTGTGCCGTCTCTGGCAGGCTTTTCTCTGTCCTAAGGTATTGAGAGTCGGCTTGTTACTCGGGGGCCTTAAAGCGGCCATGCAGACAAAACACAAGTTTGGTGCATTTGAAAGGTTGCCTCGTTAGAATCATGCTGACACCACTTTTAATGCACACTGCTCAAATAAGCTGCATAAAAAAAAAAAGGGGGAATGGCCGTGCGACCGACTAGCTCATTTCCTGCAACAGAAGCTGTTATGTCATATGGGCCAGCTCTGCGATTCGCTGAGGCCAGCAAAAGCAAAGGCAAATTAGGCAGGGATTATAAATTTATAAGCTCGCCAAACGAGCTATTGATGCTTACATTTAGGGCACATTCTTTTTATAGCGGTATGAATGGTGGGATAAGCAGTGGAAGTTACGAAAGTACACCTAAGCATAGAAGTGCCGATGCGCACTGCTGTTGGTACTGCAGGCAGTATGCTTGTTTTAGCTGCACAGCAGTGCGCCACTTTCAAGTTGTCTTAAACGACACTGGCCGATTGGCGTGACCATATTTGTCAAGCAAACACCACTTTTCAGGAAACAATTATTTTCCACCTTGCAAAAATAAGCCAGCTACAAATGCAGTCAAAAACAAAGCAAAGGCAGAAAAGAGTCCACTGCGGTATGGTGGCGCCATCTAGGTTGATGGTAAACAAGGCTCCGCAGTACACTAGGTTTAGCTTGAAGACCTGCTCGTGTGGTGTCATTGCAGACGTTATGAAAACACACGATTAGGCAGGAGGATCAAAATTTTAACTTAAATTGATTAATCTCTCAGTGAATAAAGCATTGTTTCCTTCCGGACAAGCTGGACTAGAAAACACCAAATCTTTTGAATAAAACGAACATGTATTTTGTCTGCAAGGCCCCTTTAAAGACGAAATACAGCCTTGTTTTATATGAATGTATTACCCTTTGGTAACTCACTCAACTTAATTGCAGCCACGAAGGATGTTTTTTTAACCAAGAAAATTTAAGGAATACTGAAAAGCTTTCGAATTTTGCCCTACACGATGTCGGAAGTCATGCCATAAAAAGAGTGGTAAAAACATAGTTATCAGTACATCAAGTGCACATTAACATTCAAGTGATATGACTAAAAAAAAAACTCGAGGCACAACTACAATCGCCCAGTCATGCTTCTTGGTGGTGGCTTCGGTCGGCAACCGCCGATTACACAAACCACATCCTGTTACGTCTAGAGACCTAGCCAGAAAGTCACCTGTAGGTTGCCGTGGCTTCGTCGGTTTTAAGGGCCGAGCACTTTAGGGGCTCGCCTTGTCATCGTAGATCGCTCACTGGACCCGAGTAAAGCCACATGGCGTTCCGTCGTCGCGGCGTAACCCAGAGGCTTCAAAAGCCAAGCGATTTGTATAGTCATATGCGTTCGAAATTCCCGAACCACTGTCGCTTGTCATACATCTCCCTGTCGTTTAGCGCAAAGAGAAATGTAGGCACATTGGAGGCAAAGTGTACATAATTAACCGACAGCGTCCGCATTCATTTAGTTAAGAACGCTCATTGGGTTGGTTTTTACAATAGAAAGTGAAAAAAAGTGGCAGTGCAACTCTGGCACGTGCAGGAGGAAAAGCAAGCACAAAAAGAACAGAACTCCCACTGGCGCAGTTTCAGGCAGGGGGCGTGCGAGCACTGCAAAGGCGCGAAGTATGAATTGCATTGAGTGGTAGCAGTGAACGGATAACGGCGCTACAGCCGGTTACGGTGAATCGCTGCTCTGCACTTCCGACAGCTTTCACATTGACTGGAACGGCTTTAATTTTTTCCTGATATCTTGATTGTTTCTTCAAAGTTTGCATTACAATTGGTGTAATTGTTATCGAGACAGAGCAGTCTTTGTAAGGAATGAAACTTGTATTTTATCTTTATAGCCCATTTAAGAGCAACTTCAGTGAGATGTCCTTATTCCTGGTGGAAAAAGGAAGAGGAATTTTATGCATGTGTTCATCCAAGACCTGTTGTGGTTGCGGTTGCACTTGCACAGACCTCGTACACCATGGCGCAGCAATTTCAGTCTGCAAGTTGGCATTGCAAAAATAAAACCAACTGACGAAAAAGTTGCGTCCATCTTGGAAATATTTTGATTTTGCACATCCCTTTCCTGGTGCAGCTGTGTTGAGATCAATGTCCTTAAAAAAAATGAAGGAAGTTCACAGTAACATGCAAGACTCTAAGGTAGCGAAGCTGTACGCAACCTTAACGACCATCACGACGGTTGAAGTCCACGATTGCAGCCAATTTGCTTCTTCTTCGCTGCCGCAACGACCTTTACACCATCTACGTTTCCACAAGTGTGAGCTTCTTTAATTTTTTTGGTAGTGATAATCACTGGACAACACCTTGGAGGGGCATATGCTATGATGTGTCTTTCTCATTCCAGGCAAGTGCTGCCACAGTTACAGTGAACACTGGAGGCTTTCTCGTTCAGAGGAAGTGTTGCCACGATGGCGGACACTAGAGTTTTTTGGCCCATCTTTGAAGTGGGTGTGCTTGGCTTGACAAACGTGTGCCGCACGCCGCTTGTCCTTTCTTTGCGGTTGCCGCAAAGCCCTTGGTCACGTGCATGCGCTCGGCAATTTCTCGGTATTTTTAACTGCAGACACAAAAAATTACAATTCGCTACACTGCTTCACTGTTGAAAGAAAACTGAAAGACAAAATAACCCTGCTTGTGGATCTTTTATAGCAGGCACTGGAAATTAGAAACGCACAAGGCCGAAAAGAAAAGGTGGGAGAGTGTATATTCTTTGTTTACTTTCAGCAATCCTTGAATTATCCATTCAATTAGGTACTTCTCTTTTGGCCAGACAAACTGATTCACCGCCTCACTACCCTTTTTTCCAGTGCAGGGGCACCAGTGGTGCATAAGTGCCCAGCAATGTATTTGGCAATTTTTTCTGGGCACTGTTGCCACCTTGTGTTTTGGAAGCACCGTCTTTATTGCGCATTTCGAGGTCATTTACTGGCACTGCATTTAGAAGCACTGCACTTTCCTTTCCCACTTTCATGCAAACCTTCAGCAAACCTCTACACTCACTCTCTTGGAACCACAGTAAACTCCCGTTAAGAAAAACTAAAAGGCACCACGAAAATTTGTTCGTATTATCAGAAATTCGTCATCAGCGGACATTTTTAGCATTGTGCGTGTCAGAAGAGAGCAAAAGTTTTGTTTGTCTTAACCTGAGTTCGTCTTAACGAGAGTCCACTGTATATTAACTAATTCACTAATCTGGTGGCTGATTAGAGATGTCAAGTAGACGGATTTGCATTGACAGAACAAGGTGGAAGAGGAAATAATGTGTTAGCTGAATACCAAGCACACTCTCACACCCCTCACACCCCTTGTCAAATATTTCTTCGTTATATCTGATTTCGTGCATGGCTTTCACGGTTTCAGTTTCATTTTAAAGAATAAGTGTCATTGAAATGAAGCGTGACCAACCAAAGTTTGTATTTAGTTCGCTATGGCCGATAATTTGCTGTATCAGTGCGTGTTATAAGGCGGTCGAACCCCAATAGCATCAGGACAGCAAATTAGTTTGTTATATCTGATATTCGTTGTAAAAGTAGCGGCAAAAATCGGCTCTAACAAATGGAAAATCTGGCTCGCACAAAAATACTTGGTACAAAAATGCACTTTTTAAGGCTTCGAATCCACTATAAGCAAGGTCACCCCTACCTTTCTCCTTGTTGCATTTCAACCTCAATGAACTGGAACATGGGTGCGTGAAATTACAACAGAACAAAGTTCACTTGACGATACAGGCCTGCGTCCTTATTTATATGATGAAGGGTGTGATCTTCGTCTGGTGGCTACTCACAGCACTGAGTAGGATGAAGTTTTCAGCTGTGTCCACGAACAAAGGGGCCTTTACATTTCTGCAGTTTGAACTGCGCAGGTTTTTTTTTTTCAGGTAGCTTCTCACACTTCTGGTCAAATATTTCTTCGTTGCATCCGATTTCGCGCACGGCTTTCACAGTTTCGGTTTCGTTATAAAAGAATAAGTGTAATTGAAATAAAGCATGACCAACCAAAGTTTGTATTTAGTTCGCTATAGCCGATAATTTGCTGTATCAGTGCATGTTATAACGCGGTTCAACTGCACTGTTTTTATGCTTGCTTCAAATGGCATTGCAGGTGTGGGCTTCCCACATTCACCCATCTGTTGATTGAACTGTTCGGTCATGCAGATGTTCTCACCACCAACCGCCCACCATGTTCTGGGTGACGCAGTACCAACCTTTCCCGTCCCCTCCCTCCATTCTACTTTCCTGTTCTATTGGGGAAAAGGATAGCTACGGATGCCTGTACAGAGTACAAATGCATCGCATTTTCCGGATAGATGTAGCAGACTACTTGTCTGTGTGGCACTTGGTCGTCTGACAGGCCTTCGCGATGACTGTAGTTGACGGCGTTTTCTCTGCCTCTCTGTGCAGGCTCTCGGAGTGCAAGGATGTTCGGAGTGCACTGCTTGCGGTGGCAGCGCAGTTCCCCCTGGTAGGGGTGAGCGCCGAGGAGAGTGAGTATGCCTTGCTTCCCGGCTGATGACCTCACCCGTGTCGCTAGTACAAGTGATTGGTGTGAGTGATCGCAACGGCCGTTCAAGTCAAACGCTGACCTTTTGCACCAGCTTTCTGTCTGAGTGCAATTTTGCATCTCTCCGGCACTTTGTGTTACTATTAACACTCCAGTGGCACGTTGTACATGATTGCAGGAATGCTCAGCTCAGGTTTTCCTGCGTTCGAGCAATGGGAAAGTTGCGGCTGTCATATTCGTGAAAGGGAAGATTTTTTTCTGGCTTGTTTTTGTGACCACAGAGGACCTATGCAAATTTTAAGGTGGACTTAGTTTCATCACTCGCAGTCTTTGTTTTGTTTTGTTTTGTTTTGTCTTTGTTTTGCAGTCTGTGCTTTATTTTTTGTCTGTTGCAACCTGTGGCCAAAAGCGGATGTCAGAACTGTAGAACCTTATCTTTATCTCCGTGTTGTTTATGCTGGGAACTCTTGCGAACTCGACTAAAAAGCGTGGCTGCGGGGCTAAAAATTACACAGCGAAATGAAAACCAATAGTAAACGAACAGGCACAAAAATGCCCCTTCAAGATAGATAATCAGGTACGTGAGCAAATAGGTAATTATTACAATCTTGGGAACGGTCCTTGCGCTGATCTAAATCATCGGAGGGAAATTAGGGGCAGAATTAGTGCAAGCTGGGCTGGATTTGGGGCTGATGTCGAAATTTTCAACTGTAACTAGGGTAGTCATCTTTCTCTAAGGGGGGAGGAAGCACATCAGTCAGAGTTGAGCTCACAACTTGCAAATTGGAAGAAAAAAAACACAAATAAAAGGGAGAAAAGACACTACAGATAATGGCTAAGCCCTCAATCTTAAATAGCTTTTCACTTTTGCCATCCTCTCCTGTCTATGGTTGCCACCTTTTGCCAAAAAAAAAAAAAATCCCTGCAGCGGGCCAGAAGAGGGAAGGAACAAATGCTCTAAACAAAGCATCACTTAGTGTATGCTGAAGAAGTGAACATTGTCTGCGGCTGACTCGAACCCTGTGTGTACCCAGCTGGCGCTTGTAATGCCAAATTATAATTTTTTCTCAGAACTCTCAAACGATGTTCTGTCGTATGCCATAAAACTATGTCTAGTTACATTATACTGAATAGTGAGCTCAGTTCTGGGACTTCACAGAGCAGTAATGTGCACAGGATTTTTTAAGTGCAGAGCACTTTAGGGGCTCGCCTTGTCGTCGTAGTTCGCTGTAACGCTCGATGTCAAGCGACTGCCGGAATCAGGCGGTGCAGCAAGATAACGAACCCAAGCAGAGTCCGGCGTACCGTCATAGGGTGTCCCGCAGAGGCTTCAAAAACCAAGCGGTTTAAATAGTCCGAGCTATTCGAAACTCGTGAACCGCTGACAGTTGTCATAGATCTCCCCATTGTTTAGTGCAAACAAAACTGCAGGTACATTTGAGGCAAAATATATGTAATTAACCAGCAGTGCCCGTGTTCATTTAGTTAAGAACACTCGTTGGGTTGGTTTTTACGATAGTAAGCAAAACAAAGTGGCAGTGCAACGCTGGCACATACGGGAGGAAAAGCAAGCACAAAACAAAACAGAACTCCTGCTGGCGCAGTTTTAGGCAGGGGGTGCGCGAGCACTGCGAAGGCGGGAAATTTGAATTGCAATGGGTGGTGGCAGTGAACAAATAGCGGCGCTGCAGCCCATTATGGCGAATCTGCACTTCCAACAGCTTTCACATTGAGTGGAACAGCTTTTTTTTAACAGTAAGTTCAAGGGGTACCAATTTGAGTTTCCATTCTTGCTAATCTCCGGTACCAATTTGAGTATCCATTCTTGTTAATCTCCGGAGGTTTGGTTCTGTGTTGGTTTCTGCAGTGGAGGCTTGTCTTTCATGTCTTGCTGGCAAGTTGTTTCTCTCTTTTTTTTTTCTTTTTTTTTTTCATTTCCTTTACTTATTTACTGTGTCCTGTTCCAGAGCTGAGCTGCTTCCCGTACGCAGCGCTCGACAGTGCCACCTTCTTCACCTGGCCTCTGCCAAAACGGCGATCATCAGAGGTACGTGCCGACCCATCTTTGAGTACCTTTCGTTGGCGTCAACCTCACGGAAACATCTAGGCCCCCTACCCCTCTTCAGTGAATCCCTGATTCACCAGCGCAATAGGTCACAGAATGCACAGTTGTCCGGTTTCACTGCATTGGTTTCACCACAGTCGGTCAGCTTGGTCAGTTGGTGGACTCCTTGTTTGGGTAGAGGACCATAATACCCCTGCTATGTGGGCATTTCAAAGGCCTTTGAAACTTGGTTTCATTCGACTGAATTAAGTTCCTACTCGACCTGGGTTCAACTGTCGTTCGAGTCCAGGGGCACTCACTACCACCAACCTTTGTGGTTGCATAAAAATTCTTTAAAGAGAAGAACATTTGTACTCTTGTGCGCACTTTTTGCATGCCGCAATTATAAAAATAATTGTTTACTGGTAACTTCAACTTCAAGGAGCAACTTATTAATAATGTTCCACTTGTTTGAGTTTTCTATCAATCAGTCCACGATTTCAAGGTGAATTTTTACATTTAAAGGGACACTAAAGGCTGAATGAAATTTTGTTTTAAATGAAAGATCATACGTTTTGTAGCTCTCTCGGCTTTTTGTTGGATGAGCAACAATGCGTTATTGCAGAGAAATAAGCAAACAAAGCTGGCATTTCTGTCACCTGCTTCCCTTTAATTTTTTCATGACGTAACCATTGCGCCACAAACTAGGAGTGAAGCACTGGCAACACCGGTGCGGTGTAGACCATAAATTGGTAGCTTCTTCGTCTCCAAGCAATTTTTTGGCTGTGGAGGACGACTGCAGCAACGTTGCTCTGACCGAGGACACCGGCTTGGGTGGTTATGATTTTTCTCTGGCAGAATGAGAAGCGCTTTTAGATGCTCAAGTGGCCAGTGTGCCTGCCTATTCTGGATTCCCAGACCTCATCCAGCCGGCTGCAAGTGAAGCCTCATTTGAAGCAACAAGCGCCATTTCAAATATCAAGTTGGGCGTTCCCGGCTTCCGGCCGGCGCCGTTACAAAGGGAACCATCACCTCACCCCGTCTGGCGTTCGCAGGCTTTCAGAGCCATCTCATATTATTATCTCTTGTGCTGCGCGAGCCTAGCATGAAATAAACACTCTTCACGGCAGTCGTGTCGAGTTGTCATCAGCTAGGTCAGAGCGATACGCGCTTTAAAGGGGCACTGAAGTGATTTGTAAACATTGCGGGATTACTAGCGCTAATTGTAGTCTGGAGGCCATAGGCCCTGTTTCGACCGCTCTGAGCGCGTTTACGCGAATTTATTGAGTAGAAAAATCAATTAAAAAATGCGGTCTTCCTCTCTGCACCCTCGCCCATTTTCTGTGGCGTTTTCGTGTGACGTCGGGAGGAGATGAGCTGGCAATTGGCTGTGCTACTGCACGGCTCACCGACCTTCCGTCAGAGTCAGTCGGCCCAGCGTTTATGGAACAGCGTTTAGTCCGCCGGCCGCCAACGGGTCGTCGCAATTCGTTTGCTCAGTTGAAACTAAGCCACGACACGTTTGTGAATGGAAGAATGCGCCTTTCTTTACTTTGTTAGTTTGTACACTGTGTCAAGCTCCAAGTCCAAGTCGCTCCACACAAGCGTTGCACAAGCGCACATGCGACGCTTCGCTGACTGGTACGCCAGTAGGAAAGTCTTAGGCCACTTGAAGGTGGGAAAAGTCAGCGAAGCCAATATACGTACTAAGGAAATAAAATCAACTGAAACTTTTACCGTACAGCATAAAACTAGGGAGCAGGAAGCACTTTTTTGCGCTGGGTCAACAAGCACAGCGGTCAGCAGCACGACCACACATCTGCGAACGCTTTTCAGTCAAAGAAATGCAATTGCTAGACTTGAGATGTGGAAATTTGGGGGACGCTTACTGCACGAGTGCTGTACAACAAATAGTCACCAAAGCTGCTTGAAATGCTAAAACTAAATAAAAGTGTAAGCTGGCATTTGAGCATCTGCGATGGCGCGGAGGGTGTTCATCCACTGCATAGGCCTTGGCTAGTGATTGCTGCAATTCCAAGCCGTCCTGGGAGGATTTTCTTAGGCATTTTACAGCCGACAACATTGCAGAAGCCCGGTATGATGATTACTGAGGTATCGAGAATGCCCATCTGATAACATCGGATATCAAGCATGTTGTTTTACAGAACCGAAACTGAAACTTGTTTGAATGCTTATCTTGGGCGTCATCCAATCACGGTGTATCTCCTCCCGTCATCACAACGTTTAGTTGGTGCGGCCGCCGTAGACCGCGCATGGTAGTTTTTCTTCTTTCGAGCTTTATAAAATAATTACCGACTTGTCAACCGGATAAACGATAAAAAGTGTGGTAATTCGAGCCAGTCTACGCAGTGCAAGCAAAAACGGGAGCTTGATGAATTCACTTCAGTGTCCCTTTAAGGATTATCAATGACAGCTCGAGGCAAATTTTTTTTATTTATTTATTTAACGATACTGTTAGCCCCAATGGGGCCGTTACAGGGTGGTAGACAACAAAACAAACAACACTAACAAAGCTTCTCAGCCCGATACAAAGACGCATTTTTATACACAAAACCAAGACCAAATTTGAGCACAGATACCATTTGCACGCAGTGGCAAGCTATAGCGACAATGAAAACAAGCAACACGTGTTCAACAACGGGGTCTCATCGGCCAAGCAACATCCCCGCATACAAGCGGCGCAGCAATGGTCAGATTGGTCAGCTAACCACTTGCAGTAAGTTCATTTCACAGGATATTATGTTCGTGCCTGGTGCGCTTTACCGATAACATTTATAATAAAGTGTTACTCCTACTCCTCCTCCCACGCACACGGAGAACGGGAGATTGGAAGCTCCGGAGGCTTGTGTAACTAACTGAAGTACATTTTGTTCCTTTTGCCAATTCTAATGATGGGACCTCAGTTCTTTAGTGGCATCCTGCTGGGTATACTGGGTATACTCTGGCGCTGACCATCGTAGGTTATCGACTTCAGTAATTGCACACCAGTGCTGTTCGAAAACAAAACTGAAACCATGATGGCTGACTGAATAGCGAGGGAAGCAGCCTGCCTCGCAGTGTACAAAAGCTGTAGCCTGTGTTTTTAGATACGACGTGCTCTTGGAAGGCTTTGATTTGCATTTATTTCACATTCTTAACCGCTTAGGAACTGTTTGTTTCAGAAAAACATCTAGAGATGCTTGTCCAGTGAGCTCTCACCGTTCACAATGTTTCCGACGTCAGAAACCATGGCACCCAAAATTGTACTGGGCGTCATCTCCTGTTTTCACATTTCTGGCGTTTTCTTCCTTAGTAAACAACTGCTAGTTGTGAGAACGGTGTATTTAGATTCTTGGCACTGTAATACATTGATACAGGCCAACTTGTCTCCACCCTTTAGTGTCCCTCTAACACCAACAGTGCAAAAAAGAACATAAAAAAAGGCCTACAAAGGCAACACTGCCCATTCTGTTTAGCAAATGGTCTCCCCTATATATACAATTATAATCAACTTTATCACTCACAATGGCATTCTTTTTTGGCCCAGTTTAACATTAAAATTAACTTTTTATTGTCAAGTTTTGAGAACCATGCGCCAGTAGTAACAACAAAACATGGCAAGTAACACTGACGCCTTCAACTGCCTTTGATGATTGTCGCGTAGCTCCCTCGGCAGAACTCCTTGCAGCTTGAACGACATTGGAAATTTCGAAGGCCACACAACTCAAATGTCGTTTCAAATGCCCGTGTAGCAAAGGTATTAGTAATGGTGAAAAGAGGAAAGCAGTCGTCTGGCCACATCTAAAGCAAAGCCTTGGCTCAGCCACGCATGGAACGGCACTGAAAGCACGCTGTCTTGGTTCTTCGCAGTGGATGCGAGCTTGTGACGTGCGTCGGACTCTCGAGCGACTCTTGGAGCACCAACACCCAGCCTGGTTTGCTCCGTCTTCCACTGGAAGCAGCCGTGGCCTTCCGTCAAAGAGAAGCATCGTACTGCTCTGCCGCCGGTTTGGCTTTACACCACTGCACCCTGGTGAGAGCACGTCTCGCTTTCTGTCTCTCTCTCTCTCTCTCTTTTTTTTTTTTTTTTTTTTTTTTTTTTTTTTTGTAGAAGTTGTCATCAGACCATGATATCACGGGGGAGGGGTGAAAATCAAATGAATGGTTCTGCGATGGGTCCTTCGACATCATCTGCCACAAATACGCAGCGTTCAAGGGATATACTATTGCTATGCGCCGATAAGAATTATCCGTGCCCACACATTGGCGGTCATGGGCTGACGACAAATGCCGCTGGGCTGCCTCGACCACTGGTGTAACCTGGAGCTTATCATTCAAAGCTTGTGCTGTCAGAATAGTGCGTGTGCGCTGAGTTGTTCGCCTCATGAGAGAGGCGCAAGTAAATTTGTCCAATTCCCCCGCAAGAGGCGCTCCTAAGCGCACCTTCCTTATGCCGCTTAAGCCCGTTTTCTTTTGAGTCCGACAGAGCACAACATGGTCCGGCTGGGCCTGTCGTGCTCTGTCGGGGGGGCCCTGTCGGGCCAAGTTGGACGCCGAGGTCGAATTCGCTCGGCGAGCGAATTGTCCGGCTGGAGCCATCCGGCTGGGCCGTCCGGCTGGAGTTGGCTCCGCCCATCGGCCTTCGGCAACATGGCGGCGGCGAGCTGCGGGGACGGTGTACGTCGCACAACTTGATTGTGATATCAAAAACGACAACGACTTGCAGAAGTTACGACAGACCACCCCGGTCCTGAGTCGGTACTGCGATACGCGTTTATCGTTCGTCTATTTCAAATGTTCGCGCTTTGTGTGGAGCCGAAGCAGAAAAGGCACCAGTACCAACGTCTGCAGAGTGGTGCGCCGTGTTTTCGTTCTCTATCAAGTGTGTAGAGATACGCTCGTCGCGCTCATCGCTAGCGCGAGACGATTGATAAGTCCAAATTCATCGTGGCCCCGCTCTCGTGCGCTCCGAGCTGTCAAGGTCTGTCTCCGCGCTTGGATCATCGATAACGTTCAAAATATGGTCACTGAGTGAAAGCAACGCGCAGTGGCGGTCAGCGCTTGTGTACAGTGCAAGTTTCATATCAAGTGTGTACGCCGTGCTGTTATCTGTTTGATGTGTCGAAGTTCGGCTCTCGCGATCAGCCGTGTGTGGTGCGTCGCAGTTCTCCCGGAGTTGAATGTGTGTCTGTGAAGCTGCGGCGCCGCTAGCTCCGATACTGCAAGAAACACATCGCATCCGAGGGGTGCACCTTTTACATAACTTTCCCGTTGTATATCTGCGCAGTTGGTAGCGATGTGTGGCGGTGTTTGTGCGTTTTGAAATGTGAGGGTGTTCCCAGTGCTTTAGTGCCGCTGGTGGACTGCGGCGTTCCCAAACCAGCCTCGTGAGTGCTCCGCTAGTTCGCCTATTCTAGTGGCCGCGTGATGTGGTGGCAAGTGTGCTTTGTGCAGCAACTGCAGTGTGTGTCCAGGCTGTGCTTTTTTTTCGCGTTCAGCACTGCCTGGTTACGTGATGTGTGCTTCATGCGAGATGCTGTTTCCGTTTGGGACTAGTTTTCGGGGTCATTTCACTTGCAGCTGTTGCTTGTTTACGTATGCCGCATATATGCGCTAGGTAAAGCTTCCATGCACCACTATCCGAAAAATTACCTTTACTAATGAAGCACATGGTTATTGTAATGTAATCATGCAGTCATGACATATTCCTGTGAGTAGTGTTTACACACCGGGTTCACAAAATGGTTTCTATCATAAACCTTTTCAAATGCCCATTTATGCTTTTGTTATAGTTGTTTGCTTTAAGCCACACCAAAGTTGGCTATGTTGTGGTCTTCCCTGAACTCTTAAAATGCCAGCACTGTCAATCATCAGTGAACATTCTTAAAGCGGAGTTGGGGGTAATTCGTGTTCCGTGGGTGGCACACGTGACTTTTTGCTCCCAACATATCCAGTATCGTTCAGCTTGATTAAGCTCGTCGGATATGAGGGGTCCCAATTTGCTGCTTTGTTGTTTGGTTCTAGCGATGAACTGAAAAACCCGAGCTGTGACTCTGATTAGCCTTAAGATTTTGCCGTGGTGTTCCAGATCGATCACGCCCGACTCAGTAGGTGGCGATGCTGCCGCTGGCAATGATCTTGTTTTCTTCCTTTCCCCTAGTTCGATTTCATCGTATATCGCTTTCGGAACCACTCATTCCCAATATGCATGCGGGACAAATCTACAGTGCTTTGCTCCGCTACAATGCGTTTTTGGCCAGCTGCATGGCTGGGATGTCGCGAGCTAGATTTTCTCTTCCCGGATAATGTCTACATACGCACTTGTTCGCGAGGCGTTGAATTTTGGTGACTCAGTTGCGTGTGAACTGCTTCCAGCGGCCAACATCTTCATGAATCCAATAGAGTGCTGTTGTTGAATCTGTCCGTAGGTAGATGTTTGATGGCTGTTGCTTGAGGGCTTCCAAAATATAGCCACACAATCGACCAGCGAGCAGGCATGCCATCAGTTCCAGTCTCGCCAGTGTAATTTCCTTGCCTGGTGCAACCCTTTGTTTGCTTACCAGAGTTGTCGATCTTGTACCGTTTTCACCCTCCAGGGTGAGGTAGGCAACTGCCTCATATGGCATTGGACGGGTATCAGCAGAAATGTGAAAGCAGTCCGCCCTCCCTCCATTTGTTTGCAACCTGTAGTACCGGGGTACGTGAACCTCAGAGAGATAGGGAGTCCGTCTAGCTACCTTCCAGGCCGCCGTGCTGTTGGTAGGTAGCGTGTTGAAGTCGATGTTTTTACGCCACACTTCGTGGAACAGGACCTTGGCATGGACAATGAAAAAAGAAAGCCCCCCCCCCCCCTCTTCCTCCCTTCTTAGTGGTTCATGTTGAACCTCAGCGCAAATGACAAGACGCAGTACGATAGCAACAGGACACACGAAGCGCTGCTTTGTCATGTCGTTTACGCTAGGGTTCAACATGCTTACCAACACTTCCAAGTTTTCACGTTGCGCCCTAGTGGGTCACATATCCACGCCGTTGTTTGTAGCATGCGCCAATTTGTGAATGGTTCTATGCCATGAATACAATCCATACATAGAGAGAATGTTAAGTGGTCGGCACACGGGTCCCACGTACGTCGCAAAACCTTCAGCACACCCGACAAATAACCGAGATGCATGGTAGCCCGGGAGTCACGTTGAAATCACTGGAATAGCATTTTACTGCTTCAAACATTTCAGTGGCATTTTTGTACAGCTTCACGGCAGCTTTCTCGCTTCCAGCTCCTGTGAGCACGTCATCCGTGTATGTCTCACAGTTTGAGGGTACTGCTCTTTGTTTAAGTGGTGTTGAAGCATTTCGGGAAGTAGAAATGGGTTAGCCATCACTCTGAAAGGGATGCGGGTCATACAGCAAGTCAAAACTGGTGAAAGTGGTACACCCGGTTTTGGTATTGCTTGAAACCACAGGAAACGCAGTGCATCTTTGTCCACCGGTTTTATGCCAACCTTTAAAAATGTTTGTTTGATATCCGACCCTTGCGCCACTTGGTGTCTTCGGGAGTTCAGCAATAGGGTGTATGCACTGGGCTTTTGGCCGTGCAGCAATGCTACCTACACGACGGCCCCGACACCATATCCACAGTTGCATTCTGCCGTGCAGGCAGCATGTTTCCCGATGCAAAACGTGGTTTGCGGCGTGGTGTTGGTAAGAACGTTCGCGTGGGCAGTGTTTTTTTCTGCGTGATTCGTGGGTTTGTGAATGCCTTGTCACAAGGAGTAGTCAGCATTGTTTTTGTTTTGAAATTTCGGACTGTGCTGTGCACACTTTTGCAACCGCAGATCCGAAAGCAGGCCGCACAACAAAAGCAAGCGTTTCGCTTTTTTTTTCTGTTTTGAAGCGGTAGCTAGAGCAGTGCTTGAAGACGATCTGACTTCAGGCAACGAATTCGAAAAGAAGCTATCGATGATGGGTTTAATCAGTACCGAATCAGGCGTGCCCATTTTATTTCAGATGGAGACGACGGCCGTCAAAGCTTTCACCTCATACCTTGCACATGCTTGTAACACGATGTGTTAAGGTAGCCGGCATACTTTATCAATGAGGCTAACCCGACTGTGCATCCAGCTGCAGCCTTGTCTACTTCCAGTATTTTTAGGTGAATATGTGTACATGAAATGCAACCTTTTTTCAGGTAATTGTGGGCATCCAACTCTTTTGTCGTCTTCGAGTGCTCTTTAATGACCAAGCGCGTTCTGTGCTTATGCACTAAAGCTTGACGTTGGCTATACAATTTGACTACTTCAAGAACAGCGCAGAGATGAAGACTTATGGATTGGCAAACTAGAGCAATATGGTTTATCGCTTGTCTCTGCGCTGTTTTTGCAGTATTCAAAGCGTGTTCCATAATCTTGTTTTGCTTATAATTTCCACCTCGTCTACATAAAAAAAAAGCACTTGAAAACTATCGGTCGAATCTTTGTCGACGTGGCTGCACCTAATTTTATATACATATGTCGCGATTGCTTCCACCCAGAACCTCTGCGTAATTGCTCACCATCATTGGGAGCTTAGGTAGACGTCAGTCATACATTCAACACACCAGAACACTGTTGCCAGAGCACCTCACCGTCTCTCGCACTCCCCAAGAAGCGCGCAGCATGCCTGGGTGGCTCGGTAAAGCCAGTGCCTCGTCCCGCACGCCGCCACCATATCAAATATTGTTGCAGCTTTGGGTGGAAAAATTTTCCTAACTCGAGACACGGTCCTTTGAAGCAACCCAAAAATTAGAAAATCAATGCATGGGGATCACACGGAGATAGTTGATTGATTGATTGTATGGTTTAACGCACCGACGCAACGCAGGCGATGAGGCGCGCCGTAGTGGAGGGCTCCGGATTAATTTTGACCACCTGGGGATCTTTATCGTGCGCCGAAATCTCGTACACACGGGCGTTTTTGCTTTTCGCCTCCATCAGAAAAGCGGCCGCCGCGGCCGGGAATCGAACCCGCGACCTCGTGCTCAGTAGCGCAACGCCTTAGCCACTGAGCCACCGCGGCGGGTCACACGGAGATAGTGCAAAGCGGACTACGTTATCAGCGCCTGTCCAACGGTTAGACAGGTGCGGACAGCGGTGCAGAGAGCACTGCGCAATGTTTCAAGCATGTGACAAAGTGTGAGGTGAAAGCTTCAAGGCCCGTCGTTTCCACTTGGAACGAAACAGGTGCAACAGATTCAGTACTGATTAGTCCCATTATCGATAACTTCATTGTAAATTCGTCGCATGAAGGCGGACTGTCGTCAAGCGTTGCTCTATCCTTGGCTCCAAAACAGCAAAAAAAAAAAAAAAAAAAGGCGACACGCTTGCTTTTGCCATGCGGCCTGCTTCTTATCTTCGGTTGTAGCAAGCGTGCACAGCACAGTTTGGAATTTCGACGCAAAAACAATGCTGACTACTACTTGTAGCAAGGCATTCGCAAATCCACAAATCGCTCGAAAAAAAAAAAACGCTGTCCACATGAACGTTCTTGCCAACACCACACTGCGAACCACATTTCACATCAGGAACGCCGTGGCCCATGCGGCAAAATGCAACCGTGCAGATGGCACCGGTGCAGCTAAGCAAATAGCACCACCACGCATTCGAAAGCCCATTGCATACACCGATAGACTGACTAAATCGGAGGTCAGGTTCAGTCCACTTTCAAAGTTGTTGAAATATTTCAGTGAGTTACTGTGCGATGAAACGTCAAAAACCACCTGAAGCTTGGGAGAGTAACGTGCAACAGCCTAGTGCAGCATGTAGTAAACGGCATCAGCTTCACTCGTACTGTCCGTAAGTTTTGCTATCCCTAGCTGGTCGTAGTTTCTGATCACAGCGTCGGTAGTCCTGACACAATTCTGGGGAGTTTAGAAAGTGCCTTATCAAGTGGTATAGTGATATTGGCTTCCAAGGAACCACCTTCTTCTAATGTCCATCCGTTTATTTGATGGTCCCGCCAAACACAGAAAAATACAATAGAGGCTTGGAAATTTCTGAAATTTCAAACACTTTGCGAATGCTGTTTGCTATTCGATTTGCAGTGCACTTTTATCATTCAAAGTGCTGAATGTTTTCGAGTATTGAAAATTTGGGAATAATTGAGCAGTAAAAGTTGGCTTTGCCGCATGACATTCAAATTTTCTAGCTTCACTGCATGGCATGCCCTCTTTCGTTGACTTTTTGCATGACGCTGAAGTTGTGCAAAAAAGCTTAACACGCGGTCGTACTATCACACTTAAAAATAAATGAACAACTGTATACCAACTGGTAGAGGTTTCAGAAGTGTCAAAGGCGGTGGCGGTCAAGACCATTGCTAATGACATCGAGATTTTCCTGGCTTTAACACACCATTTGCTCACTTCTCATTTTTCTTCCACTCAGTTTTTATGTGTACCAACTTTCAGCCTTTTGTCCACCTGCTTGAGGGTCTAGCTTCATTCAACAGCAGAAGATCAAAAAATAAACTAAAAAAATTACTCCACAAAGTGAACGTTTTCTTCCAAAACGCTTATGCAGAGGCTGGACGGGCTGCAGAATGCAGAACGCCCTTACTCTATGAAAGAGAACATGTGTCATTTCTTGTGCTACTGCACGCAGCATGCAACCCGACACGAAACAGCGAAAAGAACTCTTGTGCGATTGCTACGAAAAAACTTTTCAGAACTGAATCACTTTTGTGAACTGTAGCAGTCATGCTGACAGTGCGCTACGGACAAAGGCTCTAGATTGGTCGACGTTCTATAACTTTGAGATCCTGAGATCTGTTATCCTACTACTGCCATTTTTTCAAATGTTCCTGATTTATTTCATTCTCCCTCTTATTCATTGTTTCTACGTACTCTTTCCAGATTTTTTTTTTTCATTTACTATGTTCACCCTATCTGACGCAGCAAGCAACGCCATTTGTGGAGCTAATGTCTTCAGTATTCATTTCCCAAATCATTTATCTAACATCACTATCATCATCTGGAAGGCTCCCGCGCAATTACAGCTTTCAGCCCCATTTCATGCAGCAATGGCCTCGGTCTGCCTTACGTGGTTCTTCCACTACACCATCCCTGTTGCACTAAGCTCATGTGCTTGCGCTTTGTGCATAAAGTAACCGACAGGTGTCCTGAGCTCGAGAATGCCTAGATTGGGCTGTGTGTCGACCTGCCATTCCAGGCGCAGAGGCACAAATGAACGGGTGTAGCACTTTTGTCTTCTGTCTGGCGCCAAGCGTAGGGAGAAGTGGAAAAGGGCACTAGAACGGTCGGAAGCTGACTGTTTTAGCTGTGATTGTAAGAGCGTTTGATTTTATGAGGAGTACTTTGATGGTATTGGCATTATAGTAACTTGCAGCTTTATTGGCAGCGGGCATGTGTTTTTGCAAAAAGATAAAGCAAGGCGCTGCAAATGAACTGTGTTTTCTACCTCTCAACTGGTCACATTGATTTGATTGATTATGGGGTTTAATGCACCAAAGCTACACTTGGACTATGAGTTGCGCCGTATTAAAGTACTCTGGATTTATTTTGACCTCCTAAATATCTTTAAAATATGCCAAAATCTCGACATGAGCATTTTTGCTTTTTGCCTTTATGGTCGGGTCCCAGTCAGGCTGCACGTGCTGTCAAAGCTCCTTTGGAGTTTCTTCGGAGCACAGAACTGGACAAAGTTTTGTCATTGAAAATTTTGGCCGCATCAAAAGACATCTTTTCGTCTTCACGTTTTATTTTGTTTGTTTGTTTGTTTTTCTTCTCTCATTTAGCGTAGCAAGCCAGCCCGACGGCTCGGCTAACATCGCTGGTCTGCATTAAAGTTATTCTCTCTCTCTCTCTCTCTAAGCTATTGTATTGGTGTTGAGTGCATAGAATTTTTACTGATTGCAAGAAAGTGTATGTGATGATGCTCAAGTATCAATTTATATTTAAGGAACCCAGGAGAAGAAAAATATGAATGGTGCAAAATGAAAGGGTTCAACATGCATGGGACTACTTGATCATTACGAGTTGTGTGCCTATCGATGAAATGTCAATAAACCGTGCTGCAGTTTAGCGTCATCTAGTGCTGATTTTTTTTTTTTTCAAGTCTGCATAAACTTAACTTATTGTTGTATGTAGTGTTGTTCACTTAATTTTGTGTGTTTCAATTCTGTGATACTTAGTACATTTGGTAGCATTAAACAAAGGAACTCATTTTGTTGTCCCTTTACTTGCCTAACTTTGGCCGAAAGAGGCTTCATTTCAAAACAGAAGACCGCGTTATAAGTGGAAATTACGGAAATGAACTAGATCTTGGTAACTCATTGAGGCATCACTGCTCTTAACAAAACGTAGCCAGTTTTGTTTATAACTAAGGCTTATTAATTCATGTATCTATAAATCTCTGGGGCCTATCTGTTTTTGTACATAGCTGTCTTGTTTTGAAATAAAATTATATCGGCGAGTTTTATTTTGTGTGGGGTATACACGTCGTGTTCTGCCGTGAGTCTTCTGCAATTAGTGTGAAGCCAATTTTTCTTCAGCACCTCCAGCTGCCCTTGTCACTAATTTTTTAAATTTTTATTGAAGTGCGTACTGCGAACCAGAGGCCCAAGAAGGAAGGGCATAAAGGTGTGAACAAGATCATAGATACCAGCAGTTCAGGATACAACATGTGGCAGCAATGAGAAAGAACAAAAGGCTAAAATAAACTAAACATTTGTTTCTATGTATTCAAATTAATTAAGACATATGTTCAGGCGTATTTTTCCAGTCGATAATACATGTGGGAAAAAAAAATTTCAACCGGTGTGTAGAACGGGTGAAAGAATGAAAATGGTAATGATGAATATTATTTTGAAGTATGTCGTGGTCTTGTATCTAGGCCAAGTTTGTAGCATAACAACAGCAAAAAATTTAAGGCATTAAGATTTCTTTTTTCCCTAGTGTTTCAATCGCACCAGTTTGCATGAGCTCATTAATAGAATCCGTGTGCCCATAGTTAGAATTCTGAACAGTGAACAAATGTAAGATGCAAAAACTTTCTCCTTGACTAACATTCGAATCCCATAAGCTTATGACCTCACAAAGAGAATTTGTGCAATTATATTTAGAATCAATAAAGTCAACAGCCTTTCTTAGAGCCTTTTCAACCAATTCGATATTATTTCCTCTATAGGGGTCTGAGACGGTGCAGGCATACTGAAGTTTCTATCAAATTAAAGTAGGGTACAAAAGTAATCTAACTTTTGCTGGAGTATCGGTGAGTTTATGCTTATAAAACCGACTTCATGACAAAATGAGGAAACATTGATTTTTATATGTGACTTCAGCTCAAGTTGCTAGTTTATACAATAGCTAGACGAGAACATTTCTGAGCTTCGGGCAAGTTTTCCTGAAAAAGGGTAAAAAAGTGTGAGTGGACTCTTTTTGTTGATGATATGAAGGGAGACTGCAGTCATCCGGTTTTAACCCTGTAGCCCACACATGACTCCAGGAGGGGATATTATAAGAAATAGTGAAATTGCCAGCATATAGCGAAATCTGTCTAGGCTCATTTACAATGGAAATAATTAATTACAGAAAATTTAAAGGAAAGACCAAGGGCACTACCATGGGGACCATTAGAAGTAGGAGGGGAGTGTCAGCTATTCACTCCAATCCGATGAACAAGCAGTAACCCAGGCTGCAAGAAAGGAGTGGGGAGGGTGGGAGGCAGTATGTGAATTGATTTTTTGAAATTAATTTGGCCAGACGGCTGGTACCCCCAGTAAGTGCAAGTGGTGGGACTGGCCTGCTCCTGTGAGGGATAAAAAAAAAAACTTCCATTCTGCTGTATGAATCGCTCATGCGTTCTGGTATATGGCCACCATATGCAGACGTGTACGGACGCCTGCTTTTACAAACCCCGGACCAGGTTCTAAGCATGTGCTAATTTGCAAACAAAATCTGTAGTGTCAGAATCAGCATAATTAACTGTAAACAAATGTACTTGAAACATGCAGCAAAGCGTTAAATGTGCCTAGCTGTGTTTTCTGATTGATTGATTGATTGTTGGGTTTAACGCGCCGACGCAACGCAGGCGATGAGGCGCGCCGTAGTGGAGGGCTCCGGATTAATTTTGACCACCTGGGGATCTTTATCGTGCGCCGAAATCTCGTACACACGGGCGTTTTTGCTTTTCGCCTCCATCAGAAAAGCGGCCGCCGCGGCCGGGAATCGAACCCGTAGCTGTGTTTTCTGTGGAAGTTATTAGTAAAACTGTTGACCTGGATGGGAGCCTTCGTACAGTCGTCCAGAAAAGGTAATCTCGTTGTAGAACACAAAAGTCAAAGCCGGCATCGCCATTAAAAAAAAAAAAAAAAAAAAAAAACACTGCGGCGACGGTCGGTGGAACTATTCCGGTTTTTGCCAGTTCCTAAATACGATCGCTGACTGTCGTAGTTCCACAGGCGCGTAATCACAAAATGAGTACGTAAATATGTGTTTAAGAGATGCGGACATGATGTTAAGGTAACAACTATGCTGCCGATATTCCCAGACCAAAATTTTGTACACTGCGTCGCAGAATTTAAAATACCAGTGCTCATTGCAATTGACGAACGAAGCGCTAACATTTGCCGTAACGACGCAAATAGACAGCCCGTGCGCACCGTATCAGAATGCGATGCGCTGAACGGTCGAGAGCTTGTTTCTGCGTAATCATAGAGCGCTGCTACGTACGTGGACGCATGTTACATTGCTGGGAGAGCGATTATGCTTCAAAGAACAGTCTTGCCGCATGAGATTCGGAAAAACGGGAAGATTTTGCGCCGTCGCCGCTTCATAATCCAAGCCAGAGTGACCCTGCCCGAGCCAAGCTGCAGCATCGCCGGGCATGCACTGGTTTATGGGAAGCTCTCCAATGCGCTTGCGTCTACATAGACGTTACGGCTGCAGGCTGATTAAGTCTAGTGAGATCAACATTCGCGCCATGCTGAGGGAAATAAACTCAAATTTTCTCAAATGACCACAATAGCTGTTTGAGCGTAAACAAAAAGTACTATAAGGTCGGACGAACCAATCACAATATTCGATTCAAGTGACGTGTTTGGCCCGACACTGCTGTCGGCGTCCTGCTCCCGAATGCAAAAGAAAACGGCCGCCCGACACAAACTCGCGTGTCGGACCGACAAGTCGGACCCGACATGTTGGATCCGACTTGTCGGACTCAAAAGAAAACGGGCTTTAGCCGCATGTCACCGGTGCATTGCAGGAAAGCCTGCTACTGCCCGCGGGAAAAAGCTGGCGTAAGCATACTTGTCAACGCATAAGTGTGGGATAGTTGGTTCGATCTGTGAAACATGGCGAAACTGTGTAACAAAATCCAAAAGTGAAATTTTTTTTTGTGTGAACCTAATTTTTACGCGTAAATTGCTATGCATAATTTTGATTTGCAGGTGAGCCACCAAATTTTGGTTTCCTGAAACAAAACCACAGGCTTATCAAAATTGCACGGTATTGAGGCTATATTATTACTTTTTTAGTGAAAATATTTAATATAATTTGCTTGAAAACGCTTTGAAAGCATTACATCCCGCCTTGAAAAACAAGAATTGTGGATAAGTCACAGCTATGATGGGGAAATTCTCAGCCTGTTGCTGCAGCTTAGCCACTAATTCATTGTAATTGCCAGTGGAACTGGTTGATTGAGGATACGGTGTAACACCCATGCCACACGTACCCGAAAAATGACCTTAAGTGCGTAAGGCCTCAAGTTTTAATACCATTAATGCTGCTGCACGCATAAATGGAATGTCCTTCGCTCTAATGCTATTTTTGGTTGAAGGAGTCCCACACAACTCATTCGCCTTCACGATCGCCGTATGTCTGCCTACTCTCGAACACGATGGGCACCAAATGAAACCAACAAAACTCTTGGCACCAATGTTGATGCGGAAATGTACCCGAAGCAAGCCGATTTTTTGTGCCTTCTTGTTGGCGACCTGCATTTTATTTCTCAAAAAAAAGATTTTTTTAACCCTTCTAGGGTGTTTTTCGCCATGTTAAGAACTCGTAAATAAATAATGAGTTCGTTTGTCTTTTTGGTCATTATCACTGTCATCCCTCACAACTTATGCCTTTGCGTTTTGGCGTGTAGCACAGCCCACCTTTTTTTTTTGCTTTCCACCCAATTGTGATGAAACTTCATGGGCTTGTTCACTTTTTTTAGCTAATTTCAAGTATTCAATTAGTTTTGATGTGAGGTAATTAGTGACCAAATTAACTAAATATCTTTCTTGGTTGTTCTTGAGAGCAATAGGGAAAAAAACTATTCAACAAAAGATTACCTGCAAGGCATGAATGGATACCAGAAGTTGGGGAGAATGAAACGTGGGAAGCAGTTTTTTTGTTGTTGTTGTTGTTGTTGCTGTTGTTTTGCAATTCCATACAAGTACATCCATTTTAACTTCTAGGATTGAAGTACTCCTGCTAACCAATTAAACAACTACTGAAACACAAACTGCAAAATATGCTTCCCTTATTGGATGGTTTAAACATTCAGCTTCACAGTGCAAAAGAAATGACCTTCCTAGCTGCACTACATGCCGGGATGTACCTTTCAAGAATTTCCTATCCCTGCGATACCACTTGCAGGAAAGAAAAGGGGAATTATGGAAGAATTGTTAATTTTTTGTTGAAATCAGGCCCCTATGGCTTTTATAAGTACCTGGTACTGTTCCAAGTACAGAATTTTCTAAGGAAAAATTGTGCGAATCAAGAGAAAAGTGATACGTAAAAAAATGCTTTTTTGGGCAATTTTCCTGTCCCAAACACCCATGTGCCCCTTTAATGTCATTTTTCGTGCTCATGTGACTCGGGTATTATTGTCTTTCAACTAATCATTATACACTTTTGCTTGTTCTGTTCTCTTCAGATGTGGACAGCCAACCTGAAGAAGCTGAAATGTCTGGTGAGTGTCCCAACCCCACTTCGGTAGTAGTATTTGATATTTTGCTCTCTTTTTTTTTTTTTTTTTACTTTTTTTACCTTGTTTCAAAGTGTCACTAAAATGGGTGTGGTAGCCGCTTATTTGTTGCAGCAGTGTTTGTTTAGGGTGTGTTGTCATTTACTTAACTATCTCACATACGTGTGGAGCCTTAGTTTTAGTTCTCTTGTCATACGCCTAGGAATAAAAAAAAATGCCATTCCTTGCAAGCTACTGCAAAAGTGCCGCACACTTCTTCCTAATACTGTCATAATCATCATCATCAGCCCATTTAGGTTCACTGCTGGACGAAGGCCTCTCCCATTGACCTCCAACCACTCCTGTCCTATGTTCTGTCGTACGTTATGTGCTGTCCTAACCTTCAAAACTTTAGTTCTGCCAACTATGCATAAAAATACTGATTTTTGTTCAAACTGAAACGCATGTAATAGAATGCCCTTTTGAAAAATATGAGTCTTTAAATGGTTACACGAATGATGCTTGTGGAAAAAAAATTGCCAAAATCAGATGTTTTGTCAGAATGAAAAGTATACACTTTGTAAGTAAGCATTTCAAGAAAAAGAAAATAATTTGCCCCGAACAGTTGTTGAGGTACAAAAAAAAAAGAAAAAAAAGAGACGGGTTGGCCATGATGTGCGGGGAAGCAAATCGTCCATTTGTACTGTCACAATTTCATATGCTCCTATAAAAAAAAAGATCTGACTGTTTTATATTATGACAACAACTTCTTCTAATGTGATGCAAAACCTTCTGGGTGACTGACTTTGCATTTATGGCCAGCAGAAGATTCTAGACAAGCGATGTGAAAAAACCTGCTCACAGTTAAAAATGATGCATTTTAGGTTGTTATGATTTAGCTGTCAGAACCTACTCTGGCAATTCAATGCCATCTTCTGGCTCACTATTGGTAGCCCTGCTTGCAGGTATGTGGCGCAATGCGCTAGAACTGGGTCCAGCCAGCTTTCACCAAGGAGCAGTCACACGATAAAGACAATTCAGTAACAAAAACCATCTGCATAGCGGAGCTACCTAACATTTTTGAAAGAAAATACCCATATATACCGAAACCGTCGCAGACTTTGTCAGAACAAACAGGTTTACAACAATTAGGAGATCTCCAGAAACTCCCACGCATGAAACAAATGTTGCCGGAAAACAGCTGTTTGCATGCAGGACTGATTCGAAGGAATGTCCATGTCTTATACTTTATGACTTGGCGTTATATTTTGACTTACAGCTGGAGCTCTTATCACAGAAGTGAGTTGTAGGTGTGGGAAAATCATGAGTGGCGTGCTTTTTTCAAGGAACAGTAGTGGGTGACGAAGTCGCCGCAGAAAATCATCTCAAAGTTGGGTAACTACGTGGTAGCGCCAAATATCAAAGAGGAGGGGGTTGTTGGGTGGAAACTGCCGTAAAGTTCCGAAAGAACACCCACCCAAATTTCAGAGAAATCAAGTGAAAAATACTACAGGATTGGCCATCTTTTGGGTCAGGGGCGAAAAACTACAAAAATTGGCTGCACCGCCAATTAAAACTGTGGAGATATCAAGAGAAAATACCAGGGGGGCGAACTTTTGCGGCTCAAATGCGGAAAGGACAAATAAGTGACCGACCGCATCAACACATGAATAGATGATTCGCATTTCTTTTGTTCACTCATTGGCGCTAAAGCCATCGATTTTAGGGGGTGGGCGATTTTGGGGTCTGTTAGTCAATGGAATATTTCACCCCTAGAGCGGGTTTGACGATGTTTGGGGGGTGGGCGTTCGCTTGGAACTTTACGGTACACTTGAATCTTAAGAGAGAGATAAAACAGTTTTGTTTTAGAGGCCAGCAAAGTTAATGCGTCCCTCCTCCATTTCTTCCTCCCTCTGGCACAGGCGTGGAGCCCAGCGAGCACAACAGCTACTCGGAGCCCACCGAACTGATTGCCCGTCTCGCGGATGCGGCGTCTGCCGTGGAAGGAGGCAGCCAAGACGGAGCAGGCGATGGAGAGGACGAGGTGGACATCGACGGACTGGACAGAGACGGGGAACCGGATGATGTGTCACAACCCCACGATGCCCGCACGTCGTCGGAGCAAGGTGTCGACGCACCCACATCAGCCACAACAGCAGCACCGCACAGTTCCTCCTCCGCTTCGCCAGAGAAGTGCCTGCTACGGAAAGCCAAGGTCCACCTGCCCCTGTCCCCAGCGGCGGCCTTTGTCCGGGAAGCTGCAGCTGAGGTGAGTTGTGGAATCGGATAGAGTGGTCGCTCTTTTCTCTCTCTTCCTGTGGGATCACGTGCAAAATGGTGATGCAGTGTTAGGGAAGTCCAGAGTGAGAAATGAATGTTATCCCATATTTCGCAGGGGTGTGAGTGTCAAAAATGTTTTTGTCTAAGTTTATTCTGTACAGTGGGCTTCATTTCGAATGTTATCAACTGGTTCGGGCATTATTAATTCAGTGGTGTGTATACAAATTGGCAAGACACCCTGCGGGTGTCGTTACGATTGCGGAAAATGGCCTGAACTCAGTTTTAGTTCGTGCAGTAAACTGTAGCATGTCTGACTGCTAGCACGTTATTAAACCCTTTCAAAGCGAGGGATGTGACACCACTGTTTCCACTCTGTAGCGAGTCCAAAAAAATGGCTTTTAAACTAGCTGGTGTGTCAATTTGTGGAAACAAGTCACGACATCTATTTACACTTCACCAAAACTATAACTGCACAAAATTTAGTCGTGTTAAGTTGCCCAAGCATAACTTAAATCGCTCTTTGGTGAGATTGTAATTTGATGTCTTGCACTATTTGGACTCCTTTATTTTTTGTAATAGCTAATGCAACCCATTTCCAGCCAGAAGAAATTATGCTAATGTGGTGTATTACAGGGCATCTCCTCAACACATGCCTGAAGGCTCATCTCTCCTACAACATCTGTCAGTATGGAATCCGTGATCTGGTCGTATCTGGAGCAGTTTCACATGACCTTTGAACGGAAGGGGCGAGCTTGGGAAGAAGGTAGCATAAGTGTACACATAGCAAAACTCCATAAAGAAAGGAGGTTCTTCATTCCTGGTGGTCTGCTGCCAGCCAGAAGGCCGAATCACAGTGTGCGAAAAGGTGGCTGCTAATCCATTTGCAAAGAGATTTTGAGACAGGAAAGGGTAATGGGTAAAGACAGCGTAAAAAAAAAAGACCTCGGAGATATTTTGATGCTTCTTACGATTCGTGATGCGAAAGCATTAAAGGGGCACTAAAGGCTGAACAACTTTTCGTTTAACTGAAAGATATGCAGCTCTCAACGCATTCCTGAGAACGAGTGCCTTTGGGCCCAAAATAAATTTATTGTTCTCGGTTGGGACCTTTGTATTCGGAAATTGTATTGGGACCTTTAGTTTCGTTTGAGCATACCACTTAAATGCTAATTCGCAAGTAACAAACTGATAGAAATGTTTTTTTGTGCCTGGTCTTCTTATCCACATGCCATATTACACCACTATGGCCCGAAATACAAATTTTTCAACATTTCTTCCTCTTTTTTTTTTTTTCTGGCTTGAATGGAGCGAGCAAGCTACAAGAGCCTGGTTCTTTCGAACTGGGCAATATTGTATTTTGTCTTCATGACCCTTTAAGGCATTGCCACCAGTTCTTCATTTTTTGCTACTCTAGCATAATCAAACTCAGTACACGTTCAATTATTACATCTTTTGTGTTACGCGAACAGAATCTTTTCAGCGGAAGTAAGGTACATTGCTGTCCTTATTTTTTGTTAAATTATTGTTTTTCATTATTTAAATGAAAAGAGCGAAATGGTTGGATGTTAATTTTTAATCTTTGTTGCATATACCACTAGTCTGGAATTTTTTTAGAAACCACAGCTTTTTTTCTCTTTTGCATTTCTTTTATGCGAAATTTGCTCCTTTCGGTGCGCAGGTGGGGATTCACCTGACAGGCTGTGAGTTGGAGCCGCGCATCGATGTACCTGTCGTGGAGGAAATGATGGTCTCCGTGAGTTCCCCTTCCTTCTTCACTGTCCGATTCTCACACAATGGCACATACAGTTCCTGGGACATACGTAGTTATACATCCAGTATTTGGCCAGAACTGTGCAGTAGGGAAGTCGATGGGGATACATTTCTATCCTGGAGTGGCAGGGGGCGTTTTTTATGTGCGTACTTTTGTACACAGTCAGAGGGTTGGCGGTTTGAATAGAAGGGACCGTTAGGACTGACTGCAGTCATTTAATGGCTAAGGCATTGTGCTACAGAGCACTACGTCCTTGGTACGATTCTTGTTGGCAGTGGCTCTTACTGGGACAGAGAGGAAAAGGGCCCGTTTGTTGAGACTACGACGCACATTGAGGATACCCAGGTATCTGGCCAAGGCAACAACACACAACCCAGGTCCATGTAAACTGTCATGCTCTAGTTTGCTGCATTTTGGCTACTCTTCTCAGTGGATGCTGTCATTGGTTTGAGATTGTATGATGCAAGGAGTATTTGTCAGTTGCTGCTTTCAGGGGCGAAGCCCCTTAGGGGCTGGGGCTGTTGGTGTCCCCTGTCGTCGTCGTCGTAATCATTGTCTCATGTAGTCACTCTACTAAAACATGGGGAAACTCGTTTACGCCTCACACTAGAATGTAATACGTACTAAAAAAACACCAGAACACTCGTTTACCACTCGCGTTAAAGAGCTTCGTGCTTCAAAGACAAGCGACTTCTACGGCAAAGCTGTGTACCTCTACCCCCCAACGGTTTCGCCTCCGTTGGCAAAAACGCGAAGGTGCCAAGAATACACTTACACACTGCATGCTTCGCTCCTCCTCCAGGTTTTATGTTAGTGGAGATGGCCCGGGAATTTTTTTTTTTTTTACTGTGGTTTGTGCCGTAATTTTGAAAGGAGCCCCAGAGGACGCACCAAGTCTACTAACGTCACGTCAAAGGCCAGGCGGCACAACACAAACACAGCTAAAGCCTAATTAAGCCCAGTAAAACCCTGCATCACATGGTAATGGCATGGCTGTGAACGTGTTCTCGCCTTAAAGGAGCCTTGAAACGCTTTTTTTACAGGCACTTTTCTGGCCCTACATCGGTTCTTTGGGTTGTTCACATACAGACACAAAAAGAATTATCAGGATAGATGCCCAAATAAGAAAGTTACTCAATATTTCCGTCTACAAATACAAGCAAATCTAACACTGGCTCTGTCACACTCGAAGCCTCCGGATATGGCGATGCAATGCAGGGACCCTACACACCCTATGATTGGCTGAGCTTGCAATACTTTGTATACAACATTGTATCGACCAAAATGAGTCTAAATAATGCTTTAGGTCCTATTTTTTTCTTAAAGGAAGCATAAAACTTAACCGGGGATAGTAACAAAAGCAGACACTACTGCCCACTTTGAGTGCTTGTGTACCCTTTCAAGCTGTGTTACGATGAGCCCCTTTCTATGCTGTCAGCACCTGCGCGCTTCGCAAAAATGCATGCCAAACCATCCATCTGCATTCCATGTGACAATGTCTATGCTCGGCAGATATCAGCATTGACACCAGAAGTGGCATACTCAGCGAGCATAGCAATGCGGATGGCAGATTTGGTGTTTTCAGTCCCCCACAAGAGTCCCAATGTTTGGGACGTGCTTTCACAGTGGGAAGTGCCGTTCTGTTCACCGAAAAACAATCACACTCCTTTTTTTTTTTTTTTTTTGTCTAGCAGCAATCGGCTGCCATGAGACAAATTCAATCAAACTATTTTTGTTGGAAGGCTGTAACCTAAAGCAACTGCAATTCTATAGTGGGGCATTCCTTGGTCTGCGTTGGGAATATCGCGACCGTGCAATAGCTTTCTATGAGTTAAACGAGGGAGCTCTGGCTTAATTTCTTGTAGTATTAGCATGATGGGACCGATCTGCAAGTTCGGTTCAGGATGAACAAACATTATCACTGCCGAAACAACAAAAACTACACACACACATAGATACTCTCTGACGCCCAGGCATGTGCCGTCAAGTTCTTACATCTTGCCACATTGCTGGAATGGCTAAGGGATGGCAACATTTGCTGGGAACGAGAAATAGACATGACATGAAGCACAGACGTAAAGCCTGAAAAGTACCTCAAAGAAAATACTTTGCTTTTGGGAGTCGGTAGTTCGACCCTACAGAGGCCAAGCTTTTTTTTTTTTTCCTACTTATCTAGCCTAATTTACCTCAGTACACGTTCAACCAAACATGTTTTGTGTTATGCGAAAATAATCTTTTCAGCGGAAGTAAGGTACACTGCTGTCTTTATTTTTTGTTAAATTATTGTTTTTCATTATTTCAATAAAAGAACCAAAATGGACAGAAGCTTCCCAGGACAGACAACCATGGTCTTAAAACTTCCAGAACGAGACATTTTTCGCTGCTCTCACTGGTCCTGCGATGCACCATCATTGGGGGAATGGGAAGCCAGCAGCTGTCCCCTGGCTTTTGAGAGAGAGAGAGAGAGAGAGAGAGAGAGAGAGAGTAGAGAGAGAGAGAGAGAGTTTGCTTGTATTTTTAAATTTAAAAATGGAATACCTCTTTCATTTCTGCATGGATCTTTATCGTTCCTTCTGTGTCTATCTCTGCATGACACGAAGTGCAGGCGTAAAGCCTGAAAAGTGCCTGAAAGGAAAGGGTTAAAGGGGGACTTTAAGCACTGACTTTGGAGATCCCTGCGCTGAGCCTTACTGAGCACTTGAGGCTTTATACCACTGAGGTATGGAAGAACCCTGCTATGAGAGAAGCTGTTTCGCTGATACGTAATAAAAATTAGAAAACACTGTCACAAGAGCCAATCAGAAGGGGAATTCCCATACGTTGTCTGCTTTGGTGCACCTGTGATCACTTCCTGTGAATGCCAGGCAGGTTCTCTCACCACAGACTTTGCTGATTTTCTTATCAAGAAAAAAAAAAACGTCATTTTAAATTTCAACCACTTCCAGTTCACTTTGCTATCCCAGAATTCTCTGTTTGGGGTTCTTTTTCTCAACTCCACATACTGGTAAAATCGACACAGGCTGGCCCTTGCGACATTACGCAATCATTCCCTCACGAAAGGGCTCAAGAATTATGAGGACATTGACGCCTTTGCTCATGTAAGAGAAGCTAGGTGCCGGGGAGGCTACACTCAGTGCTGCCACTCCTGCGCCAATTTGCGCCAAATGAGGTATCCTGCGCCATCCTGATAAAAAACCACGATTTTGCAAGCAAGTGTGCCAAAAGTGCGCCAAAATTTGTGTCGCGCCAATCGCGTGCAGCCTGTTACAAGCACTACTTCGCAGTGGTCTCTAGACATGTACTATAACTAAATCGGGTTGATAACTTGAACTCCCTCGCACCCGTAATCGTGTTTTCCGCGGTGAGTTTGGTTGGCGCCGTCACTGTACCGCCAATACAGTGTTTTCGTCTAGCAAGTCATTGCAGCGCTGGTGTACCGCGGTTAAAAACTTTCCTTCTTGTTGTAGTTTCCAATAATTCCTGCTATAAACAATAGGTAGTTTTAGGTGGCGTTTATTGCCGGCCCTCTCCGCTCCGAGAGCCAGCGGGAGCGCCGTTTCGCGGCATGCGTGACGCGGTCGGCTGCAAGCTCTCGCTTCGCTTGTTGGGCTCGCGGAGGGGACCGCCGCAAGTGAAGCGGGCCGTGAAGAACAGCCAGTCTCTCTAAAGCACGAACCTCATGGAGCGTTTTCTGCTTGCGAAAACTCGCCGCGTAAGCACGCGCACTCTGCACGCGGCGCGGCAACATGGCGGCGGCTTCGGCCGCGAAGTGGTGTGGAGATCTCGAGCGACCTCTTTTAAGCGCTCTCTAAAACATTGCTCAAGGCGCGCACGAAGTTTCTTGTGTGGTAAAGGAGCTTATAATGTGGGCGAAATCGGTACTATAAAACATCATCCGCGTCGCTAGTGAAAACGTCCATGCAATACCTGCCGGGGTAGTAAGCCTAAAAACCGCCGACGGAGCCAGCCGGCCGTGGCCGGGCTGTCTCGAGCGCTTGAAAACCGCCGCCATGAGGCACGCGCCTCCCCATTGGCGCAAGTCGCCAGGCTCCTCCCACTGCCGCGTGCGACGTGCGTCATTTTCTCAGCGTGGTAGAAACTGCCGCGTGCGGGCGTGAAAAAATCGCACGCGCAACGCCAACGCGCACGAATCGCATGCAAAAGTGCTCCATGTGCATTTCTCGTGCACATTTCCAGCTAGCTTGGAAATGCGCACGGGGACTGATAGCAAGCGCCTGCATCTAATAAAATGAAAAAGTAAAACACGAGGGCTTGCCTCAACAATTAATAAACTAGAAAAGAGGCGCATTGTTTTTTTGCTAGGCAGGTTTGTCGAAGCATTTCAATATTCATTATCGTGTTGCATGTTGTCTTTTATCCACACCAGAAAGGAACTAAATACCTTGCAAATTATGTTTTGTTGCATTTTTGCTATTGCGTGGATACTTGGGGATTTAATTGCAGCAAACTTCTGGCGACTTCTAGCTACTGTTTCGAAATAGGTGGAAAAAAAAATCCCATTGCCCCAGGAATGACAGGTCCTGAAAAGCCAAATATGGCTACTTTTTCTTGTGGTTGTAGAACTTTTCTTTATTGGCTATTTCGCTATTCTTGGGCTATTGGGAGAGCTGACTGTGAAAGCTATTTTTAATGCATGTTCGAGCCTGCCAACTATGAAGCGTTTTCAGTGACTCCTTGAAAAAGACTTCCCCTAGTAGGGACAAGAAGACCATTATTCTTAATACGCTGTGCCGTCTATTTGTGATCGCATGTGGGAAAAGCACCTTGAAGCGCATTCCATGACGACCTACACATCAATTACTGGACGATACTGGTCAATCTTTAGTGTTGAGAGATGCTTTGGACACATCTAGCAGTTGATGTTTAGTTGCTCCAAGGTGCTCCAAAACTGGCATTTAGGTGCTCCAAATTGCTCCAAAATTAATAATTTGCTGATACAAAAATTGCTCCAAATCACTGTTCATCAGTGGATGAACGGTACACTAGAAATGTTCCGTGGTTCTAGGAAGGGTCTCAGGGACACAAACAGCGCTGCGTGACCAGAGAGGGATCGGGCCACCCTTGTATAGTACCCTTCATGAATGACCAACCCAAATCTCAGCCGTCAGTCCCCAGCAACTGTAAAGCAGAGGTTGCTAAGAATCTGTGGGCCCAGACAGGCCGCCTCTGAAACATCAACTTCGCAGTGCTTAATGCTAGGAATCTGCCAATTGAGAGCAACTTAGCTGAGCTACTAGAAGGGCTGTCAGGTGTTAACTGTGGTATCATAAGAGTCATCGAGGTTAGAACAGGTGAGAGCTTCAAGGAGTGGAACAGCGGGCATTGCCTGTTCTATCGAGGGCATTGAGAAAGAAAGTACATAGCACGGAGTTTGGTCCTTGATCTACAAAAGGATGGCAGGGATTGTGGAGGAATTCTTCAGAAAATGCGAAAGGGTCCCGGCCATTGTGGTCAAGCTTATCAGGAGGTAAAGATTAAAGACAGTGCAAGCTAACCTCTACCTACAGATATGAGGCTGTTGAGAGCTTCTACCTACGAGGGTGCTGAATCGGCAGTGAATAAGGTAAGCACCCAGTGCACTAGTGTTATGGGAGACCTTAGCACAAAAGCAGGACACTTTGGGGTATAGTTCAGTGTCTTTCAGCATGCTCACGAGGCATCTTAAAGCCTCCTACTTGCCCCTTTCAGTGTCTTATGCCTCCCCGTTTTTTTGTGGATTGCAGGCTTGTAAAAACTTTGCCGCGGCTTTGCTGAGGAATGCAGTGGATGCAGCCTTCAGGAGGACGCGGCTGGATAGGTGAGTACTTTTTCTTTGTACTATTGTTATTATTGTGTTGAGCCATTGCAAACCAGTAGCATGCAAATGAGGTGGCACTGCACTTGCTTTATGTCCAGACGCTCTGTCAGATTTGTGTGTGAATTCAGCCGTTTCAGTTCTCTGTTTCTGCAAACGAGTACGGATTTAAATTTTTGGTGTTAGCATTCTGACCTCACGGTACACTGTTCGACGGATTCTATGTGTTTGCTATCCATAAAGATAATGGCAGGGGTGGAACAGCTGCGCCATTTGCGCCATTGAGTGCCAATCTTGTTTAGCTGTGCCATCCTGCGCTGAACCGCCCCTGTTGCACTAAACTCATTTATCAGCGTCGTCCTGCACCGCAGAGCCCGAATTGAGCAGCGAGGTGTGACCGCCATGATGCCCCGTGCCCGAAAACTTGGCTGAAACATGGTGTTTTCAGTTCCAATGCGGTTATGGTTTCGGTTTCATCAGAGCTATGAGCGGCTATGGAAGTTGGCTTTTGCTTAGCTGTGAGGCCGCATGCACTCGCCTTCATTTTGGATTTGCCGTATGTACTCGCGTAATGATCGCACTTGTTTTTCCAAAATTATGATGCAAACTTAGGGGTGCGTTCATTACGCGAGGTAAATTTTTTGCGAAAAAAGTTTCAGCGCAGAAAACGCAAGCAAGTTGGAGGTCAGAATTTTAACGATAGGTCTCATGAACATAATAGACATAATAAATAAAAACATAACAAAAACTCCATGGACCACCGGCAGCCACGTTGCAAAGTGATGCAAATTGTACTGTTTTCATGAATTATGGAACGCGCTGGAACGAGTTTGCTGTGAGGTGAGAACAGGTCGACCAATGAGTAGCTGCTGCTGTCACAGTGCGGGACACAGCTGCCGACGCAGCAAGCTGAGCACGTTTTTTTTGGAGGGGGGGGGGGTGTTGTGAGTACATTATGTGCATTTAGTGAGAGTTTCTTCTGCACCAATAATGAACTCATGCTTGCCGATATCGCTAATACCGGCAAGTCTGTGGCAATAACGTAGCGATATCCGCTTTGAAAGAGGAGGAAATGTAGGTAAGCACGACCATCGTCAGCTAGACTTGGCACACATACGGCATATGGCTGCAGCAAGTGGAGGGTGCGATCATTGTGCGGGAAATAAAAAAAAATCACATTTTGATGACGAACATCAGGGGTGCGATATTACACGAGTGCGATCATTATGCGAGTAAATATGGTATTTGTGTCGCATTTGCACGGTTTTGTTTGCCGGTGCTTGCAGCTGGGCAACAATCTATGGAAAATTGCCGAAATGTTTTTGTGTCACATTAAAATAGATTTGCGTGAAAGGTTTGCAGTTTATTGGAAATGAACTTACATTTAATCAAAACTTCTTGATGAGCATAGCTGCATGTATTGAACAAAAAGGGATATTGGGTGCTTTGCCATCGCTTTCTAATTCGGTTCGCTTTTATTTGGAAATAAGTACTCATTTTAGCGTGTAAACTTTGAGGTTAGCTTTGCTTATGGAGAGGATGGGCCAGCATTATTTATGCACTCTAACAAGCTTTCATTATGTAATCTACAGCATACATTCACCGGCTCTCGCAATCCCATGAAGGGCAAAGACAAAGATACGTTCTTCTTCGCACGCACTGATAGAAAAAATATAAGGAAACGCCTTCTTTCACGGATTGCCGCCGTGCGTTCGCTTAACTCTGCTGTGTACCGGATATGAAGCAAGGCCTGTTATCTGATCCCCTTTGACTCTGTGTGTGACTCTTTGAATTGTGATAATGCGGCGCACTCGCTGGGGCTGAAAGTAGAAAAGTCCACTTATTGTAGATTTCCAGATACAGTACAAGAACTGCGTTCCTGGTTTGGAGTAGGTTCTAGTGCACAGTAGAATGCCTAATATAGTAGATAAATAGATTGAACTTAATTGGCAGGTGCCTAGCACAGCGCCTGTGCTAGCCCCCTTCTAAACGGCCTTTCTGGCTGCTCCAAGCTTGCTCCAAAAGGCGATTTTGCCTGCTCCCACAACTGCTACCGAACCCATGTACCCTGTTCCACCCCTGTAATGGGTAAACATTAGAAGGCCTAAAAGGCAGACTCTAATTAAGCACGAATGAAATGCAAAAAAGGCTACAAGTGGAAAGGTTACAAGTTCCTTCCTCTGCTCAGCTCCACAAAAAAGGTGGTGCTGTCTCAAGGTCTGGCAACGGTAGATTGTTTGGTCCTGCCACCTCGGCTTCCAGGCATGGCCCACGCCGGGCTGCATGGCCGGAAGGAAAATGGGGCGAATACCTTGCAGGCACAAACACAAAACACACTCGTTTCTCCCTCCGGGGGACATGGGGCTGGCTCGGAGTTCACAGTTTATGGCGTCTTGCTGCTCTTTGGTGAATCTGTGCACAGAACAGTTAGTATTATTGATTTCACCTTTTTTACTCACTAGAATACCCGAGCTTAAGTGTGAATGTTGCGTGGAACATATTCTAGTTTTGTGTCTCATTTATTGCACGACCGAGACTACCTCAAAAAGAGACACGTCTGTGTGACGTCCCCTCGTGTAAAGGGGGGAAGGGGGGGGGGGGAGAAAATGAGAGCCGAGCATCTTCGACGTGTGGCAGGAAGTCGCGATGTCACTTCACCCATAAACTTGACGAGCACTGACATGGTGCTGCCGGTGGTCATGAACTGATACAGGCATCCACAGCTAGAGGTGTCTCTGCACGTCAGAGTGGCGCCCTTGGCGAAAACCAACCTTCTGCTTTCATTGCACGGCATTGCTCAACTTTCTCCGCTGCTTCAGCACTGAAAAGCCTCAAGCCAGAGGGGAAAAAACCAAAGCTCCTTTCTTTAGAGAAAGGTGGTTAAAATGCGAAGCTTTCTTCCATGCACAATGCACAACATGAGTGAATGTCGAAGTTCAAAATCCAAACTGCTTTGACCCTGTTGGAATGGTGTAGTCGGATAAATGTCGGCTTCACAACATTGACGATTCGTGTTCAATTCCAGCCTTGGGAAGCGTCCTTTTCTTGAGTTGCTCAATGTGCCTTCGTGGAAACCCATTGTGTCAGTTGATGTTCTCGCAGTGTGTTGTGGGTGTAACGATTAGAATTTTTGAGCCTTCGACTTTTTAAAGACATAGGCTTCTGACCAGAGGAAGCTTTGTGTTTCAACCATCTTTCACTCCACCTATGGTCATCATCGTCGTCCTAGATGGCTGGCTTTCCTGCAGGGCATTTTGGTGCGACGTTGCCATCAGTGAGGAACAGAAAGCTTCGCTTTTATCATCTTAATTTTTTTCTGCTCCGTAAAATGCAGATGCAAAACAAGAAGTGCTGGAGAGAGGCACTCATAGACAGCTTGATGAGGCTGCAGCCTGTTTTCTGCTTGACAACGGTATTGCAACAAAGCGAGAACAGTTGCGACAAAGACGCCAGAATGCAAATGAACGCAGCATAACAAAAATACTACCAATAATGATACATTTGTTTGCACCACACGCTGCGCCAGTTACCTTCAGTGGATGCGCAGATGTACGAGAACAAGGAAGCAAACGATAAACTTGAAACCCACACATTTTGCTATGCATTGCACATAATTCATGCTTCGAACATCGGTATATAGGCCAATCTAGATGTATCAAACGCGTGTATATTGAATTATTGCATATACAGTATTGAACTTTCTAAGCGTCCCCTTGGAAATTCCATGCGAAAGTATAGTGCTTTTGTACGCGTGTATCGAACTCTCGTTCACCATCCCTTTGCATATATTAAACACCGTGCCTCTGTGAGGTGGTGATGATGACAACTTCTTACTCAGCGCATTGCTTAGGTGGCCTTCAACACCTGACCAACTTTCTTGCTGCACTAGCATGGGGATAGCCGCACGGAAACGAGAACGCAGGGAGTGATTTGGCGTAAATGGCAGAGGAGGAGGAGAAACCAACCGGATGCATTGTGACCCAGGAACGGCTCTGCTGGTGCAGGGAGAGGGGCTTCTAGACCAGTGTCATGTGGTGCATGTTTGTTTTGTTCGCTGCGCACTGTCTTTGGATCTATGGTTGCGAAGAAACGAAAGAATTTGGATTGAGCAACGAAGGCAGACATCATTTCAAAGGGTGGAAGCCAGTAAGAAAAAGTCGTCATTTGCTAAGGCATTCGAAATTCGAAATTCCTCGAGTGCGATATTCCTCGAGTGCGATTTTGAGTGCGATACCACGCAGAAAAGCAGACATAAAGGCAAAGGCAGCGCAGGCCAGGCATTCTGGAGCGTGTCATGTTCATGTTCGTGCAGCTGGTTCACCCAAGGGTACTCAGAAGATGGTGGTGTTGGTTGCCTCTGGAGTGAATTTAGAGAGCCGTCAGCGTTCCCACGTGCCATTGCAGATTGCACTACAGAATGCGAGTTTGCAAGTGCGGAAGACGACGTCCAGGTGGTGGTGGAGCGCAACTTCAGCTTATTTAGTGGCTCTAATTGCTACGGTGCTGAAGAAGCAAAACACCCTGCTAGCAGCCTTGGTGACGTTCCCAGTTGCCCACAGCAGTTGAGCTTGCCTCAGCATTCAGCGTGATTTGCCCTTATTGCAGTGCTGGCCTTTCCTATTTGGATCGCGTTAGTAAACTTGAAGACGGTTTAGTGAACTTCATGCTGCAGAAGAAGAAGCAAGCGAAGGTCTTGGGCTTTTTTTGGGCTAAATAAAGTGCAGTGGTTGTCACGCTACGTTTTGTATTTTCCATGTTTTGAGGAACGAATCACTAAGCTACCACTTGTCGCGATCTCGGAAAGCTCTCAGGGATGTGCGGAGTTGTCAGTTATTCTCCAAACAGTTATATTTTATATTTTCAATTATCGATATATCGAACTATTTCATGATCCCCTTGCAGTTCAAATATATCCAGGTTCAACTGTAGTTCATCAAGATCTGCACACCCAAGCACATTAGAAGAGAAGGCAGAGTATTTCACGCGCACTCTTTTCCAGTGTTTAAGCAAGCTGTAGGGACTGCCCAAGGTTCTTTATTCCCTTACGGGTGATTCATTTCTCTTTGTCACAACCGAGCCAGGTTACGGTAATGGTTTACATTTCACTAAACATGTTCGCCAAACATTTAGCTCAAACAGTCATCTCAAGGCTTCCTTTTAGCTTGGGCAGCTCTGTATGGCAATAGTCCTGGGTTTTGAATCAAGCTAGTTTTAAAAGAAATGCTCCTTGAAAACACTTTTTCTTTCATACTGTAGCTACGGTTATGGAACTTTGGTTCTAGATGCAGTTTTTAATGCTGATTCCAAATATTTTCATAGTTTTTATGTAGCTTTATAAGCTTTTGTGTGAGACAGTCCTAAATAGCAAAATATAGGGCTGTTTGTGTGCGTCTTTTTCATAGTAAATGTTTGTTTAGAGCAGCCTGAAATATCTCATTTTTGCTGCTTAGCTAAGGTGGCCTGTCGAAAGCTACTTAAAAGTTATTCATATAATTTCTATATTTGTAAAAAAATTCAGGAACACCAAATGTCTATATTTTGGTTGGTATGAGTCAATATTTTAAATTTTTGCAAAAAATGTAATACAGAGATTGAAAATGCTAATATATATCGACATTCTACACACTTTGAAGAGACTGTGTGCAAACTTTCATGCAAATTGGACCATTGGAAGTACTTGAAATGTGTTGCACAAAACGTAAAAATCACTGAAATGTGCAAATGGATAAAAATGCTTTTGAAACTTTTTAAAGGCCCAGTAGAAACGCTTGAAAGAGGCGCAAGCCAAAACTGGTATTTCTTAATAATTTTCGGCCGAAATGCGAAACTTTGGGAGGTGCCATCGGATAGAAGAAGGCTTACTCTACCTCTCTGAGCAAACAGAAATGGCGGGCGACGTCGGTATTTTCAAGATACAGACAACTGAAAGCTGCCGACGTGCGACAAAAGTAGCACTTTCTTGAGCCGCCGTAACTGAATAAAATATGTAGATTTTTACTAACTTCTCGTTCGAATATTGCCTTGATCTGTTGTAGGGGTGGGCGATTGGTCGATTAACCTTCCGATTAATCGATTAGTGCTTTAATCGCGATTAATTTTTTTGATTGGTTAATCGGTTGAAGTGTAGTGTGCCACGGGAGAAAGGCCTGCTGTCTTCCACCCTGCATGCAACTAGGCGTTTTTTTTTTTCTTTCTTTCCTTTCCGTTTTTTTACATCCAACGTACCAGCCTTCTCCTTTTCATTAGCGGCCGCCACCCTGAACTGCCACGTTGCTTTTGTCCAGACCGTCGCTGCCAGTTTAAACGATCTATTAAAGTTGCGCCCGCAGGCGAAGGGGGGACTCCATGCTGTTAACGCCGCGCAGCTCTGGACAGAAAACGCTCTTTGGGGGTTCGTTTAACCGAAACAACATGCTTGCACATCGTGGCACCACCCCAGCAGAAGCGATCGGTGGCGGCTGTTTGAAATCAATAAGCAGATTGTACAGCAGCATTGTACGCTGGCCAACGAACCCTGCGTACCAAGATGTTTTCCCAAAAAGACCGCCTGTCTCGTCTGCCACCGTCCTCGTCTTTTTTTGCTAAGCCGCCCGTTCGACAGAGATCACCGCGAACATGTGTGGGAAAGGCGTTCACAGCTGGTCGTTAAGTCGTCCTCCACGCCCACTGAAAATACTCCCAGCAAAAAGTGAAAGTACCGTTTTGTGGCGGAAAATGCAGAGCAAACCACACCTTGCCAGGTGCCGTTATACCGCTCTATGGCAGAAGTAGCCGACGACGATCTGGATCCCTTGGAATGGTGGAGGGTGCAGAGCTCCCTCCTTCCAAATCCAGCACCAGTTGTAAAAATGCTGCTATGTGTTCCGGTAACCTCAACGCCATGCGAGCGTGTGTTCAGCACAGCCGGGATGACTGTCAACAAGAAAAGAAACTCTTTGCTGCCTGAAAATGCTAATGAGCTCGTTTGCCTCCGTAGCTAGATAAATTATCATTAGTTATATAAAACTATTTGTACAAACTAATATCAACAGTGTGGAAATAAAAACAACCATCATGAAAAACTGAGCATTCTTTGTTTTTTAAGCCTTATTCATCTAAATGAACACATTTGATTAATCGATTAATTAACCGATTAAAGGCATCCAATTAATCGGATTAAAATTTTTGATCGATGCCCAGCCCTAATTTGTTGTGGAGTTGTAGCTGAATCTACAAAGGTAGCTTTACAGGCAAAATCTCAAAAGTGAAAACTCGTGCGAGAAACTCGATTTTCCGAGGAGCATCTCCTCTTAATTAACCATCACAACCACAGCTGTGTGGTCAACGCGCAGTAGGCGGCTGTTGTGGCTATCAGTGACGCACACTGGTCTGAGCAAGTGTTCCATCCTGTGCCTCCTTGCTTGCAGGACACCATCCTTGGTCACACTGGAGGACACGTACCAGGGGATCCTGCGGCTGCCCGAGTGCAGCTTCCTCACCAACGAGCACCTGGGCATTGAGACGACCAGGGAAGGGGAGGAGGCCCACGTCTAGCACCATCGCCAACTGCAACCACACTCATAGGAAAATTAAATACGATATTTAACACCACCCGACACTGTCTACTGTGGTCTTTCGATTCTCGCATCAGGTAGAAGCAGTGAAAGAAGGCAGCTGCTGTTTGGTACTTCCTGCTGGTGCTGATGTGGTTACCAGCCACGAGTAACAGAGTTCCATTACTCTGTATCGTTACAGTATCGAACGTTACGCTCAAATAAGCTACGTAATTAGGACAAAAAACGGAATAGACATGCGACTCACTAGCTCATTTCCCGCAACAGAACCTATGCGCATGTTCATCTTATTTCATTTCATTTCATTTATTTCCACCTTAAAGGCCCGAAGGCATTACATAAGGGGGGGCGTACAAGGTATGAATTTCTGCTCAACCAGGAACACAAACAGCATGAAAAAAAAGGAAAAAGGAAAAACAAAGTGGCACAAAAAGTGTTGCAATAGACATAAACGTAAAATACATGGCTCCAAAAAGTAATCTACAAGGGCATATGTTAGCTCTATTTACTCAGATTGTGATATGTGACTGTTAAGTTTATTTCGGAAGGTTTGGCGGTTGCCGCACGTGACAATGTTATCAGGCAGGTTGTTCCATAGGGTAATTCCATTGGGGAAAAAGGAGTTGTTCATGGCTAAGGTGCGGCCGCTGATTGGTGCTATAGGGTGGCTGTGGTTAATGCGGGATGAAGTTCTGTGTGATGGTCGTAAGAGGGCGTGCCGTGATTGTGGGCGATAGAAGAAAGCGTGGATCAGGCTGAGCCGACAAACAATGCGACGTGATTCAAGAGATGGCAGCTTCAATGATTCTTTTAGTGTGGTCACGCTGATATCGGTAGAATACTGGGAGCAAATGAAACGGGCGGCGCGGTTTTGGATTCTTTCAAGATCGTTAGTAAGATATGATTGCCAGGGGTGCCAAATTGAACAAGCATACTCGAGTTTCGGTCTTACAAATGTTTGGTAAGCTAACATTTTAATATCTGGTGAGGCTAATTTCAGGTTACGGCGCAAGTATCCTAGTGTGCGGGAGGCTTCGGAACAGATAGTTTGTATATGAGTTTCCCATGAAAGTGACGATGACATATGCAATCCGAGGTATTTGTTTGAAGATGTAGAGCTAATCGGAACTGAATCAATGCAGTAGGCGTAATGAGGTGAGGTGCGTTTGCGGGTGAACGACATTGCTTTACATTTAGTTAGGTTTAACGGCATGAGTGATTTGTTACACCAGGTTGCAATCATTTGGAGATCTTTTTGAAGAGCAGCGCTGTCGTCTGGATTACGGATGGGGGAGTATAGAATGCAGTCATCTGCAAAGAGTCTTAACCTTGATGATATGTTAGTAGGCAAGTCATTAATGTAAATTAGAAACAGCAGAGGGGAGAGACAGGCACCCTGGGGGACGCCCGACGTTACATCAGAGAGAGGAGAGTCGTAGTTATTTGCGCTAGTGTATTGCTTGCGGTTTTTTAAGAAGTTCTTGATCCCAGAAATAATGTTGAGAGGGATTCCAAGGTTATACAACTTAAGAATTAATTGGTTATGGGGGACACGGTCGAATGCTTTTGAAAAATCTAAAAATACGGCATCTGTTTGAATGTTATCGTCCATGAAGTTTTGTATATCGTGCGTGAATTCAGCCAGTTGCGTTTCGCACGACAAAAGTTTCCGGAAGCCGTGTTGGTGATGATAGAAAAAATTGATGGATTCCAGATGGGTCATTAAACTTGACGCAATGATGTGTTCGAGCAGTTTGGATGCGATGCTGGTTAAGGAAATAGGGCGGTAGTTGGCTGGCGAAGCGCGATTGCCTGATTAGAAAATTGGTATTATCTGAGCCTTCTTCCAGTCGTCAGGGACGTCTCCTGTTTGTAGTGATTGGGTAAAGATCAAGTGCAATATTAGGCTTGACACTGATGCGGTGTTCTTTAGCAATTTACTATTTATTTTGTCGCAGCCGGCTGAAGATGAAAGTTTGAGGTCATTGATCAGTTTATATCATATTGATCAGTATTTATATATGCATGTTCATTTTATAGCAGTAAGAATATTGGGGTGAAACGATGGAAGTTACGAAAGTACATACCGTATTTACTCGCATAATCCTCGCACTTTTTTTTTCGGAAAAGTCAATGCAAAGTTAGGGGTGCAAGCGGGGAAAAAAAAAATTCGGTGCACAGTGTTGCCAATTTGCCTTCTGCCAGTCCCGCTAAATGTAGCGGTTGTTTTTTGTATATGTAAGCTCAGTGTTGCCAACAGCAGCTATTTCTTTTTATTTTATTATTTACAACGTAAACAGTCTCCCGTCGATCAGCGATCATGAAATTGCCGCCTTTGCTTTCTGGCGCGCGCCCTATCTCGTCGTCGTCATGTGCGTGCCCTACTCCAGTAACGCACGTTGAAGTCGGTGACGCCGAAGTGCCTGCCTGCGGCACGGTTGCCGTGTTCGATCGCGTACTCTATCGCTTTCAATTTGAAAGCGGCAGTGTAGCTGGCGTTCTTCCCCATGGCGAAACGGCGCCAAGCACAAAACAAAGAGATCAAAAAAGTTCTCAAAATGGCAGCGAGCTATCCACCACTGACGCGAGTGACTCACTGACTGCTGCCGCTCAACGATAGGACCACGATGGCGACACGACAGCGGGCTGCGCGAACACCGTCTAGTTGCGTGCACGCGAAACCGGCTCAAGGACAGAGTGAGTAGCGTGTTAGGGCGCCTGTTAGGGAGTAGCCATGCAGGTTGTTAGGGCGCCTGGATGGCTCTCCGGCAAACGGAGAGGCGGCGGGGGAGGCCGCGCTTTGGAGAGCGCGTGCATCACGCGGGTTTCGCGAGCAGGCAACTTTTTGCCGCTGCAGAGTTGGGGGTGCGAGGAACCAAAAAATCCAAGTTTTGGTGGCTCACATTAGGGGTGCGAGGATTACGCGAGTGCGAAAATTACGCGAGTAAATACGGTATAAGCATACAAGTACCAGTGTGCACTGTTGTTGATACTGCGTGCAGTATGCTTGCTTTAGCTGCACAGTAGCCCGCCACTTTGGAGTTGTCTTGCACGACACTGGCCGATTGGCATAAGCGGCGTCTTACGAAACAGTTACTACCACCGTAACAAAAGCAAGCCATGTGCAAATACGGTCAAAAACAAAGCAAAGGCGAATATAACCATGCGGAGCAGTATGGTGGCACCATCTAGAAGGACTGGAGGTAAACAAGGCTCCACAGTATCAACACAGCGCGCCTCCGCTCTAGCCCAGCCATGACGAAGTCAGCTGCAGGCTGAACAGCGCACTTGAATTTCGTTTGAAGACCCTTCCTTGTGACGTCATGGCAGACGTCCCGAAACACACGATTTGGCGGGAGAATCAAAATTTTAACGTAAACTGCTCAATTTCTCAGTGAATAAAGCATCGTTTGCTTCCGGACAGGCACTGGGGGCAGCATAAAACAACAAATCTTTTGAATAAAACAAGCCTGTATTCCTTCTGCACGGCCTCTTTAAGTGCAAATTTGCACGTGGTGCCTTTTGTACATATTGGGGGAGCAGCAGCCCTCTTCTCGGGGAAGAACACGAAACGTTACACGCGATGTCACTTTGTCGGTGGCTGCTTATTGTTTGGTGCAAACATCTATCGGAAAAGAAAGTTCTTACGGCATAATCGTGCAATCATGCTTGCTCTCTGTTTACTTTGGAACGGCCTCCGCTTTTGACGAACGGGGACAAGTTTAATAAGCAAAGGCAAAGGGTGGGGCGAGGATTGGCAGTCTATCTGCCTTGCTTTAAGAAGATGGTAATCTGAGCAGGTTGGTACAAATTCATTTCTACTTCAAGAGCACCACTTGGCCAAGGATGAATCAAAGAATTAACGCAACACAGGCTCTGTGTTGTCTTATTCGCTTTGTCCTCGTCCAAGTTGAACTGCTAAACTAGAAATGGCCTCTGTCTTGGTGCTGCTCAACTCCTCTCGCAGCATTTCTGGACACTTCATGTCAATCAGAGGGGTTCCATAACCGAGGAATCGTCAAATTTCTGCAACAAATTTGCACACTCCTCCTGGCAAGCGTCAGTTTGAGTTCACGGCCTTATACCTGCCATGGCAGAGTGGGCTTTCTTAAAATGCCACTACTCCAGCCGTGGTAAAGAGACATACTGCCGAGCAATGTTCCTGGTAACGCAGCTGGCAAGGCTGTTTTGCTTCGGTTGCATCATGTGGCATCAAACAGTGGCATCCTTCGGCTACACACCAAGGTAAGGTGCACAGCACAGGTGCATGTGTAAGGGAAGGGGGAGGGCGAGTGGGGTGCAGCTCACCCTTCTCCCCTTCTTCCCTGAACAAATTTTTTGTTCCATGGGGGGGGGGGGGGGGGTGATGAACATGGATGAGGCTGCTAATGCTGCCTGTCATTGAACGAGTAGCGATCATCATTCTTGTGTCTCATGCCACACACAAATTGTAGGTGGTTCCAGATTATGATTCGATTACTGGGTGATCAAACGTTCTGCAGTTTCACTGGGGAATATCTGAACAAAACAACCAGACAGTTGTAAGAGTGATATGGCATCGTGTACTCTAACGGAATTTTCGGGTTACGTTTTTTTTTCGCTGTTATGGGTGCCTACCAGCCCTCTATTAGACGGTCGATCGCAGCATAAACAATTATTTACGGCCTCGTTTACTCGTTGTCAGTTTCGGTTTTGACAAAACAAACACGGCATAGAGATAATATAGGCTCCGGACAGCGCCCAGAGGGCGACATGGAGCCCGCGACACCCAGCGCCCCCTTCGGCAGTATGCGCAACACTGGGTCGGTCCCTGCAAGCCGGTACTAGAGTCCGGTACGCTGCTGGCTCGGGGGCGCTCTTATTTTTGCAGCGCGGATTGCCCCTTTTGGGCTTAAAACGAAATACGAGATTGTAAAGTAATCCTGCCACATATAGTGCATGTGAATGGAGAAAGATTTATTCGGTTGAACTCGCGTATGAGAAGGCATATAAAGGCCGCATAGGCGTGATTCTCAAAAGAGAAACGCTTGTACAGCCTGCCTTCGGGGCAAACCTTTCTCAAGATCAGCATGTTTCGCTTAAAAAGAAAACGTAATTTATATTGTTGACTCCAAAAAAGAGGAGGCTTTGTCTGCAAATATATCAGACGTTGCGCGATGTTTCCGCGCGGGGTATTCCATCCATGTGAGTGCACTTGCATGCGACTGCAGAACTACTAACTAGACCACACGGGAGTTACATATAGGTTTTTAATCCGAATGTGATGCTCCATACATGTAACAGTATGAAATTCACGTTTGTTGGGGTATAGCGAAAGTGCGGACGTTAATATATAAGTGCCCGCTTCGCGAGAAACTTTTGGGCTTCCAGTTGTAGCCCAGTATACTTTAGTTGCATATAAGTAAACACGCCCCCAAAAAAGAAACTCATCACGAGAAGGCTATCACAAGAAATTCCTTTGGGCAGGGATGGGATGGGGAGGGGTAAGCAGAACATCTAATAGGCGTATCGGAATAAATTACGGAATATTCATATTCGGGTATTTTTTTTCTCTCCACGCCAACGGGCTCGGCAAGAGACCTCCGTTAGGAAGGAATAGTAGCACTTATATTACCGTCAACACTTTTGCAACAAAAGTCACGGGAGAAAAAATTTAGTTCCGTGAGTACACCCCTCACTGGTCCGGAGTGACCGCAATCACAACGGATGGGATAAATAAAGTTTGTCCTCCTCCCCCTCCTCCTCCTCCTCCTCCTCCCCGAACGCGAAATTTTTTTTCCCGTGCACATATTGTTCCAACTTTGATTGCGGAACGTCTTACCTCTATTTTTCTTTGCTTTTCAGTGGCCTAGACAACAATTTCTTTGTTTCTTTTGCAAGAGGCGGTGATTTTATGCTATCCAAATGCTCGCGAAACATTTGGGAACATTAACGCCTATAAGTGTCTATATATAGACGCCTATATGTGTCTATATATAAGCGCCTATATATAAGTGTCTACATAAGCGTCTATATATAAACGCCTATATGTGGTTATATGTATTTAATTCGGCGGTATAAGCACGTGGAATACCCGCCGCGGTGGCTCAGTGGCTAAGGCGTTGCGCTGCTGAGCACGGGGTCGCGGGTTCGATTCCCGGCCGCGGCGGCCGCTTTTCTGATGGAGGCGAAAAGCAAAAACGCCCGTGTGTACGAGAATTCGGCCCACGTTAAGGATCCCCAGGTGGTCAAAATTAATCCGGAGCCCTCCACTACGGCGCGCCTCATCGCCTGCGTTGCGTCGGCGCGTTAAACCTTACAATCAATCAATCAATCAATAAGCACGTGGAATATTAGATGAAGCAGAGTAGAACCGCTGGGTGATAAAGCTACAATGCTATAACTGTGCTTGGGGGCCCTCTTTAATACCAAATTCAGAGCGCAATTATGTGTATTGACCTAACAGGCTGGTCGTACACCACGGCAGCATGTAATCCGCTCGCTTAATGTGGGCCTTTCAAGATTCAGTAACCATGCTCGGTATCTGCGAAAAAAAGACAGAGAAGAAGAATCCGCGGGAGAACGCAAAGCCTTGAACACATGCTTCCCAGTTGTGCTAGCCTACGGCTCGGCAGCGAGGTGACAGCATTTTATCAGTGCCCCGTTTTATTTGGAGGCTTCCCCCGACTGTATAACACTTTGAATGACTTTGTTGCACTATGTAGTACATATACGCGCAAACAACGTTGTAACAAACGTTTTTTGCTAAGTTGCGTTCACTGGCGCTGAAGGCGGTCGGCGCGGCGGGACCGACCCAGAGTTGCGCGTATATGTCACAGAATAGGGTGTATGTCGCGGCTGGCGCTGCGCTCACGCGGCAAACTTCGCTGTCCGGAGCCTATCGAACACCGAGGTGGCCGCCATGACAGGAGGGCGCTCATGACGTCACCGTTCTCGTCGCACCACTGCCGGTATGGACGCCGCGCGCGTCCAGACCACTGGTTTACACCTTCCACGCGCCTGGGCACCTGGACGTCAGTCCCAAAAGCGTGACGTATACATACGCCGTTGAAGCGCGCACCAACCGCAGCCAGCGGGGTGCGCGGGCCGGGGGCCCTTACGTCGGCGGTTTGGGGCCAGGAGGAGCCGATGGCATCCAAGTATTAACTCTATGATGGCACCCGGAGGGGCATGGAGGAGTTTTTTCGCACTCCATCTCACCCCCACTGCTCTCTGCGCAAGCGCTCCGTCGCTATAGCAACGGAAGCCCGTCGTTTGCTTCCAGGGCACAACGGCGCCAAATTCAAACGGGGGGTCGCGGTGGTGTAACGCGCCGCACGACCAAACGTGGCGTCGGGAGCGAGAAACGTCACCGGGTGTCCAATCACGGTAAGTATAAATGCGAACGTAAATCGCGAGGAATTCGGCGCGTTTAGCTTAGTGACTAACATCTGATCTGACAATTCCTGTCTGGCTGCGGCTACCGCAATCAGCGCTCGCGTGAGCTTTTTAGGCCTGGGCATCGATTAAAAAATTAATCCGATTAATTGGCAGGCATTAATCAACTAACTGATCGGTCAATCGGTTGGTGTCAAAACTATATCTACATTTCAAATTCGAAGTCTTTTTTTTTTCTTCTGTTTGGGGTCTTCCAGACGGAAGAGTTACATTCTTGAATTTTAAGGCAGTATATCGTCTACGTGTGTGGTTGTCCAGATGGCGCGCTGAAGAGACCCTCGAGTAGTAAATGTGGCTGGCATATGGCGAGTAGCCATGGCGACTGCGGCTGTAACCTTTGTAGCGGGTCACCGAGTCTCAAACGGTGGAGCCAGAAATATTAACGAAATAAAAAAAAAAACGCACAGAGCACCGCTGGAACGCATGCTTAGTTTCGCTATTTCCCAAAGAAGCAAATGCGGAGCCTCTTATCGTTGCCACTTCAAACATGCTGCTTTAATTATGGCATTATACAAGCGGGCTGTTATGGTGTAAGGCGACAGCGTGATAAAATCTAATGGAGAGTTTTGGGAATCTTGAGCTTTTGTTTCATGCGCTCACGTGAGTTGAACCGATTAGCTGGTAAAAAAGTTTATCGCGATTAATGCATTTATCGATAGGGTAATCAATCAATCGCCCACCTCTAGCTTTCATCACAATGGTCGCTTGAAAACATCGACGTCCTTGGCTGTCCACCCTATCCAGGGGCGTAGCCAGAACTTTTTTTTTGTTTTTGTTTTTGAGCGGGGGGGGGGGGGGGTAAAATTATGCTTCAAACTCCTCCATGTGATTTTCCAAGGAAAAAAAAAGATACGTGCAATAATAACATATGTACGTTACACGTTCCAGACAACTTCTTGAACCCTAGCTGCGTACTGTCACGAACGAGGATTTCAGCATGAGATTATCCGGTCCGTATTACGGCCGCTTTGGGGAACCAGCGTGACACACACGCGATATATCAATAATGATTCGCCAGGGGAAGCCATAGAACGTTCGCATTCAATGTACATGTCCGCGCAGAAGTAAACGGAGCACGCGAGCGGCGGCCGAACTGCATCGCTGCGCCGCGTATTGGTCGCGAGGCCCACCACTGGAGAGGCCGGCGCTGTGATCGTTTTGACGCCACTTGTAGGATCACCGTTCCTATCTTGGTGCACAGCTGGCTTGCAGCGTGGGACACTTCGCTCAGGAAGCGCGTTCTAAGAGTATTTTCGTGTTCATTTCGGTAGTTTAAAGGTGATTGCCAGTTCGTCAAGCGCAATTTGACCTCATGCGGTCTTTGTAACCGTATCAACTGTGGTACATTGTTCGCAGACTTGAGCGTGGCGGTGAACGATTACGACCGAAGCGAAAGCTGTGGCTCGTTTCCCCGATCAACAATGTAGACTACGGCGATCACCGAGCTAAGTTTCTAGCTTTCCCTTGTTTGCAAGAAATGTATAAAGCAGGAAATCATGAAGCGTTTACTGCTCGCAGAAACGCTCCGCACACACACCCACCGTGCCTGCCCGCACGGCTGACGTAGCAGCTCGAACGGACGCACATCGCGACAGCAACAGCTTGTCGCCGCTTTTTTAAAATCACACTAGTCGCGGTATAGTAATTCCACATTGGTGAAAGTGGATGTTAGTGTGGTGAAAAGTTGTGCTGGGTACTTTCATCAGCTGTGGTTTTCAAAGCGATGCTCAAATACCTGCCGCGGAGCTCGGTCGGCAAGCGGCCTAAGCAGCCTGAGGATGGCGATGCCTGCGCGCAAGCATCGGCCGAGTCCGTGGCAGGTATCTTGATCATCGATCGTTTAAGCGGAAATCACCGCGGATACAAAGTCACACATACAAGAAAGGGGGTGACAGTGAGGTGAAAAGTTGTATTAGTGACTGTCATTCGCAGCTGAAACGATAATGGCGATAAAGTATCTGCCGCAACGCTAAGCCTAAAGTTCCCAACATTCGATTACGTGCATCCGAAGCCGGTGGCGAGCTGTTGGAGCGTGTTGCCTTTAGGTTCCCCTAACTTCTCGGGGGCACCCAACGCTCGGTTCTCCTATTCTAACACTACCAATTACCCCAAAGCATTAACGACGTGTTTCGCCTCGTACGCAGCCTCGCCTTCAGTGAGCAATCGTGTTTCGAAATTGATTCTAGAGAAAGGCGGGCTCACTGTAAACAGACAAGAGCCCACGTTGCAATTATACATTCCCACGCAGGCGTCCTAATGAAAACTAAATATAGCCATGTCCTAACCCGCTCGAAGGCGTTGAAAACTCGCGTTCATACCATTCATACATTGCCGAAAAGTTGTCGCGAAAAGTAAACATATCAGCCGTGCAGAGTACAGGCTACGGCGGTGATGGCTAATCAAATCCTGGAATAACTATGAAAATCATGTACAGGAAATAGGCACTGCTTAATATAAACTGCACATCATAGCAGTACTTTTAAGCATGTGCGGCGAAGCAATCGCATCACCGTTCTCACGTAGTCAGTCATTTACCAGGCAAGGCGAGCAGTACGCGCGGTGTGATCACAAGTAAGCGACGCGCTTCCGCCGCTGTTACATGGTGTTTCCCTGCACACACAGTCTCGTACATGTCACGTCACAAGTATTTCATAATTAATTTACAGCGTACTTTTCTCGGCCCCAGTTTCATCGTCCTTGGCGTTAGCTAGCTGCGTACGAGCTGTGGGTCGCGATACGTCGCTGGGAAAAAGCGAGTCGCTGATTGCTCTCCCGGATTATTCGGTCTGCGGACCACTTTTTGGGGTAATTTGCATCAAATCCACAAGGAGGCGGGAGACGGTGGCCACACACACAAAAGAAAGAAAACAAACAAACAAAGAAGAAAAAAAAACACGCGGTCGCATACGCTCAGGAAATGGGTTGTAGCAGACGACAACCCGAACCGGCTTTAAGGTGGCTAGAATTCTAGCCACCCTACCGGCGTCCAACAAGTGACGTCATTCGTAGGTGGCGCAAGAAGCTCCGGTCAAATAATTTTGGGGACCTTACGGTCAAAGAGTGCGTTCGCACTGCCCCCGTCACCCTATATGATATGTTAAATCGTCGCTCTGCTGGCGTGCGAGTGCGCGTGCCAGTTTTCAAGGGGCAGCGCTGGGCTATAGAGGGTCGCTGGTTGCATTGCCGATCGTAGCAATCCGCGGCGACATTGCGGAAGTCCTGTTCACGGGAGGTTGTTTCTTGTAACGAGCACCTTCTGTTGGTGAAGAAAAGGTTACAGCTTTCAATTAACCCCTTTGGTGCTGTTATGTCGATGGTAAGGTCAAGAAAGTGTTAATGTGTGGACGCTTCGACACGCGCCGTTTAAAAAAAATGCAGAGCCCTTCTACTCTGTGCAGAGGGCTGACCAGCGAAGCTGCGGTGCGCAACGTTAGAGTCGTCTTGGCGGATAATTGATTTGTTTCCCCACAGTTCCGGTGAAACGAAAATTACAGCCGTTGTCTGTAACCATACCCCATCCGTAGATGGCCGTGTATTGCCAGAAGACAATAATTCCGTATCATTTACAACTCCACTGTGAACTCATTGACACGCACACGCACGCACGCACATGCACACACACACATACACACGCACGCACACAGAATAAACTTTAATTAAATCGAGGAAAAGCTTCATAGAGGCGTCCTCATTCCAGGATGCCTTGAGCTCGGGCCGCGTCGGCAGCCCTTTTGATCAAGCGCAGCTGATCTTCGAGGCCAGAGCCATCCAATGCTCCCTCCCAAAGCTCTGTGGAACGGGGTAGTTTGGAGGAGTGGAAGGGGGAGGTTGTCGCAGCCGCCCACTATGTGTTCTAGGCTCTCCACAGAGACTGCAAAGAGGAGAAAATGTCGTCCGGTCCACCGTGTAAGAATATTCTTACACCGTGGTCCGGTCATAAAGGTAAAGTCTGGTCGGGTTTGGGAAGGTGAAAACATGCAGGAGGCGACAATCTTTCCTGGCCCCTCTGCAGCGATTTATGCTGGGAAAAGTTCGTACTACGGGACAGACTATTGGCGGTGAGATGTTTAAGTGGCGCCCCCTGGATCTGACGTCAGCTTAGGAACCCGCTCCGCTGTCGTCTGCTACATTCGCCCCGCTGCTACACCCGCGCCGCGGCCGTCCGGTTCTGACTGGCAGCAGTGCCTTTGCTAGAAATCGCCCGCTTTGATGCTTTGGTGCTTTAAAAAGCGTGTTTTCAATTAGATTCTGACGGCTCTGAATAATTTCAAGCTTTGTCCCGCACAATTGTACAACACACGAGGAGAGAGAGAATGACTTTCAGAGAGCATCGCTCAGACAATCGTGTGTAACTCGCCCACGTCCTATCTAGCGTATTTGCGAGTTTCAGCGCTCAGAGCTCCTCGATAAGTATTCAAAATGCGTATGCTTCCCTTAACTATTTCTGAGATGCTCTTATGAATACTCAACAGTCTAATGCTACCCATCAAGCAGCGGGCCGCACAGCAGAAAATAAAACGGGTGTTTTCTCTTTCTTTCGTTGTTGTTAGATGAACGTTTTTTTTTTTTTATGTGCCCAACGCATTCATTTTTTTGCACCGTCCTAAACATCCTAGGAGGTTTGTGGATGTTTGCGAGGCTGACAAAGTTCGTGTGAATATTCAATGCAATAAGAACTGTGCTACGGCGCAGATAACGTTGTCCACAGTACTCGAAGGCGGCTTTTGTGCACCTAATTTCTATCGAACCATCGATATCGTAACGAACTCAATCTCAACCCGAAAAGTTATGACATGATTACGGTGTTGAAAACTTGATATACTTGCTAACTAACGCAATAAATAGTATACATACCAATTTTCAGTATAACACAATTCGAAACCAGTGAATATGTCCAGACAGCTCTTTATTGTTTTCAGACCCCTTCAGTCGCAAAGAACAAATCCTGACCTACTCGGGATGACGTTCGGTGAATTAAAGAATGAATCTTACTCTCTCGAGCCTGCCCACTAACCAGCTCGATTTTACTGTTAAAGTTTTCTCCTCCTCCTGGTCCTCCCCCTCTTGAGTGCAGTTTTACTATAACGCCTATCTGAATATTGGGATGATATGGCTGTGGCAAATGTACCGAAATATCCCTCCAAATCTGAACAAACATAGTCTTACAGGTTACTCGTTTTGCTCAATAAGCCTGCATACTGGTTAGAAGCCTGGTATAAAACCAGCACGCGCCTGTACACACAGAAGGTTATTTGGAAATCAACCTACATTATTTGTGCCCCATAGTGCATGTCGGCACATTTTCATGCCGTAACAACGTAAAGTGACTTGATACAATAGTTTCGAGTGTTAGGCAAGGTTGCCAAATCTGTTTTACCTTACATACGATTAGCTGCAATCGTAATGCCTTCTGCCAAAGCCGACAGCCCCGAAGGCCTGGAATTTGTTTTGGTCTTCCAGTTTCGCTGTTGTCGGTTGTCAGCCTGCGGCTGTTACCTTTGTTCCAAAGACTGCTGAACACAGAGGCTGACGCCTAGCTCCGACTCTTCGCGCTCCGCACAGGACCAGCTTCGCAGCAATGCATGGGCTACGCCGGCAATGTTTTTTTTTCCCGGAGCGGTATCAAAAACTATACTTAAAATCACGCCTTGAGCTAGTTTACGCTATTTTAAGCCTTTTGTTATGAAAAAAAAGTTGCGCATTCACGAGATCTGCTGCGGACGAGCACAAAATCTCAACCGTGCGCAAAGAAACAGCATAGAGAGCGAGCCCGAGTGAAGCAGACGACAAATGCGAGAATCCCTAAGCCGACGTCACGGAGGCGCGCTCCCCAGCGCCGCCCGTGGTCGCGCTCACCGCCAATAGTGCGGCGTGCCGCGTGACTTCCTGGTATGTGACCACACGATGCGAAGTCTCGGCCTCATCAGCGCTGCTTGGGCGGGTCGAACCTCGAGCCACGAGGTTGATCTCGTTTACGGGGGCGCCGCTGTGAGCTGGTGCCCATATAACCCTGACTAGTTTCGTTGGTGGTCTCTGATTGATTAGTCCAAGTATCGTGGCGTGAAATCGACTGTTGGCAAAGTTGCGGCACGCCTGTCAAGAGTCGCTAACTTTGGCGTCGCTTTGGCTAAGCGCAAGCGCTATCACCGCTGCAGTGTCTAGGCTTGGAGCGGGCTGTGTCCGGGGGTTGCGATGCTACACTGTGTTGCTGATTTAAAGCAACAGTGGCTGCTATGGAACCTCTTCCAGGAAAACCGGCTGCGTCTGTGTAGGCGGTAGATTATTTATCTCTGAACAATTTAAACATTGTCCGGGATCGGGCGTCTCTGCGGTCATCGTGATGCACAGGGAGCATATTTTGCAGTAAGACGGGCAGCATGAATGTTTTCTATTGGGTGGGGTACGTTTCTAGTAAGGATAGCTGTGTGGATGAGTGGGCCCGACAGCGCCAGGGTTGAAAGGAGAAGTTAGAGCCGTTCTCTGTAATCATATTTCCTCGAGGCTGCCCTCAAAGCAACAGGAGCACCCACTAGTCGTGCAGGGATCGTTCCCTCTCTCCACCACGGTGCTCGGTCAGCCGCTCTCGTACCAAGAAGTCAGGGAGTCTCTCCCTCCGCCGGTATCCCCCTGCGCGCACATCCCTTACCAACGCTCGGGAGCGCCTACGGCCAATTGCCGCGTGAGTCGTCCCCTCTTCCACAAGATGCATCCCTCTCTGTTTGCTTCCTCAACTGCGACTCTGTGACTCCCTTGATACTTTTACTCGGTGGTTCTCAAATGGGGGTCCGCGGACCCCGACATGTCAGAGGTCCGCGAAGCCGAGTACTAAACTTCTCCCACCTCCAATTTTTTTCTCCTTTTTGCCAAATCCTGCTGGCAATGCAAAAAGGTGGCTTCGCTGCATGTCATGTGCGTTACATTTTTTCGCGTAGCACAAGTTTTACGTTGGCTTTTTTGCACAACACACCAGGTATGTAGAAAAGTCAGACACACAAAAGGCAGCACGTTCATGTTGGTATTTCGGTGACTTTAAGCTGCAAGAGACAATTGTTTGATAATACCAGACACATCGGCAAAAAATTCAGGCACAAAAGACGGACATTGATAACTGTGGTGGAGACCTTAGTTGAATTTGCAAATTATTTGACATTATGAGACGGATGAACATAGTTCATCGTGTGGTTCCCCATCACTTTTGCAAACCCGAAATGGGTCCCCAACACACGCATGGTTGAGAACCACTGCTCCACTCACGCCATGTGGGCCTGTCCTCTCAACCCCCCTCCCATCATCGATTCGGGGGAAAACGCGCTGGGCAGCTCGCCGCCGGGGTTTCAGGTACTTCTGGTTCACCGAGCCGCCAGCGTCGCCGCCAGCCTTCGGCCGGCGGCCACAGCGCGTTCCTGAGAAAACGTGCCCCGAAAATAAAGTGGCTTATCTCTTTCTGCCCCTCCCTTGATGGCCATGGTTCACTGCGCAACAGGAAATGTGAGAAAGCCAGCTTATAAAATTCAAGCTTATGCCGATCTCATTAAAGTCGGCTTCACCTCTAAGCCCAGTGCTGTGCCGCTCCGGGGCCTCTGCTATTGTGCATAACCTTAAATACGCAGCATCATTTTGTCTGTAATTACCATGTCGAGATCGCGTCATAGAAGAGCCCACGCCACTTTTTCTACTTCAACCTCGAGAGATTTCTCCCTACAAATTCAACCTACTGCACTTTTGCATAAAGGTCAAGAAGTTGTGTACAAACGAGCATCTTTCTTTCCCATCCCGCTCGACAGTGCTCTCTTATACCAGTATATGATATGGTTCATATTTCAACCCGAAATTCTGTGAAATGTCTATGGTGGGCGGGTTCTGTACGCTAGCTACTTAATGTCAAACTCATAACGTTCAAAAATGTCATTCTCTGTCAGCGTTTGGCTATACTAAAGTGCTGAAGTACGTATTAAGCCGGCTGCATCTTAAGACAAATATCTGGCATGACATATGCTGATGCAGTATATGACGCGAGGTTTCAAACATTTCGACCTTTAGCTCTTCCTCGTCTGGCGGGACTATTCTGCAAACACAAATGATTTACTGAGTTTCGGCGAAAATCTTGACCACCCAAGTGCACATTGCTAAACTGAACGCCTAAGATAAGATTGCCTCCTCGGTGTGACATCTTAATTTTCAACTTCCTTTTCGATGACAGACGTGCGCTAAAAAATTAGACGTAGACGAAACCAGCATGAAGTGGTTCGCTGATACAATCAGTACTATAAATTACGCGTGGATAAATTGGGCGGGGATCACAGAGACTAGGAAACACCGCTCGAATTACAGCCACATTAAATGTAAGCGGCGAGCGTCAGGTTACTCGCATTCTGCGAGAGGACCGCTCATGCCACGAAGAATCAGAAACGGGGAAAAGTCGTACATAGGGCATGTCTGTGCGGGTTTAATTGATTGATTGTGGTGTTTAACGCGCCGACGCAACGCAGGCGATGAGGCGCGCCGTAGTGGAGGGCTCCGGATTAATTTTGACCACCTGGGGATCTTTATCGTGCGCCGAAATCTCGTACACACGGGCGTTTTTGCTTTTCGCCTCCATCAGAAAAGCGGCCGCCGCGGCCGGGAATCGAACCTGCGACCTTGTGCTCAGCAGCGCAACGCCTTAGCCACTGAGCCACCGCGGCGGGTTCTGTGCGGGTTTAGTGAACCCACACATGCACACATAAAAGAGAGCACACGAGCAAATATATTTAATGCGGGCCTTTGTTTCCCACAATACCAAAACATGACGACCGAGTAAGATTCCTCAGGTCGTCGAGAAAGCTCATTGCTTGTGCGGCACTCTGAATCAGAAGCCCTTGAAAACCCTTGCACGCGTATGAGTAATAGCGGTACTTCGCAATCGTCCACGAGCGGTCCGGTTTACGCCACTCCTTTCGGTCGTACATGAAGCTGGCGTTTACAATAGGCTGTGGTTTGTGGGTGTTGCATGTTTCGTTAAGTGTCACGGAAACCATCTGTGGCAAGACGAAGTAACATACAGGGCGGCCGTTATCTCGCCGCTGGTTCTTCATCGGCGGAAAAATTATGTCGGTTGGTCGAGGCCAGCTCGTAGTTCCGTTGAATACGCGCTTGGTCGGGTACAGTAAAATAGAGTGAGAACTGCGAAAAAGTGCTACGAGCCTGGTAAGCTTGTCCACATAGTGTTTATCTTCGTAACGTGCGTAAGGCAGGAACAACCCCAGGCTGGCATTACTTCGCTCACTAAGATCTGCGATCATCGTTGCCAAAGCGCTGACCAGTTGAGAAGTATCCACTGATACCACACCGTGCCACCACAACCGAATCCCGTGACAGGAAGTCTTCTTCATGAAACGGGCCACATGTGAAACGAACCTGGATGTCTCGTTCGCGTCGTTGATGATGCGCCCAAAGACTTCATCGTCGCCACGAAGACCCAGCAGCTTTTCGACGGCGGTAGGATGCTCCAGCGAACTCTGATTCGTCTCACATGCAGCCGCAACACCGCGAGGCCTAGTGATTTTCAGGTCGCTGCTAATGGCGTGGCAGCAGAAAACCACGATGGCGCATGTCCGTTCTGGCGGGGAATAGGTGTTGATTGGGCGCCCAGCATTCCCATCGGGATACCACGTTGACCCGTTTGCTAGGCACATGTCCTCCCCGTTGACCAAGCTGAAGGCGGCCGGACGCTTAGATTCCGCGCGACGCCTGCTCAGGAATGTTGGTATTGTGGAGCCCGGGTCTGTGTGGCTGCTGGTGTCCACCTGAGTGGTGCTCGCCGCGGTGGTGGCCAGCTTACTGATCAAAATTGGCTCCGGAGGGTAGCTAGCCATGTGCCGCTGTAAAAAGAACAGCAGAACACAAAGAGCTGACGCGAGCGTCGCTATGGCAACGTATTTCGGATTGGAGCGACAGATGTCACAAGGGCCCATGAAGTCCTCGTTGGCCACGGGCCCGAACTGTTCGAACGAGACCTGCCGCCTCGGGCGCGGGTGGAGCTTGTTGCCGAATCTGTCGCGGACCACCAGGATGGAAGGGAGCCTGCGCACGGTGGGTGCGCCTACCAGGACAGCGTCTGAAGCCACGGTGGGCGCAGCGGGCGCGTCTACTGGCGCGTCTAGATGGCTGTCCACCTTCTGAGGAACGTCGGGAGGTCGCTCACCTTGCTCCATTTCTCACTGGAAATCGGGGAATCAGGCTGCCGGCACTTCTCTTTCTACTTGTGATGTAGACGCGTGCCACTTATCGAAGAAGATTGGCCATGGGTTACAAACGCACCGTTTTCTCCAGCAAAATCAGTAAATTTACCACAACAAAGACCCGGGGCTGGGAAAACTCATATGTGGTCACGAAGAAATAAGCCAGTAAGTTGTTTCAATGAGTTGTTTCCAATTCGAGAATAAGACAATGTTTTATTTCCTTGTCAGTACAGCACTGATATTACTGGCTCCAACTGAAAAATTAAACTGTGGGCAGTAGTGCAGGTGGAAATTCTTTGGAATTTTTCGCAGGTATATCTGGGTTGAAAAAGGGGCCACCATACAATTTAAATACATCACAAAATCTTGTTCGCACGCAATTGAAAGGAAGTGTAGCCGAGTGACCCTCCGCCGTAAGTGCTTATTAATCCATCGCTTTTCTTATGTGACAGTGAATGCCGTTGTAAAGCCATGAAAAATGAAGGAAACCTAATTTTTAAATTTTTATACATACCCAAAGGAGCTGTGGGCATTAGAGAAAGGGGGGGGGGGGGGGGCGCTGGTTTATACCAGAAAAACAGATCTTGACAACACTGTTGTAAAACTGAACCACATAAACCGTAGGAAGTACCGCCTTAAAAAATTAATAATTTAGGGAAAAGGAGCGCCGGAAACAGAAAAAATGCACAAACAAGGAACTGTAATACTTCAAGAACATCACAAACATTCATTATAGAGGAAATCTAATAGGGCAGTTTGGAATGATGACATCTGCAGTGGGTTGGCCACGTGGGCAGGAAATGAATTTCATTCAGTGATGCTGACCGGAAGCGCAGAATTTTGATGAGCGTCAGTTCTGGCCGATATAGAGTTAACTTAAAAAAGGCGATCAAAAAACTCCGCGCAAACGGTGTCATTTGCAACTGATGGGTGCTCAACGTCCCTTGTACTAGACTTACCTGTAAAGAATCACACGGCCTCGAACGGGAAAAGGCATGAAGTCAGTTCTGAAATACTTTAGGTGCAACTTTCTTGTAATACGTCATCATTGCTACGTGCACAAGAGCAACGGTAGCGAAGCATTTGTAATTTCACAGAATTGATTGATTGATTGGAGGGTTTAACGCACCGACGCAAAGCAGGCGATGAGGCGCGCAGTAGTGGAGAGCTCCGGAGTAGTAGTAGTAGTAGTAAGTATTGTTGAATAAGGCGGACTTAGCCTTGCATAGCTGCCGGCAATTGCTCCGCCTAATCGTCCCCAATACCATATCAAATCTCTCAAAGTCATAACACATCACTTAGTCCTAAAATAACAGACACGCAATGTCACCACACCTCACTTAGCCCTGTGGACTGCAAGAATCCGAGTAGGAGATGAGACACATCTCTTCGCACAATCCAGTGGTCCCTAGGAAAAATAATGTCCTCCGATGTAGCATGGGGCACTCCTAACCTTGACCACCTGGGGATCTTTAACGTGCGCCAAAATCTCGTACACACGGGCGTGTTTGCTTTTCGCCTAGATCATAAAAGCGGCCGCCGTAATTTCACAGAAGGCACTCTGGCTAAGCCATTCGGAATCATATACCCGAACATTCGTTGTCTTGACTGTTCGTTATTATTGCCTAATCACTTTGTGGGCATTTGTGACTGCCCGGTAGAAATATTCGACGTTCAGGATAATACAGAAAAATACATTCGGCAAAAAGACCAAGAAGGCTACGGAAAGAAAGTATTTGACAAAAGGCAATTCTTCTCGAAAATCCCATTATTTATTTGGTGTTCTCAACTATGGAACGTCTGATTTGTTCGCGCTTAGTGTGAGCGTGAATGTCTTCCTGCTGCGCACAGATTGCATTCTATATGGGAAAAATATCGAAGGATGGGGTTTATCCGCAGGGCAACAAATTTTCCGGCGATTAGCTGTGTATAGGCCAGTTTCAGCAAGAAAGTCCAAGAGCTGCCTCTCGCCACTTAGTTTTTTTTTTTTTCAATTACTTTGACGGCCTGGGGCAAAATGGCGCAATAAAAAACTGTGACGAATGGTTGGCGTTTTATGCAACATTTCGGCGGTAGCAGCGAAAGAGCTGAGTTTATTCCCACAACTGGACAAAAAAATGGTCGTGCCATTTCTTGGGAAAACACAAAAGTTAAGTTGCGACAGAAGAGAAATTACCATAGCCTTCCCATTAGGCCTGGGTAAACAAATTAAAGCCGTCCCACTCAATGTGAAAGCTGTAGGGAGTGCAGAGCAGTGATTCGCCATAATGGGCGGTGGCGCCGTTATCCGCTCACTGCTGCCACCCATCACGCTCTTCGCCGCCCTGTCTCACTCCTGTCTTGATGAATATGCCATTCAAATTTCCCGCCTCCGCACGGCTCGCGCGCCCACTGCATGAAACTGCTCCAGTGGGAGTTCTGTTTCTTTTGTGCTTGTTTTAATTTCGTATGCTGGAGTTGTTTTGCATCATTTCGAACACGCCATTTTTTTCTTGCGCGGCTGGAACCTTTCTGCTGCATTTCGAACGCGCCATTTTTTTTGCGTGGCTGGAGCGTTTCTGCGTCATTTCGAAAGCGCCATTTTTTTCTTGCGCGGCCGCTTTTTTAGCTTATATCGTAAAAATCAACCCAGCGAGCGTTACTAACTAAATGAACGTGGGCGCTGCGGTTATATATACACATTTTGCCTGAAATGTACCTGCAGTTTTCTTTGCGCTAAACAACGGGGAGATGTATACGACAAGCGCCAGCGGTTCACGAGGTTCGAACGGTTATGACTATTCAAACCGCGTGCTTTTCAAAACCTGCCTACGGTACACCAGGCTCTACTTGGGTCCGTTACCTCTATGCGCCGCCTGATTCCGGCAGTCGCTTGACATCGACCGTTAGCGAGCTACGTCACGATAAGGCGAGCCCATAAAGTGTTCTGCACTTAAAACAAAGAAACGAACAAAACAAGGTAAGCAAGCCTAAATAAACAATGCTAAACACAACAATGGATAGAAAACAATACCATCCCACTGCGCGGAACAGAGAACACTGAAGGGAATGAAGGTGATTTTGGAATTAGCCTGTATATGTAATCGGCTGAAGTCCTGGATAGTCACTCTGTAGCCCAAATGGTCGTCCGTATCGAAACGAGGGTCGTCACTCCTGGCTAGTGCTATAAAAGAAGTTAGAATTTGGTGATCGGCGGCGCGCTCATTTTTTAAATGCAGAGCATTTCTTTAACTCACGATGTTATGCGTCCGTAACTCGGCGTCCGCACCACGGCAGCTGCGCCCTCTCCCCCACTCCTCATCGCCCTCAACACGCTTGCAACAACAGGTGCAGCGCGCGCTCCGGCGTTGCAAGCACCGTAGCAGCAGCAGGTGCGGGTGCGTCGAGGCGTGACGGTGGCGTGATAGCGCGCTCTCTCTCCGCCTCCTTTCCCTCTACTGCGTTCTTTGGGAATATAAACCCAGGTGTCGGCGCGTCAGCCGCACTCCAGTTCTGCTTCGCTCTCTTCTCGTCGCGGTTGTCGCAGTTGCTAAGCGATGGAAGCAAGACCTTCAACTAGTACCACGACGCAATCCAACTTCAGCGTCGCGGCACCAGCACTTGACGTTACCTAATACTCGTCTCGTTCTCTCTCTCCCCAATCATACCAACAACAACAACAACAACAACCCTACCACCACCATTACAACACCCATCGCCACCGCCACGCGCGTAACGCCGCTAATGCTCTGCATTTACTTGTGCCCCTCCCGCGGGGGCATGTCGGGTTTTTTTTTTTTTGTGGCCTTCCCGGGAATGTGAAATGAGGGCCTTTATTCAAGCCAAATAACGCGTGCTACATGGAAACCCTAATAATGCCGGCCCATTCTCCGCCAACAGGCGACATTCCGCTTGCAAGTCACTACCAGTCGGGCACTGTCGGCGAGACGCGGAATTTCAGTTAGACGTGTTGATAGGCTCCTCTGCGCACCTAACCAAATAACCAAACAAAAGGGTACTGAATCGCCCTATTTGCAAAAGAATGCGTAAGACTAATGTAAGGTCCACTTATGAGATTAGCGGCCGGGCGCCCGGGCTGCGCGTAAAAACCCGCCGCTCTGTCTGGCAACGTAGCACTGCGAACACTGCGCTGCAACCGCCGCCAATTCATCACGGCGCGCACGGGAGACGGATCGTCTGGCCCACTGCATACCACAGGGTTAATCCCCCATTGAGAAAGCAGACGGCGCCGCCGAATTCCGGGAACGCGTTGACGCGCGGAGGTAATGGGATTACCGGCGTCGGGACGAGTGCTGCACGAGTCTCCATTGTCGCGCCCTGGTCAGCATGACGCACTGTCGCTGTCTTTCGCTTTCACCCCGCGGGGTCGCACGAACCTGCTCGTCTGCGGGCGTGCCGTCGACCCGAAGGTGGCGGCGCCTCAATGAATATTCCGTGGCGTGCTGAGTGACAGCTGTCTACGTGAATTCGGGCACTCCCATACGCGTGTACGAACGCTACAGGGGCGTTCCCGAGAGAGGGTGATCTCGAGGTTTTATAAGGCCGAACTTGGCCGTTGGAAATCGTTCTTGTCTGAGCGCTGAGCTGGCAGTTCCCGGCGGGACAAGGAGTCTCGACCGTTAAAGCTAGGTTGGGATTTGTGAGCCCCCTAGTCGGAGGTTTAGGGTGCAGCGCCACACCGGGCAACTAGACGGATCTTGCGGCGAGACAGAGTCTCGGCCGTGGTTTCTCGAGCGGTTTGTGTACGCTCCGAGAATAGGAGAGTTAGACGAAGTTGAGGAGCTCGAGTGATTTGTGCGCACTCGGAGCTAGCGTCTAGCTGAAGTTTGCAGTTTTTTTTATTATTCATGTACCCAGTTTTCCCACTGTAAATAGCTGCATATAAACCCTTCGTTTCATTTAATCAACCCCAACGCCTTGAGTTCGTCAATTCGACCGCCGCCTCCAGGAACTTCAACACCATCGCCCTGCCAGCCTCCTGCCAAATCAACCGGAGACCGGGCGATTGGGTTCCTGATCGACACCGGACTTCGGGGAAACGGACTTTACTACTAGTTTAAGGGATTATTTTAAAAAATGGAAATAGAAAAGCTACGTTAGGCCTACAGGGGATCGAATCCAATCCTCAAGCATTAGAAGCCGTGACGTTGTCCGCTAGACTACAGGAGCAGAACAGCTAGGGTATTAGCAGCAGACCAAGCAGATTACCGGACTGCTAAAAGTTCCTCGGTGAACTTCAGTCTCGTTTCTTCCTTTGAAGGCTAAAGCCTGGCGATACTTATGGACAACCTCTTTGCATCACTTGCTTCATTTGTATCACCTGTTGGCATCAGCAACCTGTTTACATGGCATTTGCATCACTTGCTTCACTTTCGCTTATTTGTCTTTTGGTGTAAATTACTTCGGCCTGCTTCGCTTCGTCTACACATTGCATGCGTTCATAATTAGGCGAAAGCCTTAAGTGCCCCATTCTGCCGAAAAACGCCATTGTTGTTGTTGTCTGGTCAAGAAAATCGGCTCCACCGTTAAGAGTAAACAAATGAAAAAGCATGTGCGATCACATGGGACTTGAACCCGAGTCGCCGCAGCAGCAGACCGAGGCTTTACCGACTGGGCAAAGGCGGGCTTGTTTATTGACCGCTTAGATACTTATAAATTATACACTCATACGATGGATAAATGTTGCCAGTATACAACTCCCGCTGAGAATTCTCACATTAAAATTGCTTCACAGAGGCGAGTTCATTTATAATGCCACCCAGCCAGGCGGATGGCTTTGAATACTGCATCGTTCTCGCGTTTCCACCATACCTTCAATGAAGTTTCAGGTACCGTCCGGGCATTTACATCGACATGACGTGCATCCTCGGATCGACATGGCGTTGTTCGTGGGTACATCGACACGGCAGCCGCAGTCGTGGCAGTGGACAGACAAAGGACCATCCCGGTGGTTGCCAACGTTTCGTCTGTGTTCTATTAAGCATTTGTTAAGACACCGGCCGGTCTGCCTGATATATTGCTTTCCGCACGACAGCGGAACTTCGTATACCACCCCTACCGCGCATTCTACAAGGGCGTGCGATGATGTTTTAAAGCGAAGCTTTTTCCTGTGCCCTCCAAGAGTTCTGTCGCGACCATTGGTGTCAACAGAAAAGTTACTGGCACCGCTAGGAATCGAACCTGGAACGAATAGAGAAACGGCGCGAGAGCCCATTGTCTTACCGATTGAGTTACGACTCCACGCTGAGACGTGGGATATAGACGGTGCCCTCACCGAGCACATCTGCGTGTTTACCCCCTCCGTTCTCGCTGAATGCCCACGTAATAGCGTCACGCGACCTCTCGTGCCGCTGTGCGCTCCGCCCACGGCACGTGTAGCGGCCGTGTGCGCACCTTGCGCACGCGCTGAGAGTTAGTAAAAATTAAAGGAAGCTCACACCAACGCGTGGCGTCTCACTTCTGCTCCCTGTGTGCCGCCGATCTCGTCGCCTCCATCGGCGGTGGCAGAGACGGAGAAGCGAGATCGTGTTATAACGCGTTTAATTTCATAAAAACGAGTTTCCACTCATGTGCTTCACCAATACAACTCAAATAACTACCATTTATAGACCATGCACAGATTTAATCTTAGCAAAGAATTTCTCTTTGAAGTAATAAATGGTTTGGTTAAGTGCGTTTCACTTGTCTCTGGTTTCACTCTTTGTAGAGCCACGTGTGTGATTTCAAGTTACGTCACATGGGTAATCGTTGTGGGTGTCGTGTACAGCTTCGCTTTCCAACCACCTTCACAGGGTGGATTGGCGCGTATTTTTTTCGCATACTACGGGTATTTTGCAGTACGGTTTAGTCATTTTGCAGAACTGGTTCATTTTGTTAGCAGACAGAACACCTTTTACATTTATTCGACTGGCAATCTTTTTTAGACAGTTGGACGTATTATGCAAATATGGAAACACTGCTACTTTTTTGTGATCAGCTTCCTCTTGAGTGTGGCCTCGGCAATAAAATCAAGGGCAACCGCAGGGAACCCAGCTGCTGGCAAGCGTTCTGATTGCTTGCTAAGGCTAAAAGTTTGCGTAGAATGAAGGCACGATTTTTGAAGGGCATTGCTTAAACACGTATTAGCAATGCCTGTTTTGGCTAGTTTAGAATGAGCCGAATGGTAGGGTAACCGATGCTTATTCGATGCCCAACACACAGGTTGCTCAGGAAGGGTCAGTGTGAGGTTAAAAAATTGCAGCACATTTCTGTGTGCTAAAAGCCACAAGATTTACTTCCCGTTCACAATGAATATTTCAGAAAATATCACATGGCAGAAAACAATTGCACTTTTTCTCAAGGAGAAATTGAACCTGTTAATTATTGACGACCCATTCATTGTGAGAAATTCTGAAGAAATCATAGATTTAGTGAAGCAAAATTATCACAAAGGCTTTCAAGCATGCTCAGTAGAGATAAAAGACCGTTATTATTCCTTGCCCCATGAAGATCTCGTTGAGTGTGTCGAGGAAAGCATTGATTGTTTTGGAGCCATGCGCTTTCAAAATTCCGCAAACGTCACGGTGGGCAGTTTTCTGGAGCTGTCAGTTTTATTTGCGGTCAACCTTCGCTGAATGGGACGGAAACTACTATGTTCAGTAACAGGGAGTGTGTATATGGTCGTGTTTGGCGCCAGTCCTCAGCAATTTGTTTTTAAACCACCTTGACGCATGCTTAGCGGAATTCCTGGAAGGTTAAAACGTTTTAAAAATGGTTAGATACGTTGACAATTTTCCATTTTATATAGAAAACACTGTTTATAATTTGCGCTTGCCGTTGGTGAGCTTTTAAGCCTGTTTCAACACGGTTTTAAACCGGTGGAATTAACATATGAAGTTCCGGACAGCAATCTGCCGCAATTCTTTGACCCCACACTGACCCTTTCTGAGCAACATGGGATGATGATGGTTGCATGCTTATGGCGCAAGGTAAACTAGGGCAAAGAGCTCCAAAACAGTGATTATACATGAGAGGTGAAGAGGTAAACACCAAAATCAGGAGCTGACAATGAGGATGGCTGGTGTAGAAGGCCAGTTTATGATTATGCGTCGTATGAAATTATGTCTAAAAACTTAACTTCCGCTGAATAGTTAAAAACGCTCTTTACAAAAAAAAAAAAAGATCGTCAGACAGGAAAAACGCTGGGTGTGGTGGGATATGTTGTCTGTAGAGTTGGGTGAAATATTTGTGTCGTGTTTTGTCGAGTGCTTTGCATTGAAAAAGTACACCCTTTGTCAAAATTTTGTGGGCCAATGCTAAGCCTTCTCGACCACAAGGAATTAAAAGAATTACCTTTAAATGTGACAAAAATGTTTTAAGGCTGTCAGAAAGATAAGTGATTTCTCTAGCTTTCATGCATGAAAAGTTTCAGCCTCTCTCGGGACGTAAGCTTGTATATTTAATTTTTTTGCAGCCTGTGCGTTTCCCGCTTGGCCCACAAAATTTTGACAAAGGCTGTACGTGGTTTACGGATAGGCCGTCTCCACACCTGCTACACAGAGGTCTTGGGGATCCGGTGAGCGGGCAGTAGTGTGTTGCATCGGTGTGACCTATCCGTAACCTAGCTTAGCTAACTTCAGTGTGTCTGTTGTGTGTATCAGTGGGCTTTATTACGTGTAGTGTGTTGTCTGTCTGTTTATTTCAGTGTGCTTGCCATGTTTTGCGAAGGTGTTGTCTGATGTGTGACTCAAGGTCAGTATAAGGTGTTATGTTCACTGCATTTGTAAGCGCAGCAGTAGCGGCCATTTGATCTGCTGTCTAGTTTCCGGCGATCCCCGAGTGACCTGGCACCCATCACACGGTCACTTCAAGATTTAACGCGTATGCTGACAGAATAGTTTTATAAAATAAATGAATAACATAATTTTTACAAGGCTGCTTACATGCTAATGCACGAACAACGTTCAAAGCATCTGTGAAGATGATGGATTTCGGGATCTCATGTTAAACTATCTGATTTAAAACTAGAAAACAGTCATAAGCTTCTGCAGTAAAGATGCTGCTTTTGAGGTTCAGGGCTTCACAGACCCGGAGTCGTGGTCCGTGCGCAGCACACGACACGTTAAGGGCTTTTTCTAATGCATCGCCAAAAAATTCTGCACACTTGTATTTCTCTAGAAGAGACAAGAAGAGCTGCAGAATTGTAGTTGTCGGCAATACTTTTTTTATCAACTGCTACAAAAGAAAAGTCGCACGACAGGGGGTGACGCTGCCATTGTGGTAAAAAGTCAGAAAGAGTTGATTTGCAGGTGTCTGAAAAGGCGACAGCTAGTTCTGACACTTCCTCTCTCACTCTATGTGAGAATGGAGCAGAAATAGATAGCTGATTAAGGAATAGTTGCGACATGGCTGTATCACAAATTGAACGCTTAAAAGGATGGTGGGTGTTTGACAAAATTTTAAAAGCGTAAAGAAGGTCCACGCACGTTCGCTGATGATCTAGGGACCATTTATCGCACTCGACGTATAGGCTTTGTACGGGACTAGTGCGGAAAGCGCCGGACGCGAGGGGAAGCACAAAGTGCAGCACTGGGTATAGCATTTTCAGTGCTGTCTTTGTTGTCAAACCATACACCACACTTCCATAGTCCAAGCGGAACCCCACCAAGCTCGTAAAAACGCGCAAAAGGAGTTGCTTGTCTGCACCATAGGATTGGTGTAAAAGGACCTTTAGAATGTTTATTGTTTTAAGGCATTTATGTTTCAGTTGTTTGATGTGAGGAATGAGTGTTAGTTTATCGTCTAAGATGGCGCCTTAAACTTGTGTTCCTTCTTTACAGGAATCAAGTCACCATTCAGTTTAATGTCAACATTTGGCTGGCTACCACGCCTCTTTGAAAAGACGACGCAGGTACTTTTCCCAGGATTAAGTTTAATACCGTTTTGATCTGCCCACTGAGCAAGCTTTAAACGCCAAGCTAAACTTCGCGTTCATAGATGGATAGGTTACAATATTTGAAGATATTTTCACATCATCCACATACGAATAAGAGATTGTTGGTGGCAGTGCTTTTCTCAGTCAGTTCATCTTCACAATACACAATGTGTAGCTCAAAACTCCCCCTTGAGGAACACCATTTTCTTGTACGTGAACCTGAGAAAGCGCAGAGCCTACTCGCACCCGAAATATTGTCAGACATGTAGCTTTCAAGAGTGTTAAACATGCTACCTGATATTCCAAAACATATCAAATCTCTGAGAATTCCACAGCGCCATGCCGTATCATATGCTTTTTCCATATAAAATATACGGTCATGCAATATTGCTTATGTAGAAACGCATCTTTTATGTACGATTCTAAGCGCACAAGTTGATAGTTGGTGGATCGCCCCACCCTGTAGCCTGCCTGGCAGCTGTCGAGAAGACCATTGTACTCCAAAAAGTACAAGTCGTCTGTTAAACATCTTCTCGTGCAGCTTACACAGCTAGCTTGTCAAAGCATTGGACGATAACTTTCAGGAGAGGAAGGGTCCTTCCTCTCCTTCAGTTCAGCCACTTCGATGGCTTCCCTCCAAGACCCTGGAAGGTGTCCCGAAAAATATTTTGTTGTAGAGATAAAAGCGTGTTTCAAGTGCGTCTGCGTGTAAGTTTTGTATCATAGTGTATGAAATGTCTGCGCCTGGAGCTGAAGACTTTCAAGTACTAAGTGTCATCTTCAGCTCATGAAGTGAAAATGGGGTGTTATAAAAAGGAGGTAGACTTATTGTCTCACAAGGACTTCTCACTGAATGTTTTGTGTTGCATGAAAGTCTTGGTGTAGTGTGCTGAACTGGACATGTGTTGGAAGTGTTGTGCGAGTGTGTTAGCCTGGTCCTCCAGTGTATCCCCTATTGTACTAACAAGGGGCAGGCTGTGTGTTTGTTGTCCTTTGAGTTTTCGTATACGTGTTTAGACTTTGTGAGTGCCAGTGAATGAATTTATGGATGTGAGGAAGCTGCGTCAACTGTCCCTTTTTGCCTCGCGGCGCACGCGTTTCCCGAGTGATTTTGCCCGTTTAAAAGATACAAGGTTATCGGACGTGTCTGAGCAACATGTGTGTTGGGAATACCACCCACAGGCGAACAAGCCACTGTTATCCTACCATTTGGCTCATTCTAAACTAACCAAAATAGGCATTGATAATATGTTTTAGAAATGCCCTTCAAATATCGTGGTATCGTTTTATTCAAACTAGCTACAGCAAACTATCAGTACGCTTGCTTGCAGCTGGGTACCCTGCGGTTGTCCTTGTTTCGGTAGCTGAGGGCACACTCAAGAACAGAAGAAATGCACCACTCAGAAAGCTTATAACAAGAAAGTAGCAGTGTTTCCATATTTGCATAATACGTCCCGCCGTCTAAAAAAGATTGTCGGTCGAATAATTGTAAAAGTAATGTAAATGTAAATGTAAAATTATTGTCTGCACCTAACAAAAAAATAGCTCTGCAAAATGAATAACCCGTGCCGCAAAATACCAGTAGTATGCGAACGATAGCATCGGATGCCCTTTGTATAATGCGGGATAGGGGTGGTTTTGTTTTAATGCGATAGATTGCCCTACGGCATAACAGGGAGGTTTAAAGGTACAACACTGGACCAGTTGCACGAATAAAGCCAAGAAGAGACCGGTACTGGGGTCACCATATCCAACGCTAAAGATCGGGGTGTCTCCCAGGATGGAGCCCTGTGCCTCGGAGGTGTTGGATTCTGGAGTTTCTAAGACCTGAAAAAGTCCACAACAGGTGTTCAACATCAGCTACTGGTGCAAGAGTCACGCAGAAGGGGCAGGTGTCCGCAAACGGGGCGTGGTATCGGGCGGGCCAAGCGTGAGTAACTGCTGGGGATAGCGCCACCCCAACACGAAGTTCAGTAGTGGAAGTAAGGCAGCGTGCCTAGGAAGAAGGTTGGATTCTGCATGTTTTTTGTAACAGTGACCAGAAGACATTTGCTGAGCAGCCTAGGTTTCGTTTGACTTGAACTGTCGGGCCTTAAAAACATTTCTGATTTTTTTATTACTGTGAGTGCTCGTGCTGGTTCCAAAGACTTTTCCTGTGGTAAATTGCGTCTTTGTGGCTGTTTTACCATTGCTGTTTTTCTATTGGGCACTCATTGCCACATGTTCCCATGTCGGTTGGTTGACTCCGCAGTACGAAGCCGTGGGTGGAGGAATCATGTGGTTCATGTGGTGCGTTGAGTTTGGGGGAGCACGCGGGGCAGTGTTGATATTTGGGAGAAAACGGGTAGTTTATCACCCAATGTGAATATTCGCAACACCCATTGCACTACAGGGCATTGGGTGTTTCAGGCTTGCATCCATACATTACTCAGCTGAAAAGCCGAAAAAGAATTTGCGGGGCACAGGGGGGCCTCGAACGTTAATAAAATCGATTCATTGCCCATCATCGTGGAAGCAGGCAGGATCGTCACGTGCAATGATTCAAGGCTTTCTAATAACGTGCGTCAGAGCGTCTTTTCTCAATCCTGTGAATGACGCCCTCACACAAAACCACGGGAAAGTCACATTGAATTTCACAATTTCAACGCGTCCTGGAATAGATGTCTTTGCAACAGCTGCTACCATTTTGGCAGCAAATTCAGTGGAGGTCCTGCGACGGATAACATTTTGATGGTCTTAAATGTGGAGTAGTAGTAGTAGTAGCATGTAGTGTTGAATGAGGCGGACTTAGCCTAGCATAGCTGCCGGCAATTGCTTCTCTTACGTTAGATACACGCAATGTCATCACACCTTACTTAGTCCTATCATAACAGAGACACACAATGTCACCGCATCTCACTTAGTCATGTGGACTGCAAGAAACCGAGAAGGAGATGACACACCTCTCTTCGCACAATCCAGTAGTTCCTAGGAAAAATAATGTCAGCCGATGTAGCATGGGGCATTCCTAGCTTCCGTCACAACGTCGCCCAGGTGAGACTGAAAAAAATTCTTCAAGCTCTTGTTTCAGCAAAAAACTTGGCACACATTGACACTCCACATTTGGCGAACTTTTTCCGAGATCTCCAAATGTGGAGTGTCAATGTGGTGCCAAGTTTTGTGATGAAACAATAGCTTGGAGAGCTTTTTTCGGTCTCACATGGGCGACATTGTGTCGTTGAGCGTGTTTTTCTCTCTGATTATGACGGTCTTCAATGTCGCGAACGGTGCGGTAGGAAATTCTGGCTTGCTTTCCTCGTAGGGGCAACCCAGTCACTCGAATCCACGTCTTGTCCTATGGAGTGAGCGAGTTCTCAACTGGAGAAAGCGCGCACTTCGGCTGAGGTTGCATCGGAGGTACGTCGCTGATACTGCGATCCCACCGTTGCCATGGCAACAAATCCCAACTTCGTGGTTAGGCTTTGGAACTATTGGACACGACCAAGAGCTTTTGAGACTCGGTTTGCAGCTCAGAAAGGATCAAATACGATACATCAAAGAAGGAAATGATCCTGGATACTTGCTTACTGTGGTAAATAAGACGGTTCAGGTGAAAAAATCGATGGCCTGTTATGAAGAGCATACCATCCCGATTTAAGTTTTGCGCCGTTTATCCAATCAACGATAGATAGCAAGACCCACGCTTGCGAGACCCTTGCCCTAATTACATATTGCGTTAAAATCTGCTGAGCTGAACCAGTAATTGGGGAAAATTTTACGCCAACGCAAAAACAATGAGTGTTATTGCAGTCTTCGTGAATGCGTGCTGGTTTTCAAGGACTTTATTGTAGTATTCTTGAATGCGTGCTGGTTTTGAAGGAGTTAATTTAAACCAACATAATTGCCGTTACAGAGAGAGTGTACAGTCGTGACCTTTGATATTTTTTCTTGTATTTGGGCGAAAGTTACATCAAACCTCATCTAAATTATTTATTATTGTCACATTATTATTGAAAGCAACCAAACACACCGCTATTGCAATATCAATCCATAGGGAAAGTCATCCCCTCTAGATTTCGGCGAGAACGGCAAGCGCGATGCCCGTGATCTTGTACGGGGAATATTTAACAAAAAAACTATTTGCCTCGCTCCAAGGGTACTGCCGGCCATGCCACGCTGAACTTCCTGACGAACTGCATGCGGCGGGTGTGCGCTTTGCACACAGCCCCTTAGCAGCGTGAGCGGATAATGTGCACTTTCTGGGTCGTCTTCGTTTCTACACTGTGTGAGCCTATCATCACATGTTTGATCTTTCTCTTTTCTGTGCGCCATCATGAAGGCCGCTTCATCACTAAGGAATTCTGCGCCGAATATCCCAATACGAAATATTTAGACCCTGACAGCTTTGTTTCTTTGATTGCTTGATTGATTGTGAGGTTTAACGCGGCGACGCTACACAGACGATGAGGGGCGCCATAGTTGATTCCAGAATAATTTTGACCCTGCGGGTATCTTTAACGCGCGCCGAATTCCTGACAACGCGGGCTTTCTCGCTTTTCGCTTCCATCACTTCACAGCTTTCGCAGAACCGCGTCGACACTAGTGAGAGCTTCCACTCTAGGTTGACAATTCAGAAAATATATGTCAACATTCACCAGTTTAACGTTTGTTCTCCTTTGGCAGGGTGGCGAAGATCGTATTCGAGACATTTTTATTCGTCGATAGGCATAGCGAAAGCGAGAACAGCGACGTGAAATACCACTATAAAGCGTTCTTACCAGCTGCCGTTACTGTTCTAGTCTTTACCTAAAGTAGCAGAACTAAGCAACCCCAAGAACTGCTAAAAATCCTTAAAACTTGGCGCCGAGAAGAGCCTTCGTATTTATGCAAATAGCCTGCCTGAAGCTAAAATTACAATAAAAATAAATCATGACGCTACAGGCACTGGAACAGAAAAGATAACAGAATGTCAAAAATTATGCTTCTGGAATTACCGTATGTAAACACAAGCGCGAGCACACTGTATTTCTTGGGCGCCCTTTTCTATAAGGTAAACAAATCAAGTAAACCACGAGTTAGAAGAAACGTTCACCGCAAAATGTGCGCATTTGAAGTTTTTTACCAACACAAATGTACTCATGATGGTGATGCAAAGACACATGTAAATGTCACTATAACAGTCACTATAAAATTGCGATAACAGTGTGCCTCAGTCGCAGGATGTGCTATTTTTGCTTAGAACGCGAGCCGTACACACCGTAGACAAAAGACGTAAATTGAAGATTCAGACAAAGAACTGCTACCCCTCCATACGTCGTTTGTGATGAACGCGATCTCTGGCGATGCAGTCATGGCGCGGTTTTCAAAGTCTCGTAGCTTCCTCGGCAACGCGGGCCACTGTGATGGGGCATACGGAAGAAAACATCCAAAGCTGACGTTTTTCTTCCAGAGTGAAGCGGCGATATCTCCGATTGCGTCGATGAATCCTGTCGTAATTTTCTCTACTTCAGAATTGCCTAGGTACATACGAACGCCAGCGAAGCCGCCGACTTTAGAAACCTCCGCAGCGTCATTGATGAAGGCGTCTCTGGCAATTCTTTCAGTGGCAAGGAGCCTCCGGAAATCTGAGTAATCGCCTCGAACAGCCAGAAGAATGTTACCATGGCCGTTTACATTTCTCGTGGGTTCTCCGAGTTTGGGGAGATTTGAGGTCATATCAGTCGTGTTTTGTGCAGACGTGTCCTCACGTTCAATCCTCATGTCTCTCCGGAGCCTGTAGCAACAGTGGAGTGCCACGTCGCACGTTTTGTTGGTAAAGTTGCCTTGAGATGAGTGGTGTCTCTTTGTGGCTTTAAAGTGTCGCGTGTGGTCCTCGCGACTAGTGTAAAGACAAATATGTCCGGGGGGTTTAAAACCGCTGGCATAGTTCCGGGGAATTAGTCGGGGGGCGTCGACATCTGGAAACATAGTCGTGGATGACTCGAAGCTGTCGCTGGCATCCAGGTCGGAACCACGGTCTGCAGTAAGAAATATATCACATTGACAAGGAGCGCATAGAAGTTATAAGGGGAGGTGCTGACTACATTTGTGTCTTTGCAAAAGAAAACAAGCTAGCCTATGAACTCTGGACAATGAAGAATTCCCACAAACGTCAATACAGCGACAGTAAAATAGAGCCGCGAGAAGTTATTCATTTGACATGGTCAGGTGGTAACACGTGACGTACCACTTCCTACGATCGTACGCGATACCGCGAAACGTTAGCGCGCCAGACCGAAAAACCACGTGCTGCGTCTGCTGCGTGTGAAATGAGCCGTCACATCTGCTGCTCAAATGTAAGTGAACGTTTCAGGCCCTGAACCACGTAATACGAATCCTCAAAGGCCCACTAATAGCAAAGAAAGCAATGGTTCACACAGAGGCCAGTGAAAGCTACGGGCTGCTGTGAGGCCCCTGATACAGATGTCGTAACCAACGGTAGCCTACGAAATCACCATCGTTCATCCTCCGGTATTCTGTCATTTTGCAGCGCGTTCCCGGCATCCCCTACCAAGAAAAGTTTGTTTTATATGAAAAATTTGAAGGGGGTTTTTTGTTCTGATACGTGGTGTGTGTGCCAGAAGGTTTCAGGAGACGCACCCTTTCTGCTCTGGGTGCCTTTGTTGTAGTAATCACACAAATAAGTCGCGTTTCATCACCGCACGGGCTCAAATTATCGCTGCTGTGGGCAAGCGCAGGCAGCCCAAACATGGCAGCTGTTGTAAACATGCCCTAACCTTCCGCCTGTCGGGAGAACAATCGGGGAAGAAACGAAGGCAGAAAGCGCCGTTTACGAGAGAGCCCGCTTCTACACGTCACGCGACGCCAGCTGCACAGCTACCGTCACTCTCCGAAATGACCGGCGACAGGCCCGCCCCACGATGACAACATTGGTAGGGGGAGACGTTGCTCCGCAACTGGAGGCGTAAATAGCTCTTGCTGTACCTTTCCATGTAGCGTATTCATTGCGGCTTGAGCTGAGAAAGGGAGCACTTCGGCCTGTGGCTGCATGGCTGAGATTTATAATCCAATTTGTTGAATTGGAAGTGGCAGCCTTCGCAATGTTTGTCAGGCATTGTGAACTGGTTATACCACAGCAGAACTTACTATGAAGGAACTAAAAAGCCGTGTGTTTTTCGGGTACTGTGTGCTTCTTAGTTTTCGTAGGGAATGAAATATCCTTGTGTACGCAGGAAGAAGACAAATACAGATAACCAGGGCGCCCTCCACCGGAAGGAATCACTCAAAACTTCCCCAAACAAGCAATATAGTGAATGGGCTATTGGGATTGGTATGTGTTGCGTATATTTCACGCATCCTATGTTGCCTATCTGTCGCACATATTTGTTGCGTGTTTTACGGCTATTGGTGCTGTGTTTCGGTATGTACTGTCAGTAACTGACTGACCCAAAACAAAAGCGTTGCGGCTCTTTCCAAATTTTGCTGAACGATTTCTTTCTGGTGTTACAGTAAGGAGCTATGAATGTATTACAGAAATAGAAAAATTATCGGAGTCAACAATCACAATGCTATCCGTAGAAAATGGGAGAAGGAACCATCTTCCGGCATCTTAGAAATTTGTTACAAACATTCAAGTGGAAATGTTTAATGGAGTAACGTAAGAAGTTACCACTAGAGGCGTTAGATCATAACTTTCCCTGCTTATTAGTGTGCTGAAATTTCTAAACCTGGACAATTAACGTATTTTGATGGCGAGCTACGAATCCACGGAGCGAAGAATACGACAACCAGGCGAGCGGGTAAGCGATCTAACCAGATAACTAATACACGGGGAGCAATGAAGCAGGCGTGAATGCCCACAGGCCGATAATATGATTTACTTTAGGATGTGTGGAAGTGTAACCAGTTCTATACAAATTTACCGCAGAAGTCAGACGTTTGACACCGACCTTTGTTTGTGTCGTTCTTCGTCTTGTGTCTCTCCCCATTGTGGCCCATCGGGTGGTCCGGCCAGATGTCACGGGAAGTGGGTTCCTCCATGTCATCGTCTGCCTCCAGCCGAGCGAACAGGCCAACGTCCGGATTCAGGAGTGCCCAGATGAGGATCGTCAACACAGTGATAACAAGCACCAGACACAGCGTGACACATATGGAGGAGACCAGGCATGTCAGGAGGCTCCCGATGCCCGTTGTGTCTGGAGTCTCTAGACCTGTTACGTTCGAACCCCAACGGGCGCGTCGACGTCCCACGTCCGGGCTCCATGAGACACGTCGCCGTTTCCTTCGCGAGTGGCTGTGGCACATGTGACGGAATAATAGCACTAATGTAAGTTCGCACGCACAGAATATTTATCGCAGAGAAATGCAAACCATTGTCCCCGATTAAACAGTCGTGTTGAAAACCTGTCGAGATGAATCGGCTTCTTGTGGCGCTCTAGCACAGGTCAGAAACATAGCCAACAACAGGCTGGAAACAGAGTAAAAGGAGATTGTAAAAAAGTTCGGCTCTACTGTTCGGTAATTTGAGTAGCCCTAAAGGTTAACTTTGTTGCTATTTCTCGGAAAACGCGTACGCAGAATGTCATTTCGTGGAGCGAGGTTCAAAAATAGAAAGGGGAACGTGAAAAGAAAAAAAGAATGCGGAGAACAAAACAACAAACCGGAAGCCGAAGCGAAGATAACAATAAATAAACGCTTTGACACATTTCCGTACTCCGCACTGTTTCAAGCCCTTGCTCCACTCTGTCTCGAAAGCTGGCAGTCGTCACTACTCTCACTACTCAAGTAAGAAAACAGAGCCTTCCCATTCTGTGAAGAAGGATGACTTGCGGAGCTGGACGCAGTCCACGGAGTGCAGGACAGCGATCAAAACACGTTTGTTTGTAATTTTCGATTATGCATATTATCCAGAAAATTAGCTGAATGAAACTAGGAAGAACCCGAGCATTATTCTTGCGGAAAAATATAGAGCTGTTCGTATCCCTCTCGCATCGTAGGCAAGCTACCCTTTGTGTAACACACCAACAGAATTCGCTCTACCATGGAGGACGCATGACAGGTCGCACTGAGCCGTTTTGCGTCTAGGTCTAAATCTCCCGCCAACACAATAGACTTGTCATCATGACATCTCCGTTGTGCATGAAACCTATAGCTGCGCGTGCACGGCAACTCCTTTCGCTTCGCTTCGAACCCGTGCACGCATAAACCAGCAACCGGTTATGAGCACGTGCCTAGAAGTGAGAATATCGCTCTGAAAGCCCCTTAAAGGGGTCGTGAACAGAAAATGGATTGGCCTTTGCTTAATTTTGTACGCTTAAATGACATTTTGAGAACAGAATCTCAAATATTCTCACAATTTATTGCTTCTGGAATTTAGAAGACGCCTTTCAAATTCTGGTTTTGAGGCGCATCGCAAGCGACAATGCGCTCATCGTCGGGCGGCAGCACAAGTTGCAGTAACGTCACAGTAAGTGCATTCGAGTGTTACACCAGTTGCTCTTTACAGCTGCAAACCGGATATTTTGAAAATAATTGATCTTTTAGTCGTTGCCATAAAGAGTTTTTTATCGACGTGACCGACGTCGCGACCGCTTGAGTTGTCTGGTAACCATTGCAGCAGAACTCAGATCTACGGGCTGTTTGCACAATTTGTAGCCATTTTTCTAGTTTGCAGCCAGTTTGTAGCAAGTTTTCTTGCTAAGTTCACGAATTGTTTCGCAGAATGTTCTTCGGAATCTTACCTTTTTCGTATTATATAGCACAACACCACTCAAGCAAAAAAAAAAAAAAACCCCTCTCGTGGCGCGATTTGAACTTGCTGCCGCGGGGTCAGCCTGCATTGAAGTCTGACACTTTTCATCCACTCACTATCCACGAAAGAAGCGGGCGCGTTAGAAAAGTGCGACGGCATAAAAACTGCTTCGCATTTGTAACCTAGCGCTACGGTGCTTTTTCATTAATTCTAGTCAAATCAGAGCGTTAACCGCCAACAACGAGGGGAAGAAGGCACTGCTGCCTGTATCTCCAAAGCTCTGAAAACGGCCGTTGTGCAGTTTGGAATACCCGCTGATCGATACTCCAGGGATCGCCTTCAAATTGATCCCGACTGTACCTGCAATTTTCCAGGCAATCATAAACGAGCTGCTGAAGGAACTACCGGTAGTGGTCTGCTACCTCGATGACGTCCTCACCACGGAGCATCACATGCCGAATGCCTGGCCCGGGTGGAAGCATTCGTGCACGTTTTCATACAACCCGGCATCAAAGTCAGAAAGGAAAAAATGCAAGGTCTTCTTGAATTGTCACGTATCTTGGGCATATCATTGACGAACATGGTGTGCACCGGCGCGCCTTCAATTTGTAATTCCTACCACGTGCCATTGAGGTTTGGAACAAGCTGCCAGATTCTGTTGTCTGTGAACGCAATCCAAATAAATTAAAAAAAAACTGTTAACTCACCTCAGCCGTTTTTTTTCAAATCATCTCCCCGACTTGCCACCTGCTGTCTCTTATGTTTTCTTATTGATTTTGTTGTTTAAATTTTATAATGAACAGTACATCTATCGAACTGTATTTCTTCTTGTGCCACTATGTACTACGACGATAACAGCCCCCGCCTTGTGTAATACCCCAATGGGGGCCTTAATGGTTGAATAAATGATGATGACGATGGTGATGATGATGATGAAGGTTGAAGGCATAAGGAAGGCAGGCACCGACGCCTAAGAACATGAGTGAGTTTAAGCTTTCCTGGGAATGATAACTTTTTATACCCAGTTCATGCCAAACATGTCTTCCAGGCTAAAGCCTTTGGATTAGCTGCTTCAGAAGGAAAAGTGGGTCTGGTCCGCAAAGAAAGAAGGAGCATTCGAGGAGAGCAAGAGGATTCTTACGCAAGACAGTGTGCTAACATTCTATGACCCAAAGAGCCTCTTGGGTTAGCCTGCGACGCCTCTGTTTACAAGGTTGGTGCAGTGCAGTTTCATGTCGTGAACAGACAGGAAAGGCGGCAAGCTTACGCTTCACGCACTCTGAGCAAGTTCGAAAGTGGCGACGCACACATAGAAAAGGAAGCTTTGGCTGTGGTTCTCGGAATCAAACGGGTTCACAAGTATCTTTACGGCCGAGAGTTCACCATTTGTTCCGATCACCTTCCCCTGGAAGGACTGCTTGGGCAAACAAAGCCAATTCAGCAAGTGGCAGCAGCACGCATGCAGTGCTGGATGCTATAGCCGCATATTGCTAGAAATAAGTGTACAGAAAGGGAGCCCAAGTAGCAAACGCGGTCGCGTTATCGCAATTACCGCTTGCGAACGACACCGTCGAACGGGACTACGTTCACTTTTTTTCAGCAGTATTAGCCGTACCGCTATCTGCGGAAAAGATGCGTGACCAAACCCGAAAAGGCGCAGTCCTGTCTAAAGTACTGATGTATGTTTTGAACGGACGGCCATCGTACGTGTCAGAGGACAGCATAGCCCCACTCTTCTCGCGGAAAGACGAACTGCCTGTATACTGGTTGCATAACCAGTGTACAGACCTGTATCCTGAAGCTTTGCACTCCGAAGTCTTAGGGCTTTTTGCATGAAGGACATCCAAGTATCATTCGCATGAAAATGCTATCAAGAATCCATGTGTTGTGGCCAAAGTTGTGTGACCACATTGAAGAAACGGCAAGAGGTTGTTCAACTTGCCAACTAACTCATCACTCTGCGCCACGCGTGCCGATGTTATCGCGGGGATGGCCAACCCGCACGTGGCAGCGAGTTCACCTGGATTATGCCTACTACAAGAACGGCTGGTTTTTAGTGCATGTAGACACGCATTCCAAGTTCGTGGGATGTTTTGCACATGAAGTCTACTGCAGCAGAGGCGACAGTTGAAAAACTGCGCACCGTTTTTGCTGCATTTCGTCTTCCAGAAAGAATTGTGATGGACAATGGTCCCCAATTTGTGTCTCGTGAATTCACAAATTTTCTCAAACCGAAGGCAGTGCAACATACCAGGACACCCCTTTATCACCCAGCTTCAAATTGCACTGCGGAGAGGCTTGCCCAGACCGTCAATGATGATGATGAATTGGATGTTTATGTTACAAGGCAAACTAGGGCAAAGAGAACCAAAACAATGGTTATGTTTGACGGATGAAGATGCAAACTCTGAAATCGCTTAAGAAAAACAAAATTAAAAACAGTAAAAGACAATGAGGATGGCTGGTGTAAAAGGCCAGGGTGTGATAGTGCATGGCATGAAATTAGGTACAAAAACTACGCGTGATAGGAAACGAGGTGTAAAAATTTGATTTCGCTGAGAAACAGAGTGCGCTGTAGAGGAATCATGGGATCATCCGCTAAAACAGGGCTGGGTTTAGTGGGATATGTTGTCTGTATAGTTGTGAGAAATGTTTGCGTCTCGTTGTGTGGTGTGCTTTGCATGTAATTAGAATGTGAATTACGGATAGGCCCTCCACCCACGGCTACACAAGGGTCTTGGAGATCCAGTGAGCATATGGGAGTGTGTTTCGTGTGTGTGGCCTATCCGCAATCTAGCCACGGCAACTTCGATGAATCTGTTGTGTGAATCATGTATCGTCCTAAGTGTGGTTTTACTATTTGTAACTTGTCTGTCTGTTTACTCCAGTCGGCTAGCCATGTTTTTCGAAGGTGTTGTCTTATCTGTGGCTTGAGGTCGGTGTAAGGTATTGTTGTTATGTCCACTGTATTTGTAAGTGCAGAAGCGGTGGCCATTCAATCCGCGGTCTCGTTCCCCGCGATTCCCATGTTGGCCTGGAACCCAGCACAGGACTAGTTGAAACATTTTTGCATAGCAGACATTGTGGCACTAACAACTAGATTGACAATGTGGTTTTTTCTGCGTCTGTGTGATGATAATACACGCACAACGGTCCAGACCGTCAAGCGGAGCCTCATCAGATAGCTACGTGATGAGCAGAACAAGGGAATTACTCAGACGATGCAAAATCCGGTAGACCAGTTCCTGTTCACCGACCGAAACACACCGTGTTCGACGACCGGTGAGACACCAGCCGAAGCGCTTGTATCATGGAGGCCACGCGCGAGGCTGAGCATCTCGCATCCGGAGCTAGCGAAACGTGCCGAAACAAACACAGCTCGAAGACAGAGCCAGGAAACCCATAATTCATGAATGGAGTTCGAGGTTGGCGACAACGTTCGCGTCTAAGGAAACCGACCGACCCATCCACGTTGGTTGGAAGGAACAGTTGTGCGGCGAGTTAGCAAAGGAACATGGATATTTAGAATCGAAGACCACGATGGCTGTCTGTATGCGGACGATCTTGTTCCTAACACATGCCTTGCTCCTCTTCCCAGAACCCTGTGGATCCCTGAGCAACCCCGCATGGCGCAGCCGGTTGCCACTCCGTCACAACGTGACAGCGACACCGGATCGCCGCAAGACGAGTCTGCACCAGAGCCACGGCTTCTGCCAGCTGAGTGAGCTATCGTGGTGGAATTGCCATGACAGCAGACCCCTGCCGTCAGCTCCCAAGAAAACGTCCCGCCACCTGAATTGGGACGAAGCACAAGATTATGGAAGCCTCCGGACCGTTCTGGCTACGAACGTAGGGCGCGCCGAACTGACGTCGCTGGCTACGCCATGTGCTGTGTACTCATACTGGCATGTGAGCCGCTCGCTTATCGCATTAAATCTTCGCCGCCAGTGAGTCCAGCGTCGCCTTCCTCGCAGGCTACAACACGCTTGACCCTACACCATGACTGTCGTACTCGCGCTATAACATGCATGATTGTCTGCGCCCAATAATCGTGTGTGTCATTAGACTATAACATTCAGATCGCCCTACTCCTCCGTATGCTTGACCATAACACACAAAACTCCAGGAGAACGCCAGTTTCCAAGGACTTCCATCTTAACACGGTGGACGGGCTCGTATTTTATTGAGCGATGTTCGTTTGATTGTAAGATTGTTGAAAGCCAAACGCAGAAAAGTAGTGCGCGAAAATTGATGCGGGTCAGCGAACTGACACATGGGGTGAGAGCGGTCCCGTAAATTGAACGATAGGTACTAGTGAAAGAACAGATAAGGGAACAGACCGCGGATTTATTGCTAGGTCAACGTTCTTATCCACCAGTAAAAGCGCTGTTAATAATGCCGTATCCACACACATGTTCTGTTTCACTTACGAGTGAACCTTGTTGCTTAACAGAAGCTCGATATCTGGTACTTCCCAGCAAATAGCTGTGCCATGCTACCAGTACTCGACCTTAGTCTGAGAGCAACGTAAAAAAGAAACAGTCTTCATTTTTTCTTCCCGAAAGCACCAACGTCTAACGCGTGTTACGGAGTTGCGCTCAGAAAAAAAAATGTGGAAATTTCTCTGTTCATTTTCGCTCACCATACGCTAGGGAAATGACACTAAGCTAGGAGGCATTCGACTGGCATACACTCATCAATTAGCATGATAACTCCGTATTAGCTATTACGGAGTTTCAGCATATCATTACCGTGTTTGCGTTAGAGTTTAAAGTGTTACAAGAAGCCTTTTCCGTGTACCGCTGAAAACGGTACGACACGCTTTAGAACACCATTTGCGGTTTACTTATTCTGGCCGCCATTGCAGGTAGCGACATCGGTGAACAAGTCTCAAAACAAATCGTGCATACTTTTGTTGCTTACACGTATTCGCTTTCGTTTAAAGTAGCTTCAATGTTTCACTTTTTGGATTAAGCGCTCACATTAGTTGTTTTGGGAATACTGCAGCCATTACCTGGAGAGTAAATAAAATACGAGGTCTGTGGCGCCGTCTACTGAGTAGGATTGGAATTAAGGTAAACTAGAAATTACGCCAGCATAAGGTATTTCTGCATGAAATGAGTAAAATATGTCGTATTAATCACTCAATAACCGACGATAATTTGCCCAGCACAATTTTGGAGGTGTAAGAGAGCTTTGCCAGCTGAAAAGCGTTATCTGACGTATATGAGGCTAGTGAGGCTTAGCACAAGTACGGGCAGCCATTTTGATTTCCCACCCGAAATAAAGCAGATGTTTGTCGTACTCCTGAGAATCATTTAATAAAACATAATAAACCGCACCACACAAGATTCCTTTTATCGGCTGCTCCAAGCATCAACCGCCGAGCGCACTGCATTTGCTGTAATGAAGACGGGGGAAGGGGGAGTGGGGGGGTGGGGGGGTGGGGGGTCCACTTCGGCTACTGAGAAAGTTCGCTGGCGATGGTGAAGCCTGTACCGGCAACTTGCCGTGCACGATAACTCTCGCGCATGCACATTCGACTCTCGCAGACATGGTATACGGTAAGTAAACGAGGTAACAATGGAGAGTTATAGCAGAGCACAGAACCGGTCCCGGTGCGGTGCCCGGTAGGCGACCGGCGCTACTGCGCGTGCGCAGTGTCCGAAAAACTGATCGTGCACATGCGTAAATGTACCGGGTGCGGTACCGAGACCGGTTCTCCGGTCTGTTATAACTCTCTATTATAAAAAAAAAAAATCTATTGAGCTATAGCAAAGCGGAAGACCGGGCCCGGTACGGTACCCGGTAGGCGGCCGGCGTTTCTGCGTGTGCGCGGTGGGTACGAAACCTGTTGAGCGCATGCGCAGGTGTTTCAGGTACAGTACAGGGGCCAGTTTTTTGCTCTGCTATAACTCTATAACAATACCTCACGCTATACTGATACCATACTGTTAACCCGACCATTTTTAACCATGCGTTTGTCGTAACGGTTTGAGGGCACAACCTGCAATGAGCCACTAAACACGCCGTGCTATTGCCACGAAAAAAAGTTTATTATCACCTTAACTCTTCAGCCGCGTTACTCTAGTTAGATGCCTCATTCACAACGCATAACTCATAGTGCCCCACGTACTGCTGGCGTCCGAATGCTTTGTGATTCAGCTTCACTGACTTCAAGGCAAATGCTCAGCGAAATTTTTTTTCAGTCAGGCAAACTGATGCACTGGCGAACCCACGAACAATGGAGAAGTTCATTAAAGTTTGATTTTCGTTTCGAGGTGCTGGTCGCTGTACCAGTAACAAATTTAGCGGCTTCCGTGGCCGCCTTTTAACCTTTTACGAGAAAGTACTAAGGACGCTACCTCTTAAGTATTCTGTGAAGACAAATCAGTCTTTATTTCGAAAGGACTAGTCTTAACTAACTAAGCTTCATCCCAGCCACGAAAGACGTCATCAACCCAGACAACGTAAGAAAATTGGAAAAACATTCAAGTGGCGTCCTACAGTGACGTAATACGAGTACGAGTCACATGATAGGTGCCTGCACAAAGAACATTGTTATCAGTGTGTAAACTGGAGGTTAGAAATCGATACGATCAAACAGAACCACTAAAATGGTCCAGTGGGCAGAAATTGGGTTAAAGGCGGCAAACTGCATAAACAATATTCGCTGACGTCATGGAGGCTTCATCGGAAAGTTCTCCACGAAATGGCTGCCACTGTTATCCAGCCTTTTCATGAACGAAACTTGTATTTTACCTTGCTTTCCCCTCTACGTGTTGGTCAGCGTTCTCTTGCTAGTACTTTAAGTTCACAATTTTGAGTTTTAAAGGGTCTGCAAATCTATAACCGCATATTGAAAGGACAGGCGAACTTGAATTGCCTCCGTGTTTTGCTCTGTTGTGTACAAATTAGCGCTTATTAATGTTCGCTTTTTCGGTTTTAGGTTCAGGTTTTTGAATAATTTGCACTTGCCTTTGTAATCTGATAGTTGGCATCCTCTTTTGAAACGCAAAGTAAACTAAGCGCGCGTTCAGAGTTGTCACCGAGGTTTTAGCGTATTCTAAACGAGAGAGGAGCTAGCGTGCTCTCGACAAATTTCCATATCTCCTTGAAGGAGTTAACAGCGACTACACGAACACACTAAACAAACAAAAAGGCTGGACACAGCCCAAGAACATATTTACCGTCGACCGATAATAGGCTGGGACATGTCGAAGTCTGAGTAATCCACTTCAGAGTCAAATGAAGAAGTATCGAACTCGATTATTGGGGCCGGGGGTGGTACGCCTTGTGGATCGATGTTCCCGGCGTAGAAGTATTTCTGGTAGCGCGGATCCCAGTAGACCTCAACATCAGACGGATCAGCATCGCGGCGTCCCGCTTGGGGTTCCGCATGAACGTGGGGTACAGCGCTTTGGGGGCAACAACATTCTAGTGCTGATTGTTGTTGTCCTAGGACAGGCGCATTCGGCGGTTGCATCCTTCTTCCGTCGCTTCTTCTGCTTCTTCTTCTCCTCGTCGGAACGCTTTTTGGTATGACACGGCGCGCCCTGGTGGAACCCAAAACCTAGAATACTTAATTTTCTTATCACACGTGAGATCTCCTGAAGAAAGTAATGGTTGTGAACACCCAAATAAATTTTGCATTATCAGTCAAGCACTGATTTGTGGGGTTCAGACAATATTTGCCAAATTATTGCTTGCTGAGTTGGGTCAGTGCAGATGCGCAGGGTTGCTGAGAACAGCGCTGCAATTTGAATCCTTACTATGGAAGCGAGAAGCGAAATTGGACCCATGTCGAGAATTCGGCAATGGGTTAGGCATGAGAAGGCGTTCCTTATTAATTTGTCGCAGCGTCCCTCGTAGGCCATGTGTATCTTTGGCCGCTTAAATTAGGAGTTTAGAAATCAACATCTATGTAAGGTCACACAACGGCCGCTCAATGGAAACGTCACACTCACGTGTGCGCTTTATGTTGAGTTTAAAATTGTTCACTTTCAGGCGATGTCTTGAGAGAGGAAAGGAAGATTTATGACCCAAAATATTTGAATAGTCCGCTGGGCACAAAACTGCTTGTGTTCTGGGAGGTGGGAACCAATCATTTTGTATTTTCGTTGCCTAAAACGTAGCAAACCTCGCGTAGTCCGGGAATATGTTAAGCGTGCGTGGCTATATCTGATCGAGTTTGCCCATCAAAAACTTCTTGACACACCTCTATTTTCACCAATGGCGAAAGCATATCGAAGCCTCTGTAAGTAGAAACCATTGAACATATTTTATTAGAATGTGTGGCCAACTTGGCACCAATATCCCGTTTTTTGAAGATGTTGAACGCCTAGCTCAAGGGCCGGTAACTCTGAAGACTATCCTAGGACCATGGACTTTACCCTCAAAGCAGTTCAGGCTCTAAAAAGTGTGTTTTCTTATTTGAAGGACATTGGTCACATTTTAAAATTGTTAATTCTGTTACACAATCTAAAAAAAATAGTCCGTGATGCACGTCAAGCCATGTGTTTTTAGTTGCGAAGCACCTTAGGACCTCGCAATGGCCGTAATCCGTGCGTTCTCCGGCGTGCGCGTGCTTGCTGCGCATGTGCGAGGAGCATTGGATTGGATTAGATTGAATTGGATTTGGAATGAATTGGATTGGATTAAATTGAATGGTATTGGAATGTGTTCGATCGGAAATCGTTTCAGCAGCAGTAAGCACTCTCAGGGGTAATTTACGTTAAGAACGATCCTCAGTGCATCAACCACTCGTCATGATTCACTTCGTGAAACTGTTCAATATTTTTCTCTGCCCACCTCCTTAAAAACGCCACCAGGAGGCTGCGCAGCCCACATCCGCTTCACACGGGCTACTGCTTTGCACCGCCTTGGCTTTGGACTTCCCAGCAGCAGCGCTCTATAATTAGTAACATCCTGTTCGCTAAGTCATCAGCTTCACCCTAATACCCACCACAAAAGCCTTGGATCATTTGTCACTCCGCCGGACCCACCTGAAGTTTCAAGCGGTGAGCGTCTCTGCTAACCCTAACGTTCCAAAGAACACGGCTCAGCTGCAATCGTGCACGCATTCGGGCGCACGGCCTGCCTCCCTACCTGCGCTGAGTATGGAAATCGGCATGCAAGAATCACCCTAAGCCCCACCGACATACGACAAGTTACAAGTTTATGGCGTGATCACAGAAAAAGACGGCCGCGACCATCGCTTGTATGACACATAAGAGCAGCGAAGCGCTACGCCTGATAACCGCGGAGCGCAGCGATGTCGCTGATTCACACATTCGTCAAGCTACACTTCAATCAGCACTGTAATGAACAAAAGAGCCACTTTTCTTTATTATTTTTCGCTTGAGTTAGGTCATGTGACCGAGCAGCTTACTAGGAGGTAGGAGGCGCTTGGGCAAATACCATGCATTGGGTTGTCTTTGTCATGGAGAGGCTTGTACTACCCTCTTATGTTGCAGTTTCGCCAAACAAATAATTTTAAATGCAGAGCATTTCTTAGGCTGGCCTCTTCCTCCGTCGGACGGTGTCAACAGATCCGCGTCCGCAGCAGGTGTGCCTCTGCTCCTTCCCTCCTCTCTCTCAACAGCAGCTGGCGCGCGCATGCTTCGTAGTCAGCCCGTTCGCTCCGTCGTGGTCTCGGCGTAACAGGTGCGTGATAGCAGCGCGGTGGGGCGTGAAAGGGTGCGCGCAGCTTGCGCGTGCGCGCTCTCCCCCCCCGTACTGCTCTCCCTCTGATTGATTGATTGATTGTAGGGGTTTAACGCGCCGACGCAACGCAGGCGATGAGGCGCGCCGGAGTGGAGGGCTCCGGATTAATTTTGACCACCTGGGGATCTTTAACGTGCGCCGAAATCTCGTACACACGGGCGTTTTTGCTTTTCGCCTCCATCAGAAAAGCGGCCGCCGCGGCCGGGAATCGAACCCGCGACCTCGGGCTCAGCAGCGCAACGCCTTAGCCACTGAGCCACCGCGGCGGGTCTGCTCTCCCTCTACTGCGCGCGCTGCAAATATAAAGCGTCTAGCGGTCTCTCGTGCTTCAGTGCTTCAGTCACTGCGTTGCTCCTTCCTTCCTTGGTTGACGCTCGCCCCCACGTTTACTCGTGTCTGCTACTCCAGCATCACGGAAGAAGCGATGGAAGCAACACTGCCTTCAACCAGTACTGAGGCCCCAATGCTCTGCATTTACTCGTGTTCCCCTCGCGGGAAGGCGCGGGAATTTTTTTTTTTTTATTGCCAAACACAAAGCAAAATATTGCACGTTTTTTGTATGCTCAGTGATCGCTGACTTGGAAACCGTCAAAGCTATTATTAGTTTCGGTAGAAAACACGCTTTAAACCGCGCGTCATTCGAAACTGCACCTGCTGCAAATTCGCGGACATTTTGGCGGCGCTGAAGGTCGGGGAAATTTTTTGCCCTATTTTGTGGCACAAGCAGCCGCCATTTTCAAGCTTTTACGTAACATTACGTCACTTTTACGCAGGCTGAAGTTGCCAATGTGTAACGTAATCGTTCCTGCCAACTGTTTAAATTGCGTCACGCGTTCTCAGCCAATCACAGAGAGGGCGTGTATTACAAGCAGTATTGTTGTTGAATAGCAAACACAGGCCTACGTTGTCATGTTCGGTGCATTTAGTCTAATTTTTTTCATTGCGGGCCAAGAATTATGCTCTTTCAGTAAAGAGAAATAAGGCAAACTTTAGAACTGGTCGCCGTAACGTAATGAAACGTCAAAATGACGACAGCACACACAACCGATTCGTCAACCGGAAGCTCGTGACCAAAATTGAAAGCCAATCAGAAAAAACTTCCGGCAAATTGCCCAATTCCCCGGGAATTCGTGCAGTCGAGAATAGGGCCCCTGGACGAAGACACGGAAGGATGGATGAGGCGCCCGTACCTGTCACATCTGGTGTTTCTGGTCGTCACCGAAGCACGTTTGGTTTCTTTTTTTTTTTCGCCAGTTACGAATTTTCCGGTGGCATATTCCTTGCTAAGTCATACGTTCCTTCGACTGCAGCATGACAAACGTTAGGTAAGATAACGCGCTGCCAGCACTTTGACCAAACACGCCGTTGCCACGGCTCACGGTGCCACAGAACAAGGAGTATTTCGGCTACCTCGTAGCTTGTAACCGTGTTAATTCATAATGAAGAAAACAAATAAAAAACCGCAAAATAATCCAAGTGTAGTGCCAACCCGAAGCCGAAAGCTGTGGTCTTCCCATACACCCCCCGCCCCCTCCCACGACGTGGATTCCCAGGTGAAGTTTCCTCGCTAGTATAGACCATTCTAACGAGGGCACCGCCATCTTGCTTGCGCAGCGCCCTCTGGTAGCTGGCCGATTTGCATGTCTTGGGCGTTTGCTCCGCGGCGCTTGGGCGCCAGTGGCGGCTCGGTGAATTTTAGATGCAGAGCATCTGATTCACTCGCCTTGTCCCTCCGGGGTCGTCGTCGTTGTCGTCGTTGTCGGCGGCGGCGTGGTCCACCCTTCCCCATTCTCCTCGCTGCGCTCTCCGCCGCTCACCCCCTCTCATCTCCGATAGCGAACACTCTCTCGCGAGGGGCATTGGATTGGATTGGATTGGCTTGGATTGGATTGAATTGGCTTGAATTGGCTTGGATTTGGATTGGGTTGGATTAAAGTGGATTGTGTTGGATTGTGTTGCGTCATAGCCGCGGCACGTCGCGTCATAGCCGCGGCAGACGCGCTGGGGCCGGCGCATGTGCAGTACTCTCTCTTCCGCGGTTTCCTCTCCTTCGGGCGCGCTGCGCATATAACCGGTGTGCCGTTCTCCGGCGTAGCAACATCCACGCTTGGCTCAAACACCTAGAGTCCACGCCGCTTTACAAGTACGCCAACGTCGTCATCGACTGGGACCGGCTTACGCAGTCCCCTCAACGTTATGCGCGTTACACAATGTGGTCCCTTCGCCGCTCCGCCTATGCGTCGCATTTACACAGGGGTTCCCGCGAGGGGAGGTGGGAGTTTTTGCGTTATAGGGCATTGTACGTTAATTTCCGTAAGACACTTTAAATAGGAAAGTTGGTGCATGGGACCAGTTTAAACGATCTGGTTTAAATTGGTGGCTTTTTGGGCCGCGGGGGAGCTGAAATTCGCCTCGAGGTAGCGTGGTCCACGGTGGGTAAACGATATCGTGTAGAACATATGTTTGCAATACTTCGTCACCATTTTTTTTGTTTGCGTGTGTGTGTCCGAGATCGCGTAGAGCGGGTATATTGATCGCTTTGCTGAAAAAAACTGATGTTTGTTAAAACGATCTAACCGGGATACGTTCGGCGCCCATGGGCAACAAGCAGAAGCTTGTGTCAGTGTAACAGACTTCAGGCTTCATATCCCTGCAGGGGTTAATACAGGTAGTTTTGGGTGAACTTAGTAAGTATTTGGCACATTATATAGTTTTTATTAAATCTTATCGATATATAAGCACCTCACCCTCAGCCACCACTGCCGCCAACTATAAACAAAACTTCATCTCTCTAGAATTTCGAGTTGCTCTGCAGAACAATTTAGCCGTGCAAATAATGTACAACATAAATAAATTAAACAAAACAGCTCCTGGAGAGCATCATATAAGAATTTATTAAGCGTTCCCCGTTGGGCAACTAGACAAGCGTACGCTTTTTGCCGACAAAGAGACATCACATTTGGGTAATAGACTGAAATCTTGGCTGGAGGGCGTGAGTGAACAACTTTATTTTGCTCGAACCGGGGATGGGGAAAGAAGGGAGGGGAATCCCCTTCAGTAGCCCCCCTTCCCGCTCCGCCTCAGATTTGCTGTGGAAAGGGAAAACCTAGGAAGGTGGTAGCAGGGTGTCGATACGAAAAAAATACCGGTTCGGTTACGGTTCTGGTTCAAGGGAAATCATTTCGTTCCGGTTCAGCTCCGGTTCGACAAAATCACGTACCGAACAGGTTCGCGAACCGGTTCGTTGAGTTGAATTATCACTCAAATTAGAAAAAAAAAACATTAAGTAGTTTAAAACGACAGTCAAATCAAAATACAAAAAAAAATTCAAAATGCTGCTGTTCCCCAAGGGCAGTGGCGCAATTGCAAAGCAACCTTTAAAAAATTACGAGATATTAGAAAAACAGATGATGTGGCGAAGATTTACCACCTAATTTTTTGCCATGACTTTATGTTGTCCTAGCGACTATTCGTAAAGCCACCGCCAAGAGATATGACGGTGGGATATATTTGTGCCCTTTGCTTTTTTGTTGAAATCGCAATCGTCGCTATGGAATCGCCCATCACGCTAACCTTGAATTCTTAAAGGAGCCATGAAGACAAAATACAAGTTGGGTTTATTAGAAAGACTGCTTAGACCCGATAACAATGATACAAATATCATCGCAATCTTCGAACAAATAACGGAGATATTAAAGAAAACGTGTGAAGCCGTCGTGACCCCCTAGCCAATTTCCCGCAACTTTTCTATGACGTCACGGAACCTTGTTTGTGCGATTGGCGGCCGCCTAACTGACCTGTCGCGACGACACATCACTGGACGTCTGTAATGGGGCCTCTAGTTCCATTTGACCGCATCACGTGCAGTTAACGCACTGAAAATTGGGTTTTATTGTTGGCCCGTATGACGTCATTCTTGCTCATAACACGTCACTGTGGCGCAAAATTTTAGTTTTTAAATACTTCTTGCTTTTTTTTGTTAAAAAACATCTTTTGTGGCTGTAATGGAGCTGAGTGAGATACTGAATCCTAGTTCTTTCAAATTAAACGAAGTTGTATTTTCTCTTAATGGCTCCTTTAAATTTACGCATGCGTATACGTACTGGCGCGTTCAAATACCAGCGCCTAATACAAATGGCGCACATTTTTTTATATTTGTAACGAAACAGAAAGATCCTACAACAGGCACATTAATACTACCAATGAATTAGATTATTTGGTCACCCTGAACAATTGGTTAGCTGTCACCTTATCGACTTTTTTTGCCACACCAATGTTAAAAGTAAGCTTTAGTTAACACTCAGTCACTGCATTATTGCTCTTACCACTCCAATTCCTTTTGCGATAGCCATACCGTATGTGTGCATTACAATCAGTATGTCATCGTACCGCCTGACCCCCGGCCATCGTTCTATGTGCTACACTGCGGAATCTTATAACAGATTATGCTGTTACAAAATGAAAGGGAAATGTGACGCGCGGAGCTTGAGATGGGACTTTTTTGGGTAGACGCTCTTCAATTCGTCCACAGCAGTACTCCCCTCCGGAACGAGTAGCAGTAGAAGTAATGTAGCGAGTTGGGTAGTCAGTACAAGTGCACCTTCGAAAAAGGCAGATCTGAAATAGACAAAACTGCAGAACAAGCAGAATAGATGATCTCTAGGCGAATGGGGCTAAAAGGTACCGGCCTGCCTTTTTGCACGTGTAATCTGCTTTATTATTCTTTCTGCTTCCAAGAGAAGGTCGAGGGCTGCAGTGCGCACCTAACAGTTTTCCTGAGATACCTGTTGTTATCTGTATCTGTAAAAAACGGAACTTGTCCACTGTACTGCCCTCAAAAACCGACCACAGAATTCACTTCCTTCGTATTAATGACACGTTTGGTTGTGAAAGGCAGGGCAAAAAAAAGTATGGAGCAATATCCACGTGTTGGTGCTTTTTTTTACTTATTCGGTTTTATTTACTTTTTGAGTAACATTTCAAAACAACGTTATTTGCCTTTTCTGTTTTGTTGTTTTCCGTGTAAACACATTTTTAAAACAGAAACTGGCGCATTTATTTATTTATTTATTTATTTATTTATTTATTTATTTCATACATATGATACTGCAGACCACAGTAGGTCCAAGCAGGACGGGCATTTGGTAGATATACAAGTACAAGAAAAATAACAACTCAAGGGCAACAAGACATGCGATTACTCTAAGGAATGTGCGCAGAATACGGTTCACTTAACGTGTTCCAGTCAGACACGGTCCGAGGGAAAAACGAATACATAAACGTATCAGTTCTGGCAAAAAACGGGGTTAGTAAGTTAGAATGGAAGTGCCGAGTTGGCCTGGTTGGAAGAAAAGATAAGTACGGGGATGGGTCTACCGACAGTTTTCGGTTCAGCAACAAAAAAAGAAAATCAAGTCGCAAATCACGCCTGCGTGATTCAAGCGTGTGGATGCCGTTATCAAACATTAGCTGGGTTGGGGAATCAGTTCGTGAGTATTTGGAGTAGGTAATTCGAATTGCCTTCCTTTGTATACGTTCAAGTTTATTAATATTAACTTTCGTGTGCGGGTCCCATACAACACTGGAATATTCTAGTTTAGGCCTTATATATGATAAATAGCACATCAGTTTTACTTTTTAGGGAGAATTACGCAGTTTATGCCTTAAGAAACCAAGTTTACGAAGAGCGGCTGCACATACGTTTTCAATGTGCAAGTTCCAAGAGAGGGTGTTAGTAATCGTTAGTCATAAGTATTTGTAGCTTGTTACCTCTTTTAAAAAATCACTTTCTAATTTGTATGCATGCTTTAATGGACGTTCCTTACGGGTAAGCTGCATATAGACACATTTATCAGTATTTAGCATCATTCCCCACATCCTACACCATTTTGAAATATTTGCAAGGTTGTTATCAAGTTCGGTTTGATCACCAGGACAGTTAATTTCCCTGAATAGAACACAGTCGTCAGCAAACAGTCTAATCTGCACACTAGAATCAATAATATTGACGATGTCATTGATGTAGACAAGGAACAGTATTGGACCCAAGACACTTCCTTGGGGTACACCAGATGTAACATGAATAGATGCTGATTGGTGATCATTTATGGAAACATATTGTTCCCGGTTGCTCAAGTAGTCCGCGATCCAATTTACCAAAACGGCTGGAAGGCCAATGCGTTGAAGTTTTATTATTAGTTTATCATGTGGAACCCTATCGAAGGCTTTACTGAAATCTAGAAATATTGCATCAATTTGTCCACTGTTATCAAAGTTTAAGGCAAAAGTGTGAATAACTGTAACTAATTGCGTAACTGTGGAATATCCCTTTCTAAAGCCATGTTGTTTATCAGATAGGATTGAGTGTTCGCTTAAAAAGTTGAAGAGTTGGTTTGCTATTATTTGATGCCCCTTGCTATATCTCTGCTCGGAGGCGCAGCTTACGTTGCAGGCTGGCAGACTTATTTTAACCAGCTGGTGATATTAAATGTGGGTCAAAATTTTGATACACGGACGCCCTCGATTTCCATCTACTTCAGAAAAATGGTCGTGGGAAAGGCAGATCGAGGCCACTTGCTGTCAGCAGCAAACGGCTTAGGCACTGAGCAGCTTCTGCGGTCACACTTGTCAAGTATTAACAATTTGTAGGTGTCTGACCTTTGGAACAAATTATGAAATGCAAACATTTTGCACACATCGGGTGTGGGCTTTCACTGTTGCGCAGTGGAGCACTCCTGCATCCTGATTGCTCCAATAAAGTCGCAGCTAGGGAAGGGCAAAGTCGTTCTATATCCCCTACAAGCTGCCGAGAATGAAATTTCGTTTGGTCGACTTGCACTACACTCGCGCTTCCAGCAGCAACAGACCATGGCTACATTGGTGGTCATTCATTTCCCCTGTTGTTACGTAGAGCGTGATAGTGTTCGATTGTCTGGAGGGGAAAGTGCGCGAGCGGGTATGAAGTTAATGGTACGTGAGAGAAAAAAAAGGCTTGAATTGCATTGACTGTGCAATATCAACAGCGGAGGGTCGAACCGTTTTGGCATGAAGCGGTAATCGTTATTTCCTTTTTCCCTTCAGTTCGGTTTCGGGTTGAACGGGCTCAAAATATAACGGTTTGGGTTCGCGTTCATTTCTGGCAAAAATACCGGTTCAGTTCCGGTTTTCGATTCGGTTCGGTTCCGGTTCGACACCCTGGGTGGTAGTCACTGTGAATCACCAAGGCCAGTCCACCAAGGCCAGTCCACTTGGAGCTGGGTTTGCCATAATGTGACCGCAGCAACGGTGGAGATAGAACTAATACCATCTGCGGCAGAGGCAAGTTTTAGTGACCTATTTTAGTTTGGAAAGAAGGTAGAAGAATTTTCTGCAACTACTCCAAAGTAGGTGTACAGAAAGAGCTCAGCAGAACAAAATTGCCAAAGATATTGTGAGTTAAAGCACACAAGCAACTCAAAAGCTCGTGGTGTGGCTCCTTTATTAACATTTCATTAAAATAATGCGTAAATTAGTGGTAAACCCGCACGCGCGATGCCTACAGAGCGTAGCCAAGGCAAAAGCCGCGCCAGGCCCGGTGTGATCGGCGCGCACACTCCAGAGAGGGGGAAAGGCGGCCCGCGCTAAGCGACCGCTGAGTGCGAGAGTACGTTTCTCCCTCACCCGATAGAACGGTGTATACTTACAAATAAAGCCTATGCGCGTGCCCACTGGCATTGCGGTGAAGCTCAGAGTAGCGGTGGGCGCAGCGCTACGAGCGCTTCCTCGAAATTTTTGAACGCGTTTGGTGGCCACTGTTCGCCTTGTGTGGTTTGGCGTGTGGGACGCTAACAAATCAGTTAATTACGTTATCGCTTCTCGACATTTTGGCCCAATTTTCTTTTCCTCTCATCGTCAAAACTTCCCCGCCTGTCGCAACTACGGTAGAGCGAGCCAGCCAACGACGCGTTTCCGAAGCCACGCTTGTACCAGTTGTATCGGGCCGCCAACAGGTGGTGACACATCATCGCTCGGCGAGGATTTCCTGGACACGTTCGCCGGCCCAACCACCAGATTAATCATAGCTGTAAAAACGGAAAGCTAATAAGAGGTCAGGGAACATGTTAAGCGCAGAAGCACATGAAAGGGAGAAGCGTGCGGAAGCGGCCGGCCGGCTGGGCTCGCCTGCTGAGCGAAAGAACGCCATTCTGTAGCCTTTCTCCTCGATAACACATCTGGTTAAACCAACTTCAACCGGTTTTATTATTGTCCTTGGAGACGGAACAGTTCTGGCGCCACAATGCGAAATGTGGGTAGGCCACTTGCGAAGGGCTGGTGCTAAAACAATGAAACCAATAAAACCACGAAACCAAAATCGCTGCTCCAGATAACTCGTTCTGTTCGTCCTGCCTTCACGTAGGGCCTTGTTTCTTGATGCGCTGTATACTTGTCACCCTGGATAACTATATTTCCAGGTAGAAGAGGTTAAAACTTTGCTCGAAAACGTACAACCCACAATGCTTTGCATTTACACTCTGGAGGAGTGTGTCCGTGGACTTTTATGCACATAATACTGATTAAGGATTCCGCTTCGGCTTGTTCGTAGATCTAATATGGACCGTTTCTATTCCTCGAGAAAAATATTGATGCATGATAAAAGCTGATTTATAATAGCCTGGGACCACACTACCACGGCAAGAGCAATGCACAAATACAGTCGAGCCCACGTATAACGGCCCCACTTAAAACGAACTTTCGCTTAAAACGAACAAAACCAACGTTTCAATGGCATGAAATCCCACGTACAACGAAAGTCTTTGAGCCCTGCTGATCGGTTACAGCAAACGGCCGGCGCCGCGATGTTGGTTGAAATGACGGCCTCTTCCCAGCTCTGCCGGCGCAAGTCGCTTTCCCGAACCTCCTCGCAGGCGAACCGGGCGAACAGAAAAGTTATTTCAAGCTATGCGGGAGCGTGGCGTCTATAACGCGGATGAAACTGGTTTTTTTTAAATGCAGAGCTTTTCTTTAATTCACGATGTCACCCGTTCTTGGCGTCCGTAGTTGTCCGCATCGCTCGCCTCGACATGCCCGGCTCAGACGTTTCGCTGTCGGCGCGATCAACATTCGATAGCGCGCCCAGGCAAGTTTCAAGGACACTCTCTCCCCTCTATCGGACTCAACGTGCGCCGAGGCTGCCAATTTTACTGCTGACGAGCGCTCTCTCGTCAGAAGTTGCCACAAGTGCAACAACATTAACGTAACGCAAACTACTTAACGTCGTGCGCCCCCGGAAATGCTCTGCACTTGATCGTGCCCCTCGCGAGGGGGATGTTTCACTGCGTCGCCATGCGAACAGTTTGCCACGCTTTAGTTTCAGTTCCGTATCTCCCCGCCGCGGCCGTGGAGAGAAGGCGGCCGGCCGCGACTCTCGCCACCGCGGCGCTGCGGTTGCGAGTTGCGCTAGGAAAGCGAGCGTCGTCTGCTAGCGGGGAACGGAACGCGTTCCGCTCGGCATCTCCAGTTTTCGCGACATCGGCTCCGGCTGTTTTTGACGGGGCCAGCGGAATTTTTCTCGGCACCCCCGAAATTTTGACACCAATGTGTTCGTAAAGTCGAGCGGCACCCGAAGACACCACTCTCGTCGAGGTGGGCCACTTTTCGGGCGATCTAGCCCGGATCTTCGACTTCACTTCTGCGGAGCTCCGCTGCCTCTCCCGTGGGATAGCGATAACGCCGACTTGCCTCGCGGGGCGGGGCCCGATCCCCGATGCCGCCGCCGGCGATGGCGGCCACGGCCCTTCGTGGCTACGATCCTGACGCCATGGCGTGGACCGAGACCACAGCAAGTACCACCCCCGAAAACTCCTCTGTGCCTGAGAACTCCTCTGTGCCTGCCTCACCCGATATCTCGGACGGCGGACTCTTCACGGTCGTCGCGCTCCGCAAGAAGCGTGGCGGTCAACACTCCCAGGCGGCCGCCGCCGGCCCCAACGCCGCCGCGGCGACCACGACTTCGGTCAAGTCGCCGGCTACCGAGAAAAAACGACAGTTGCCTGCGTGGAAACCCCCAGTCATGCCGCGCATGAATCCCGAAGATTTCAGCCTCGTCCTGAAGCCGCGAGTCACCGCGAACTTGAAGGACCATTTTAAACCCGGGGAACTGGGCGTCGCACTTGCCTCTCACGTTAGCGCCCCGAGAGGGGACACCCTCAGTGTGTGGCCCATTTGGGAACAAAACATCGTCATCGTGACAACCCAAGACCTGAACGTGGCCAACGCCTTGGCGCGGGAATTCACGCTGAAGACTGCAAATGGTGCTCTACCCATGGCGGGGCACGCGAAAATCAACGGAGAGGTTTGCCGTGGCGTGATCACGGTGCACGAGAAGGAGACCTCCGAGACCCTCAAATCAGCGGTCCAGTGGCGGGAAGGGGAGATAGCCTTCATCCGCAAATTGGGAAAATCAGCAGTGGCCCTCATCACCTTCGTGGGCCGGAAAGTGCCACGGTACGTACATTATAACAGTGTCGTCACCGTGGTGCGCGAATACAAAAAGACCATCCCGGCGTGCTTCCGTTGCGGAACTATTGGTCATCGGGCTGAACTCTGCCCCACCCCGAACGAGAAACGCTGCGGCCATTGCGGCCAAGAAGTGGGCGCCACCGCGGACGGCGGTATGGCCCCACATGAATGCAAGCCCACCTGCCTCATCTGCGGTGACAGTCACCTCACAGTATCGCAAGCCTGCACAGAAAAATTCAGGAGAATACAGCACGTACACCCGAAATCAACCAAAACCGCCCCCCGGGCCGGCGGTGAAAATAACCGACGCGGAGCGAGCCGTGGAACGGCTGCAACAGGCGGCCGAGCACCAGCCAGCCAGAAAAAAGCACAGCAGCAGCCCAAGAAGACAACACGGGACCAGGGCGCTCCTGCACTCAGCAGCAGTGATTTCCCTGCTCTCGGAAACAGCGGCGGAGCCACGCCATCTCCAGACGCGGCGCCCCACGCAAAGATAAATAAGGTAGGCAGTTGGGCCGGGGTCGCCTCTCGCTCTCTTTGTCCTCCTCCCTCCCCATAACTCAATAAACTTCGCCAGGAGCTAGCAGCGCTCCGAGCAGAAAACGCGAAACTAATAACAAAGATATCTGCTCTGGAGGAGGCGAATAGGTCCGCTCCTTTGCCTCTGCCGTCATTACCGTCCCCGGAGGAGATCCCTGCAGTCGAGGTGGAACCCATGGGCGAAGTCCCTCTGCAGGAGGAACATATAAACCTCGCTAGTCTTAGCACGCGGGTTATAGACCTCGAAGGCGGCGTGGTGGGGCTGGCAACTCTTCCCCGCCAAATTGAAGCCCTTAACAAGAAAATAGAAAACCTAACCAATACCGTGACTCGCGCAGTCACGAGTAATATTAAGACTTGGCTTCAGGAAGCACACCCCCGCCTCGGACGGCGGGTGGGCTCACGCAAAGGTATTAGATCACCTAGCTTAATGCGACCCATTGATCTCAACGACCATTCCGAGGATGCCGAACCCCACCCACTTCAGGGGCTGGGAGCGGTGGTGGTACCCAACGTGACTCCCTTCCCAATTCAACATGGCGGGAACAACTAAACAGCGGTCGCCCACATCTCGCCACCAAAAACAGCCCTTATCGATAATGCAGTGGAACTGTAGAGGCTTTAAAGACCGCAAGAAAAGGGCTCACTTACGCCTCTACCTGGAAACTTTCCAACACCCGTCAGCGATAGTCGCCCTCCAGGAAACTGGTGCGGCGGTGAAACTGACGGGCTATAACGCTTTCCAACGAGACTCGTTCACCTGCATTCTTGTACATAAATCATACACCGCGCAGGAACTCGATCTCCAACTGAATCTGCCATACTCGTACGTGATGGTTACCGTACTCCCCCTGAAACGCACGGACCCACCCGTACACGTATTAAACATTTATTGTCCCCCAAAACTCAAAGACATCACTTTCTCGGACATCTTTAGCCGAGCGCTGAAGGCAGCGGGCCGGGACCCTCTCCTTATAGTGGGCGATTTCAACGCCCCATGTAAGCTCTGGGGGTACCACAAGGAAGAGAGGCGAGGTAGAAGGCTAGCGGAGCTCATCTCCACGCTGGGCATAACTCTCCACACGGACCCCGTCCATCCAACGCGGATCGGTAACTCGGTAAGCAGGGACACCTGTCCCGACCTTACCCTCACCAAAAACATCAGACATGCAGAATGGATCAACACCGAGGACACCCTCGGAAGCGACCACTGCATCGTTAATACCATCGTCTACACACGTCCCCTGCAACGCCCCATCGCACACGCACGTCTGCCGGACTGGACGGCGTTTAGACAGTCCCTCTCGACGCCGACCAGTGTACTCGAAACCGGATACGCTTCGTGGGCCCACACCCTAGTAAAAACACTTCACAAACACGAACGGCAAATTCAGCTGTCGGAGAGGACGACCGACGTGGACAATCACCTCCTTCACATCTGGGAAGCACGGAAAAGTCTCACCAAGAGACTGAGTCGCCAGAAACATACCCGCAAGCTCAGGTTGAGAATCAGAGCCCTCACCCAGCAGGCGGCCGAGTATGCTGCCCAACTAGCCGATTCTAACTGGGTAGAGCGATGTGACACTGCAGCAAATCAAATGTCTAGCCGTAACACGTGGAGGCTTTTCCGCAGCCTCATCGATCCCCTCCAGTCGAGAGGTGAGATGCAAAAGCAACTGCACCGAGCATTTCACAACTTTCAAGGTAACTCGACCCAGCTGGCCCAGACGCTCAGGGACAAGTATCTATGCCAAATCCAAGACCCCCGCGGGCGGGAGTATCTCTACGCAGGCAGGGATAATACGGAACTGGATCGTCCGTTCCAACTTCACGACCTACGGGCCGGTCTTGCAAAAATGCGCAGAGGCACCGCGCCCGGGCAAGACAAGATTACGGTAAAACTCTTGGCCAATCTCCCGGACTCGGCGTACGAAGCCCTTCTAGAATATATCAACGCTATCTGGAAAGGAGAACATCCTCTCCCTCCGGACTGGAAAACGTCGCTCGTAACCTTCATCCCGAAGACGGGCAAACCCATAAACACAGATAACCTGCGCCCAATCTCCCTCACGTCATGTGTGGGCAAACTGATGGAGACCATGGTTAGGGATCGTCTTTCCGAATATCTGGAAGAGCGTATAATACTTTCGCGGACACTATGTTTGGCTTCCGACCCCACAAGTCGGCACAAGATGTGCTTCTGCTCCTTAAGCACGAAATCATGGATCCGGTCGAACACCCTAGCAACGACAAGGTTGTCGTAGCCTTAGATTTAAAAGGGGCTTTTGACAACGTAAAACACAGCGTCATCCTCAGTCACCTTAGTGAGACCCATTGCGGGAAGAACACTTTCAACTACATTAAAGACTTTTTAACAGACCGCGCGGCCCTAGTTCGCGTACAAGACCAGGAACACGGACCGTACGCGTTGGGAACACGGGGCACGCCACAAGGCGCAGTGCTGTCCCCGCTGCTCTTCAACCTTGCAATGCTCCATCTCCCCACCCATCTGGCTGAGGTTGAAGGAGTACAGCACACGCTGTACGCCGACGATATTACCATTTGGGCAACAGAGGGCAACCTAGGAGAGCTTGAAGAACGCCTGCAAACTGCCGCAAACATAGTCGAACGATATGCTATGCAATGCGGCCTTCAATGCTCACCCCAGAAATCTGAATTCGTACATCTCCGTTCCTCGACTAAGTGTACGACGCCAATACATCTCTCTCTGGCCCACGGCCCCATCCAAGAGGCTAGGGAGATCAGAATCCTTGGACTCTTTATACATCAAAACCGCAGAGCGGACACAACACTCCAGAGGCTCCGCAAGGTCGGAGAGCAGGTGGGCCGCATGGTTCGCCGGGTCTCCAACAGGCGGGGGGGACTTAGGAGCAGGGACGCGATGCGACTCGCGCACGCTTTTGTTACGAGCCGGATACTTTATTCGACGCCGTACCTGCACTTGCGGAAACACGACGAAAACTGTTTGGAGGTCGTCCTCCGGAAAATCATGAAGAGGGCGCTGGACCTCCCTATCACTACCTCGAGCGCGAAGCTTCTAGCGCTGGGCGTGGTGAACACGTACCAGGAGCTCCGCGAAGCGCACCTCACCAGCCAATGCACTCGTCTAGCACAGACCGAGTCCGGCCGTCGCCTCTTGAACCGGATTCACGTGCAACACAACCACTACACGGAGGGAAGGGTAAGAGTGCCCGAACTGTGGAAAGGCGCCATCCGAGTTCGACCCATCCCTGCGAAAATGGACAGAGAAGACCATATCGGGAGACGCGAAGCCCGGGCGAAGGCTCTGCGTCGCCACTATGGCAACAAACACGGAGTGTTTTACGTGGACGTCGCGGGTCCTCCACGAGGAGGATGGTACACGACCGCGGTGATTCACGAGGGAATGCAGGTGGACGGCCTCTCGTTTAAGGCCCCTAGCGCAACGCATGCCGAAGAAGTAGCGATCGCCCTCGCAGCTTCCCACGGTACGTCTAAATTCATCCTATCCGATTCGCGAGGAGCGTGCCGGAATTTCGAGCTGGGTTGGATCACCACCACCGCTCAGGCAATACTTCGAAGAGCTTGTCGGGACAAGGACCCCACCTTCCGATATCTCGTTTGGACTCCAGGTCACCAGGGCTTACCAGGGAACGAGGCTGCCAACTCGGCCGCCCGCGCACTCAACTACCGGGCACCCGGCGTAAACCCAAACCCAGAGCCAGATAGTTATCCACTATTATCATTTAAAGACATCGCCGCCCAATACAGGGAGAAACATCGTCTATACCCGCCCCCCCTCAGGGGGTTAGGCAAGGCCAACGAGCGAACACTTATCCGCCTCTATACAAATACGCTACTGTGCCCGGCTGTCATGAAACACTTCGACCCTTCTTTCACTGGCCTCTGTCAGTACTGTGGGGAGGTGGCCGACACCTACCACATGGTATGGGCATGTCAGAGAAACCCTTCCCTTCCCCCTAATCCCTACCCCAAAAGAGAGGACTGGGAGGCGGCCCTGCTCGGCTGCCTGGACCTACCGGCTCAACAGGCCTTGGTTCAGCGTGCTCGGACAGCGGTCACGACCAATGGGGTCCCCGAATAGGGACTCCACCTAGTTTTGTGAGGAGGGTGCTATCTAATAGGGACGGCTCTCTCCAAGCTACCTCTCTGTAATATATCAGTTAATAAATGTTCATATCCATCCATCAAGTCTTCGCCACTTCTGGTTTGCTGGGGGACGCGCCGAATGGGACGGCCGGAGCAACAGCGCGCCGCCGGCAGCCGATCGCGGAGGCCGTGGGCGCACTCACACGTTTGCATGGAGGAGAAGAGGGGTGCCTGATCTGGGGGCCGTGCTTACAACGTCACCTATAAGCAACAGACGCTTATAGCAACAGACGTTATAGCAACAGACGTTTGACCACAGATATGGCGGCGCACTTGCATGGTTTCCTGCATGCATTCCACGCCATTGAATACCGGCCATACCTTCAAGGCTTACGCGTTAGTGTGAGCTTTCGTCATTTTACCAGGGGCGGTATTCTCGAGTTTTGTCCCTTTTGCGTCCCTTTCAGAAGTGTCCCTTTTGGCGAGCCATGATTGGCTAAAAGCAAACAACAGGAAATGACGTAACGCAAGCGCGCCAAACCTACTACCAGAGCCCACTGCTTAACCGGAAGTACGTCACAATGAAAGGGACGCAAAAGGGACGTTTTCAAAAGGGACAGTTACGAGAATACCGCGCCAGATGTTGCCGGATGAAACGCACGCCATGAAAGGTGACACAAGCACTGGCGGGAAGCATAGCAAAGTGCGCGTCATAGCTCTTCTGTGCACTATAGCATGGATAGCAGCGACGGGCACGTGCCCTCCGTCATCGGAAAATCGAAGAAGCCGCGTTGCTTTAGGAGCTGTGTTCCCGTGCACTACAGGCCCAACGCTGAGGCGTGGATGACTGGCGATTTATTCGCGGAGGGGCTGAGCGAGATCGACCGTAACATGCCGAGGCAAGGCAGGCGCGGGGCCATGACCTCGGCTGGGACGATTTCGTTTGTGCCGATGAAGAAGCTGACGCTGCGGAACCATGCACGGACGATGGCATTGTTAATGAAGAGCGGGGCAAGAGTGATGACAGAGTCCTTCAATGCTTCTCTGGTCATGAAACTCCCGGCCAAGTTTTGTACGGGGACAAAGGCTACCGCGAGTGGCGCCACCGCAGATCGGAGGGCATCGGGCGGCCGCCGCTGCTGTGTAGCCAGACCAGCAGGCAGGAACGCAGTAGCAGCATTCCCGTTCGGAGGAAATGTTTTCGCCACTCACGAAATGATGAGTCCATTTTAGCGTCCCACGACACGTAAAGCGAAAGCACACTGCTGATAAGGCGGCGAGCGTCTGTTTTATCTTACTCCGTGGTCCGTTCCCTGCCAAACGCGCTCTGACCACGCCCCCGGCTGCCCTCCGATCAACACCATCGCCGCGGCGCGGCAGTGAACGAAGCTCTCCCATAGCGTGATGGCAAAGTTTCATGACCAGAAAGGCATTGAAGGGCTCTGGTGATGAGGAGGAATTGGATGCGGATGACGGCGGAACTTGTGAGCCCGTGCCCATAAGCGCACCTGTTGCAATGGGCTACATAGAGGACCTTAAACAACTTGTTTACGCCAAGGGCCTCGGCGAAGAGCTTGCGGCTGCTCTAAATGAACGGGAGACCGTCCTCATCAGTCTGCACCGCGCAGGAACAAACAGCCATCACGGACTTCTTTGCGCAAAAATAAATTGTTTTGACTTCTGATTTCTTTACTGGCGTCCATTTACTACGAACTTCGGGATATAACGAATGGAGGCCCCGTGACGCTCAAGTTCGTTATTAGCGGGCTCGACTGTAGTTCCAAAACACCTTAAAGTAAGCAGTGCATCGCTATACGAGTCATACTTGCGTTTTATTTTGCAATTCCGTATTTTTCTATTGCTTTGCTATGTGAGGTTAAATCTTTGCACAAATGCTTATTTCATGTTCGTACATTTCAGAAGTACATGAAAGGCAGGCAGAAGGGTATACAATTACAAGGGAGACAAATCTACATCCGGACATGGTACACACCACGGATTGCCATGGTTTTATTGCCAGAAAAGAGTAAAAGTACCGTTGTGAACTGCCTCGCATCCTGAATTGTACACCCTTCTCTACAAGGTGTACATGATATAAGTACAGGCTATAACGTTTACGATGGTGTTATTGCACAACCCAAACAAACGCAGAATTTACGTTAGAAAGCTGGTGCGAACATGTTAGCGTAAAGTTAAAAAAAAAATCCGCTTGTAGGCACTGAGGAAAATAAGATCTAATAGGCACAAAAAGAACGCAGTGAGGTTACAAAAAGTATATATAAAGGCAACGTCAAGCGAGTTCCATCTTTCATGGCGCCAAACTGAGGGTCACCGATTGGACCTGCGAACAACGGCTACTTTCCTTGACAGACATTGCCACATTACTTACTAATTGCCATCATAGATGTCACAAAACGAGCGTGCCAAACTCTTTCGAGCCGCCATTTTGACGATTTGGACCTGAGGCGACTTCAAACATAGCCGTGCTCTGAAGACGTGCGTGGAGTTAAACTTCGCACTCCGAGCGTGTGTACGCAAGAGAAAAAACAAAGTCCGTAATATTGCGTGCCCACAACGCGAACACCAAAAATATTCACAATGAGAAGCGAGCATAAGTTCGAAAAGAAAAAAAAAGTGTTAGAGCCCGTGACATAGCAGCACTCGGTCAGTTATCGAAGTACTTGCACTTTTTAACCGGGTTCATCTTTGTACCGGGCGCACACTGGAAGGCGTCGGGAAAGCTTGGCGAGTTGCGCAGCAGGAGGTTGCAGTCGACGACTTCGCCCTTGGAAGAGTTTGTCCCGCACAACATGAGGCAGAGGGTCATGAAGAACACCTTGGGTTCCGTCAACTCGTGGCTCAGCTGCAGTGACTGATTCGAGTGGGCGACGGCGCTTGAGAAGGCAGCGTAGGTTACCTCGAGCGCCGGCACCGCAGTTGGCAGCAGTTGGTGACTGCTCGAGTTGGAAGCCTCCCCGGAGCAGCGCTTCTGGTCCTGGAACTGCAGGTGGCTGTCGCGGGTGATCCACGAGGAGACCACCGTTCCGTTCGGGTGCAGCCTCACCCCTAGGGCGTCCTGCATCTTCATCACCTCCAGGGCGAAGAGGAAGCCGATGCCGCCGTAGAACATGGCGAAGGTGCCGTTCTCGTAGTAGACGGGTCTCCCCAGCGCCGCCACCGCCACGTCCACCTCGTTGGTGAAGTAGTCGTACGCGACGAGCATGGGAAGCGGCACGGGCCGAAACCTGCAGATCAGGTCGTGGAACGGAGTGGCCGCGAGTGCGCGCAAGGATTCGCGAGTCTTGATCCACAGGCGCACGAACGAAGAATTCCCGGCTTCTCGGCCACCGTCGGGAAACGTGGAATATATCTGCGCCATGTCGCGAAGCAGGTCTTTGTTGGGCCACGTTTGCACCACCATGTCTTTGAGCTTCACCATGGACGCTTCCTTGCTTTTGGCGTCGAGCCAAGACGAGCCGTTCACCTTCTTGCTTGCCTGCCGCATAATGAGCTCGAAGTTTGCGCGTAGCCTGGTGTGACGCCACTCTGGCGGGTGCAGGCGCACGTACATGGTGACGATAAGCGGGTTGTAAGCCATCTGGACGTGCCGTTGACAGATGGTCTCGGCGATGTGGATCTCGCAGCTCTTCAACAGGTTCCGGTCTACGATGTGGGCGTACGTCTGAACGAACTGCCAGGACAGGTGGTAAATTATTTCTTGGTCACCAAAGGTGTCAAATAGGTGACCAATCGCCTCTAGCAGTGACGGATCGCTTACAAGAACTTCGTCGGAGAGCGTAAATGAGTCGCCAATATTTATGGTGTCGTTTATTTGGTGAATCCACTCTGTTGAATCTACTGCGTTTGTGTAGTTTCCCAAATCCGACAGTGGTATGATCGTCGGGATTATAACTTGCTTGTTCGCCACGCTCAGAAGCGTGTCGATAATTGTTTTTTCTTCGTTGGCTATTTTTTTTGCCAGGGCTATATTTTGCGGTACCGAACCGTTATCGACAAATAGCCTTTCGTGATCAGTCCAGTGTTGAGAGTAGCTTCCGTTGGCGACCAAGTTATGGTGATTGAAGGCGAATAGGTACAATTCGACTGTAGCGCCAGGTGTGAGGACGATGCGATGTGTGCCGTTTCTTTTGAAGTTTTTGAGAACTCGGATTTGGAACCAAAAGCATAGTTTCCAGTTGTATATTAAATCCAGTAGAACACCAAGAGCGCTCACGTTTCTTGGGGGTGGTTCAGGCCAGGAAAGGTGAAGTTTAGTTAGGAAGTTCTTGAAATCGCTGAGGTCTGATGGGTTCCATGTCTTCTGGCTGGTGCAAGCTTGAAGCATATTGAGCGGTTTTCGACCTGCCTCGGTTTGCTGGGCTCCGCTCCGGAGTACTCCTTCGAGGCTTTTAAACCAGGAGGTCATGAGTTCGTGCAGGGCTGATGCTTCAAAGCTGCCGTACCTGTTGGGATAACATTAGAGTTGTTTCAGGCTGGTGGAATGCATTAAAGGGGCAATGAGAAAAAATTTGCGACTGGTTTTTTTTTTTCTGCGATAAGTAGCTAACGACGTATTTATCACGTGTAGAACCTCATTTCTTCAGCGCGCGACGGTTGTTTAATGAAAGCCGTTTATATAGCGGTTGGCGCGAAAGGATGGGTTTGGTTTAAACAAAGCTGCCCACGTTACTGTTGGACGGGTACCACAGGGCGAAGCTGCCGTAGAACTGCCGATTCCGCGTCGGCGGCAGTTTCAGCTAATGCTCTTGCGTACTGATCTCAACAGCTGCTTAATTAAAAAGCGACCGTAAACGTGATGCAGGCGCCGCGAGTGCAAATTGCTGCCGCGGCTAGAGAACGATGCGCGACGCTCTAGACAGTGGGTGGGCATACGCGCGCTAGGAGCAGCCGGCGGTTCTGCCTACAGGTCTGCCTACAGATGTGTTAGGCTTGACTCTGCGGCCGATATTCGATTGCCGTTCTCGTGAGCACTGTAGATGAAGATTTTAATGCGATTCGCCACCGCATCATTAACTTGTTTCTCGTATGTGCTGCCTTGTTTGGGACTTCAGACCCCTTTCGTGCAGCGGTAACAAGCTATCACTCCAGCTACCTGCGCAAGCCTGCGTCACTTCACTGCCATGGCCGCCGCCTGCGCGGCGACCGTGCGGCTCACTGAGTGCGCTTTTCATGTCCCCGGCGAGTTTTCGAGTCCAGTGTAGTAAAAAGCAATCAAAATAGAGTGTCTGGAATTACTCCACAACTTAGGTCACCGCCAGCTGCCGGATGAGGCAACGAAATCCCCGTGCCTCCGCACCAACGGTCGGATCGTTCGTTGCTCGAGAGCAAAAGCAACGACCTTCGTCCGGAGCGCCAAACCAGCGAGAAACGCTGCCAGTGTGGAAGCGGCTAACACAAACTCGTGACGTGTTTGTATGTTGTTTATTTACTCCACATCTAAGGAATGTCGATTGCACGAGGTCCTCCGCTAGCTCCTCGGTTGCGTTTCGGACACTTTAAAATTGATTGTAAATATGTCCAATGCTGCATTTGTCGCTGATATTTTCAGATGATGTATGTGTGTTCACACCAATCTACCTCCGAAGTTATCTCGCCCTAAAATTTTGTGAGTACTGCTTTAGGACTTGACGCCATGTGTGTAGGTCATGTCTCACAAACCAGAATGAACTGAAATGTAGTGAGAGTGCAACTGGTACGGGTTTGCACGCCCATTAATAAATAGCGCCACAGGCAAATGCAGAATAAAACGAACCGAATAGGAAAATCGCTGCTTGCAGGTCCACTTTAGCTCGATAAGCGCGGTTTTGTTGAAGGGGGGATGAAGACAAAATGCAAGTATCGTTCATTCGAAACAATACATTTTAGGATAGCACTGACACCACTTTTAACGCAAACTTCACTCAAATAAGCTGCATAATGAGCAAATGGGTATTTCCTCACTATAGGATATATAGGAAATAGTTGTGCAATGAGGAGATAAGCTGTATGATGAGCTGTATAGAAGTACATAGGGGTGACACGCAGCGGTTTTCTGAATCTGTGATGTGCTTTCACAATTACCTTGATATACTGCTGGGGTGCCTGCAAAATGTTCACAATGGGCATGCTCTATACGAATGCACGGATTGTGTATAGTCATGCTGGGTAACATTCACACAATTGCCCGTTGAGCCTACGTATGCCATGCAGCAGTACACACTAACCACGTATGCCACACTGTAAGAGAGTTGGACGATAACTGGTTAAAGGAGTACTGACACGAAATTTCAAAGCTGAGATAACTATGTAAAACGCTTCCTTTTTATCAGGAGATATCTCCCAGCAAGTTTCAACAGCAACCGTTCAGCGAAACTTATTTAAAATCCATTTTAATCTTCGCCCGCACGAGAAAGGCCAGAGCGGGTCGACGTGACATCATCTGCTACGTGCCCCAAACTGTCGACGCCGGTGCTCCCGTGACGAAGCCGACGCGCTGGCTGTGGTTGGCGCGCGCTGCTCGGGCGTGTGTACACGTCATGGTTTTGGGACTGACGTGATGCTGCCCGGGCCTGTGGGGACGGCGGTGACCTCGGCCGGTCTGGGCGCGCGCGTGCGCTCGCTCGCGCGCGCGCGCTTCCAGAGAGGCAGCGATACGGCAAGAATGGTGACGCCATGTGATACATGCTGTCATGGCGGCCGCTCGGCGTTTTTCAGTCGAAACCGAAACTGGCACGAATAAACGACGCCGTAAATGAATGTTTACGCTGCGCTCGACCGTCTAATCTGTCATTCTATGATTAGTGGGCTGGTAGGCACGCATAGCAGCGAAAAAAACGTAACATAAAAATTTCGTGTCAGTACTCCTTTAATAATTACTGGTCCCACTACTAATTTGTGACTGCTATCAGCACTACGTAGTAATCCTAATAACAACTTCTATTACTTGTCACTTGTAATTAGGCACTAATAATGCGTTGCACGTTACTTGCGTGAGTAACTTGCATAACCGTAATGGTGCAACATTGTACCTCAGCAATTGATTGGCTGTGACGCTTCAGTTACTTTCGTGCACTAAAAATGACACCGACCGTGTCCATTCGTTGTGTCAATGGTCGCCGCAGAAAATTATAAAAAACCATAGAAACAACTTTCTTAAAGGGACACACAAGCAAGTTTGAAGGGTTAGGGAAATCTTCGTACCGGTGCATATCTTAGTTGGGAGGTGTGGGGCTGCGTGCCTGCCCATTTATACTCAATGTGAAGCTTCCTGTTTTTTTTTGTTATTTACGCGCAGCGTAAATTACAATAGTCTCATCTTTTGCTCAGATATGGTAGTTTTTGTCCCTTGCAACTTTCCTTATCCCTTCCTGCCCTAGTTAGTTCCAACATCATGTTTCTCATACCTGCAAGTAGCCCCTTCCAGGAATGGTTTTACCTTTCATATTCACAAGTTCTGTTGTTTGATATGTTTGATATTGCAGCAGGTAGGCACTCGTGGTAAGGGCGCATGACTTTTCCCGTACCACCTGCTGCACTTATAGCTGTCCGAAAGGAATCGCTGGAGGTGACGCGGCGTCACCATCCAACAACTTCTGCCCTATTTTTCGTTCCCTGCGTGTAATGACACGGAAAACAGGCGCTAAATAAAAACACGGGACGAGGAGTAGACGGGACAAGCGCTGCCCCCTTGTGTAATGAACCTCGTCTAAACCGGCTTGCTCTGCCCGGCTGACGCTTCTAAAACAAGCAGCCTCTTTTCTGTGTCGTCATGTCGTCCCTCTCGCAGGAAGCCTGTATACCTTCACACTGCTCTTTCTCACTAACCATCTTTCTTTAAGTGCGCCTAGAGTATTCCTACATAAGGCATGCCAAGGATCACCGCTGTTGCCCTAACGAAGGCAAGTCTTCCTGTGGAAACTTTCGCATAGGCTGCTGATGCCCGTTTGTCTACAATATCATTTCCCCTTTGCTTGCCGTATTCCTAGCTTCCTAGCTTTATTGCTTTCTCTCTGTCCTCTCTTCATGGCTCCTCACAGCAGAGTTAGGACAGAGGCGCTCTTCCGCGCGTCATGTAGCAGGTCGCAGCCACTGTCAAACTAGGTTGACCACATCGTCTATAAATTGAGCCTGCATTAACTCCCACGAAGTAACGTACACTCATACCCGGCCCAAAAACAATAGCACAGGTGTTTTCTTGCCGTCGAAGAACGTGAGCGGCCCTGTGTGGTGGGTGCGCACCTGTTCTTGGGCCTCCACTTGGAGCACACGTAGCCGTGGAAGTCGGTGCAAGGGTCCTTGCTGCGGTCGATGCTGCCCAGGAGGGTGTCGGCGTGCGCGCGGCAGTCTGCAGTGCGGCACATTCTGGACTGCGACAGGTACAGGCTGATGCCGGCCTTGGCCAGGTACACCACCAGACCGACGCACACGGCTACGGCCACGGAGAGCCCTACGACAGCCATGTACCTGCCCGTGGGGTTGCCGGCGTTGCCGACAGCCGGGTTCTGCGGAGCCTGCGTTACAAGCATGAAGGGGTTGTATCGTCTACCATGGCCACAGAAATACTTCATCCGTGTACTTTACACTGATATATCGGAGTCCAAAAGCTTTATCGGTGAAAGAGGAGCGTAGTTGCAGCCAGTGTTAGGTAGACGTTGAATTACGTGACATCTTAGAAGTAATGTGTACTAGTATTAGCACAAGATGTGGCGCGTCGTCAGAACCTGCTCCGTCGACCCGCGGACACAGAGCAAGAGAAAGACAGCACGAAGGGCGCGCGTGCGACAAGGTGACGTCAACGTGCATTGTGGGCGTCACTGCCGACCTCTTTGATAGTAGATGTTACGTCAAGTCGAAGCGGCGGCGAATGCGGCGGCGAATGCGCCGGAGTGCTGCAGGCTTTGAAAGCCGGAACAAGGCGTGCGCTCCGAGGCGAACGTGGGGTTCGTGATAGAGAGGTATGGCCTTCTAACGCATTCTTAAAGATGCACCGAATGACGTGCATTATTTCGTTCTCAGCACGTTTTACTGGTAATAAGGCTACCTCAGTTGGGCTTTCCTACCCACCGCTGTGATCGGTTCTGTTAAGTGGTCTCCCACCTGGGAGTCGGCGTGGTGGGGGACCCTGTGGTTCCCACTGACGGCTCTGTTGCGGCGGCGGTGTGTTGTCGGGGGGACAGTGGTGGCACGGAGGCTGGTCTGTGGTAGCGGAGAAGGCGGTGGGCCTTCCGAGCTACGTTTCTCTGGTAGCATGCTGCGGTTCGTCTAGCCTGCAATAGACATCTGCTTCGTCTTCTCATCCCACTCAGCGCGTGCTAGGTACGGCTGAGGAGCCAATGAGGACGATGATGATGGTGGCGCAGATTGCAGTGATTATGATCATGGAAAAGAGGACGATATTATGCGGCTCATAGAAAGGCTCGAGGGTGCCTTTCCCAAGAGTTCAAAGTAAAGGCTTACGGGAAAGCAACATATGGTCATTCTGCTATCTGCAGGGAAGACTAATGCAATATCTCCTTGATTAGTTTCGCATATGCGTAGCCCACAACAATAGTTTTATGACTGAACGCAACACCTCACGATGGACAGTTTGGTTCGAGCTTTGAATAAAAAGAAATACCACAGCCCACCCGGCCTTATAGCTCCATCGTGACCAGGAATTTATCGTAGTATAAACCTTTGATGTCGGTGATGGGGGAGTTCACTCGAGTTTTAACAGCAGAGGTCTTTAAAGGAGCCATGAAGAGAAAAAAAAGTTTGGTTCATTCGAAAGATTGCCTCGTTAGAACCATAACGACACCACTTATAACGCAAACTTCGCTCAAATAAGCTACATAATTAGGAAAAAAGGAAATGACCGTGCGACCCACCAGCTCATTTTCCGCAACAGAACCTATGATGTCACTCGAGAATGCTCTGCGATTGGCGGAGGCCGGCAAAAGCAAGCGCATGTTAGGCAGGGCTTACAGTTTGCATAGCGAGCTAAATGCCCGTGAAACATACTGCACATTCTTTTTATGACAAAGAACGGTGGAGTCAACGATTGAAGTTCCGAACGAACACGCAAGCGTGCATGTTGTGTCGTGGGCGACGGCGAGCGGCCTCGGCGGCGACGGGAGCGAAGGCTCAGCGCGCCAGGCCCACGCACAAGCCCAAGAAGAAAGAGTGCGGCCTGCTCGTACCAAGACCAAACCCAAAGAGAACGTTTATTGTTCGACAAGACGACACCTAGACGCATACGCACGTGACCCGTCACGTGCGACCACAGCAACGACATCTAGTTACAATTAACACAACCAAGCGCCCACAGTGAGCGGGCGCTCCACTAGAGGGCGCCACTACACCACATCATCTTCCCGTGCAAAAGAAGTTCGCACACTCTGCGAAATACGCCACTACACCACATCATCTTCCCGTGCAAAAGAAGTTCGCACACTCTGCGAAATACATACAGCATCTTAAATGCACACTGCACATCATTCTCCCGCGCTTTGAAGAATGTCTGCATCTTCCTTTCACTTGACTCACACAACAGGCTATCAGTCGCTCACGACAGTTCTATAAGTCCCAAAAAAAAACCCGTCCAAAAAACATTTTCGCTCACGACAGTTCTCTAAAGTCCCAAAAAAAAACCCGTCCAAAACACTTTCAATGATGATATACGATTCAACACAGACATGACACGTTCAACATGACGCAAAGCATGAACCGTACGTATACCCCTTACTGCACATATTCGCGAAGCCACTGAGGCTGCTTAGTCTTACGGCGCGGACGCGTAGACGTTGAACTTGCATTATTTGACGATCCAGAAACCCCCTCATTTTCCCTTGTGTTGTCTACATGGCTATTTGGATCTGTTTGTTCACTATTTTCTTCCTGACATTCTAATGGTTCCCGAGGGACAATGGATTCAGACCTTGCACTGGTAGAGACCTCCGACAGATCAGGGTCTGTCTGAACACTGGGGCTTGTCCCTTCTGACAACTGTAGACTAGGGGACTGACTGTCACAAATGTCCAAGTTAGACAAAGAGTATAAAAACTCTTTATGCCTCGAAGAGAGTTCAACATTTTCAAAGGAATACGGTGCCGAGCCAATGTCAATTCCTTTCGGAACGACTGTGAGTTTCGAAGCGTTCCAGATCTTTCCATCACTGAGCTTAAAGGTGAAAGGTGCAACCTGAGCTTGCACTGTCAACGGCTTACTATACTTCAGAAATCCTTGCTTACGGAATTTTACCTTCACGACATCTCCCACCTTTATGCGGGTCGGCTGCGCACCTTTCCTTCTGTCAAAGTACTGTTTAGCTTTATGCTGCTTCGTGAAGACCTGATTCCGAACATGAGGCAGGAAATTGTCCGATTCTGCTGCCTTTTTACGTATCCTGAAGTTGCTAATATCCACTTTGGAACGAGGCTGACGTCCATGCAGCAAAAAAGCTGGAGAAAGACCTGTCACTGAATGTGGTGTGACCCGATACGACCCAAGAAATTGTGTAATGCTCTTCGAAGCATCCTTGCCTTCAAGTCTGGCTACCTGTAAATGTTCTTTGAGAACTCTGTTAAACCGTTCAATCTGGCCGTTAGCCTGAGGGTAATAATTCGACGAGAATACGTGGCGAATACCTTTTTCCTTTAGATACTCTTGCATTTGTTTGGAGACAAACTGGGGTCCATTATCCGTCACTAAAACCTCAGGGAGCCCTTCCCGACTGAAAGACCAGTCCAACAACTTAATGACATCCTCAGTTGAAATGGAATTTGTGCCCAGAACCTCAGGCCACTTAGAGTAGTAATCGACTAGTGTAACAAGAAATCGGGGGTACGACACATCTAACGGACCGACGATGTCCATTCCCAACTTTTGCCAAGGCCCTTCAGGCCATTCCACTGGCTGCAACGGAGCTACATGAGGCTTAGCAGACTTGTCTGCCAGCTGACAAACGTGACAATGCTTTACATGTTCTTCCACATTGCGATCCATTTGAGGCCACCAGTAACGTTCCCGGAGAAGTTGCTTCGTTCGTACTATTCCTTGATGATTTTCATGTGCTAACTCGAGAAACGTAGGTACCAGTACACAAGGAATGACTACACGGTCATCACGCATGAGTAATCCGTCCACAACAGAAAGTTCATCCCTTACATGAAAGTAAGCAGTTAAATCACTGTGTACCTTTTTCTTATCAGGCCAACCCTTTGACACATACTCTGCTACCTTCTGCAACGTCACATCGGCCTTCGTTGCCAGCTGCACGGTTTCTTTATCGACTACTGATGTTACTAGTGACACTATCTCTTCCTCCTTAACAAGTTCTTTACCGGTCTGAATGGGTAATCTCGATAGAGCGTCAGCCACCAGATTTTCTGACCCTTTGCAATACTCGATGTCAAAATTGTAGTACAGCAGACGAGCTGACCACCGTGAAATTCTTAAAGGTCTCCGACCTGAGTCTCCTGCGGCTAACAAAGCAACTACAGCCTGATGGTCAGTTCTAAGTGTGAACCGTCTGCCCCAAAGAAAAATGTGCCACTTTTCGCACGCGAACAAACAAGCCAGCGCTTCGCGCTCTCCCACAGAGTATTTTCTCTCAGTCTCCGACAAAGTTCTAGAAGCAAAGGCTATGGTTTCAAGCCGAGAACCATACCGCTGCTGTAGTACCGCGCCAATTCCCACATCAGATGCGTCGGTAGTTACTACTACAGGCAAGTCAGGATTAAAGACTTTCACAACCGGAGAACATGTGAGGCACGCTTTCAACTGATCGAAACTGCTCTGAGCATCATCAGACCAACAAAATGTCTGACCCTTCCTGAGCATGAGGCGAAGTGGTTCAACTATCTCTGCATAGTTCTTTATGAACTTAGCATAGTATCCTGCAAGACCTAAAAATGATTGCAGTGACTTTAGGTCCGTAGGAGCGGGAGCATGAACTATAGCTTTTACTTTGCTCTCCAAAGGTGAGATGCCCTCAGCCGAAATCTTGTGACCCAAAAAATCAAGTTCCCTGACCGAAAAAAGACATTTGTCGTTCAACTTCATGCCACTGTTTGCTATACATGTTAAGACTTCAACCAGGCTCGCGTCATGCTCAGCTTGAGTCTTTCCCCACACAAGAATATCATCAAGATAGCAAACAACATTTTTGCAATTTTTTAAGATCTGAGACATCATTTTTTGAAAAACCGCAGGCGCCGACGCCAGACCAAAACACACCCTCTTAAACCTGAATAACCCTTCATGAGTCACGAAAGTAGTTAAGTCCCTACTGCCCTCTTCCAGCAACAACTGATGATAAGCCGACGCCAAGTCAAGCTTAGAAAAACAAACAGCACCATGAAACATCTGCAACAGCTCTTCAACATGCGGTAAAGGATACCCATCAATGATAATTGCCTTATTCGGTTCCCGGAGGTCCACACACAGCCGAATGTCCCCGTTCTTTTTCCGGACGACGACGAGTGGCGAAACCCACTCCGAGGCGTCGACATGCTCAATGACATCATTGTCCTCGAGGCGTCGCAGCTCGCTGGACACTGGATCACGGAGAGCAAGAGGCAATCTTCGTAGCTTAGATGCAACTGGAGTCACACCTGGCCGCCGTTGGATCTTATGCGAGACGTCCTTGACAAGACCCAACTCGCCGTTGAAGAGATGTTCGAAACCCGGGGGCACGTTCACGGGACACTGCACTGCACACACCGATGCTAGTCGACACGTAAGAGACGCACCGTCGATCTGAATGCCCAGTTGCTGGATGGCGTCGAGCCCCAAAAGAGATGTCCCTTTGTCGGTGACGTAGAATGTGACGGAGCAAGACCGTTGCAAGACTTGAACAGGAGCTTGGAATGAGCCGCGGATGCCGATACGTTGTTTGGAAAAATTCCACAAGTTGACGGAGGCCTTGGACAGCGCATGCTGTTTACTGAAGTGACGCTTGAAATCTTCGACAGTCATCAACGACACGGATGCTCCGGTATCGACTAAGAGTTGCATGGTCACTCCGCTGACTTCGGCTTGAACGACTAAGTCCTTTCTTGGAGGATTGTTGACGCTGACTTCAGCTTGGACGACTAAGTCCTTTCTAGAAGAAGTGCTGACTGTTAAGACGGAAGATCTTGCGGGTGCGTTGATCTCCGTGGATGCTGGATGCTCTACAGGTTCCGGTGTCGAAGCGGATCCCGTAGCTTCCTTCGAAGAAACTCGATGCACTGGTGCCGGCTTACGGCACATCGATGCGAAATGTCCCCACTTATTACAAGAGTTGCAGCGCCGATTTCGGGCTGGACAATTTTGAAATGCTGAATTATGCCATTTATTTCCGCATCGTTCGCACAACTGAAGCTTGCCTGCAAACTTCTTCTGCTGAACTGTACCGCGGAACTCTACAGCTGACTGCGGATGGAAACGTCCATCTTGGAGGCCACCATCTTGCCTTCCCGAACCCGGTGGAATGACGTCACGGCCTCCCCGGCTGGCCAGGCCATCTTGAATTCCTGTGCCGCCATCTTGAGCGCGCCGGCCTCCCCGGCGGCCCATGCCATCTTGATTCTCCACGCCGCCATCTTGAGCGCGGCGGCTTCCCCGACTGTCATCTTCCGCGACGCCACCTTCTCCTCGTCGGCCTACTGCTTGTACTTGATGATGCGAACCGAAGGCTTGATTCGCCAACGACAAAGACTCAAAACTCCGACCAATCTCTTCAGCTTTCTCCAAAGACAACCTTTCGCCATGTGCGAGCAGCTTTTCTCTAACCTGGGGGTTAGACGTTCCATGTATGATTTGATCTCGGACGCGCTCCGCGTACGTCAGCCCGAACTTGCAACGTACGGCTTTCTCCTTTAGAGCGGTCACGTATTCTAAAAAACTTTCCCCCCGAAATTGACGACGGCTTGTGAACTCATGTCGTTCAACAAGCGTATTTGTGGACGCAGCGAAGAGCCGGTCCAGCTGCTCCAAAAGTTGGTCGAATTTCGAAATGGCCGGAGCCGAGGATGCGGTCACACTACAGTCGGTCGCGGAGTCGGTCACGATAGGGCTGGTTACATTAGCGTCGGTCACGTTACTGGCGGCGTCCCTCCTTGCTTCGTCCTGCTCCGCCTCAGCAAAATACCTTCGTTGCCCCTCCCTACCCAAAACACTGACGAGCGCCGATGCGCGTCGTCCGTCATTCCAGTCGCTGCCGCCAGCCGCCTCGAGATGGGCCTGAAACAATTTTTTCCAGTTATGCCACGGAATCGGAGGCGGCCCCGGCAATTCGAGGAAAACGGGCAGGTTATCGAAGAGGCCCATGCTGCCAAGCAGGAAGGAGAGAGATGCAGGAGCAGAAGCAGAAGAACGAAGTAGGGCGAGGCCTAAACGACGGTTCGACAAGCGTCAGCACAAAGAACGCTAGGCCTCGCGACGCCAGACGCGCCGGACAGTCACACTCGAGCGAGGTCAAACGCACTCACGTTTTCATTCTGCCGGACCCGTCGACGATGTCGTCGCAGCAGAAGAAAAGCAATCCCATCCTCGTCGCCAAAAAGATGTTGTGTCGTGGGCGACGGCGAGCGGCCTCGGCGGCGACGGGAGCGAAGGCTCAGCGCGCCGGGCCCACGCACAAGCCCAAGAAGAAAGAGTGCGGCCTGCTCGTACCAAGACCAAACCCAAAGAGAACGTTTATTGTTCGACAAGACGACACCTAGACGCATACGCACGTGACCCGTCACGTGCGACCACAGCAACGACATCTAGTTACAATTAACACAACCAAGCGCCCACAGTGAGCGGGCGCTCCACTAGAGGGCGCCACTACACCACAGTGCACATGTGCGAATGCGTACGAAACTACTGCCGGCCGAACTTGACATCTCGCCGTCGCCACCGTCGCGCAGACGAATTTTCGGGTTCGAGGCTCTTAGGGGCCAACGAACCGTTCCAGCTCGTACAGCCGCGACCTTGCTTGGTATCTTAATCCCTTGACAGGAGGTTGGCCGTCATATCGCCAACCAGCAAAGGTAAAAATAGAAACGAGGGGAGTAAGGAACAGCAAGAAGCGACGAGATAGTGCCAGTCGTCGCAGAAGTTTCGAATGGTGTTGGCTTGCTGCTGTCGTTACGAGCTCGTTTCCAGTTTACAACCACTGAAAACTTCAGTTTGTTTGAGTACTTTACAATGAAATTTCGTTGCTGCGTTTTGAAATGCCCATGTACTACGGGCAAATCGTCGAGGGAGTGCGACATTCCCCGCCGGTGAGGAGATCTCCTTTCATGTGCTGCCCAACGACGAACCTCGGCGAAGAAAGTGGCTACGTTTTGTGAACTTTGCAAACGGAGGAGAAAGAGAGCTAAAGGAAGTACGAGTGTGCTCGCTTCATTTCCGAGGAAGTGATTACGGCAGGGACCCGGACATGCTGGCGCTCGTCGCCGACTTCGTCAAATCGCCGAAGCGCTCTGACCTTGGGGAAAAAAATCCGTACACACCACGCATTGACGCTCGAATCTTTCTGGTCGGAGCAGAGAGCTCGCGCGAACGGCTTTCCATACACGACACCGGCCTACTGGCATAAGCGATACTGCTACTGAAATTGAAAATACGGCACATACATACCAGTCTGTATTCGTCCGTCGCCACGGGGCTGACGAGGCAGCGCGGTGCCGACGGCTGGGCGTTCGTCTGTTGTGGCTATCGCGGAATGGTCGCTTTCCCGTCCACCGCGTATCCCACAACTCTTACCGCTCGTGCACTTAGAAGCATCGGCGTTCAAGTGGTGTGAGGTTGTTAAATGCAAGCCCGAGCTCCTCGGCGAGAGTTTTGTTCTCCGGATCAGGCGATTCCATGACTAGGGCTGCGGGTGCACTAGGTTTTACTAGTATTTTTAAAATGGCCGCCGTCTCGGTCGACTCCCGCGTGTGGGTGCTATATGGAGTCGACATACTAAGTATCTGTTTTATCGACCGGCTCGTATGACGCCATTGTTCACGTGACCAAATGTGCAATTTTAGCGGGAGATTTAAAATTTTGGCTTAAATTGCCTTATTTCTCAGTGAATAAAGCATCATTTGCTTCCGGGAAAGCGCTTGGGGTACTATGAAACACCTAATCTTTCGAATAAAACAAACTTTTGTTTTCTCTTCATGGCTCCTTTAAGCTCTTGGATGCGCTGCCAATGAACAGAAACAAAAATCGGACCCACGTACCCACTTCGTGCACACTTGGGGGATTGGCCAGGAATCAGGTGTAAGGACGACTAATGTGCCCGCTACAGAAAACTGTAAATTAAAAATATAAGCATTTGAATGGAAACAATAAAAGCTAGCAGGGCAGGCGCCATATCTCAGATACGTATCGAAGCTTCTGCGTGGACTTGCCCCACGAAAGAGGCTCGGGAAAAGAAAAAAGAAATACCGAGCGCGCTTTCCTGTCAGCGTTTCAGCAAACAGCGTCGGCGACAAGACTGCTGTTGTCTGCTGCTGACGTCCCTCGGCCGAAGTTTCAAGGGGCAACCACCTGCGCTCATGAAACTTAGAACCACCGTTGCCGCGGCGGGATAACTCTTTACGACTCTATGCGTGCGCAGGTGGGTGATGGGGCGGCCAAAGAGCACCCGCACTCCGGAAGAAGAGGCGGCTTGTCAGAAGGGCGCAGCGCTTCCTGGCCACAACGCAATCACCCAGAACAACGAGAAGTAGCGCAGGCCTTCATCGGCGAGGGAGCGCTCGACCAACACGTTAGGGCGGCGGACGATGAAGTATACGACGATTGAAGTGGGCACTACAAATAAAGCATTTATATGCGTTACTTTGGGTCTGATTTGGCCTTCTACCGGGCAGCGCCAGCAGAAGACTTCAGCGTATACACAGGGCAAATGATTCCCAGTGACCTATATGGCGTTCGTCAAGTCAACTTAGTGAGACGAGCACAGATCCGCTGTGACATCAGGCTTGCACCATTGATCAAGCTGGCATTGATTTTTTTTTTCGCTAGCTCTAGATGGCGTACTTTTAGCCCTTTCTTGTGTATACTATCAGCCCTATATCGTATATAGTAAGTGATTCAAATAGCGTCAAATATACGGTGCCAGAACCAGCTGCCTATTATTACCAGCGAAGCTGTTTAGCAAATCCTAATTTTTCGTAGCCGCAGTTAGAAACACCAAGCAATTGCCGAGCGCCCGCACGTGAACGCGGGCCTCAAGGCGACCGCGCGGCCATTAACCAAACCAAGAAAATTCCGAGCGCTTGCGTGTGTGTTCCTTGAGACGACCGCCCAGCACCCCCTGCAAACCCCTGTCAATCCAAGTACGGCCGCTCGATGGAAACAAGGTCTTCATCGAACGACCATGATTCAAGCATACCCACTGAGGGAGATTGCGCAAGAATGCCCAAGATTGCGGCGACTGCCCGAAAGTTAATTAATGGCTGCGGCTTAGCTTAGCTAACCTTGGATATGCAAAGGAAAAGCTTGGCTTAGTCTGTTTGGTCTTTATTTCGCTTGGTTGACCGTTGATGTAGCTGTGTTGCCGACCACGGCTCAATGCCGTTCGGTCCCGTGCAACGCTCACAGAAGGAAGCCCGGCCTCGCTTGAATTCACGGCGAAAGCGGGCATCCGTTTCGCCGGGCACAAGACGACTCACGTAGCCCGAGACGACCCAGTGGCGCATGCATGGGAGCCGGCGGGGTTGGTCGGCTGCCGATCAGCTGAGCGCCCGCAACCGCGGCGGCCGCCGCCGCTAGCTGAGCGCAATGACTGAAAATCAATCAATCAATCAATCAATCAATCAATCAATCAATCAATCAATCAATCAATCAATCAATCAATCAATCAATCAATCAATCAATCAATCAATCAATCAATCAATCAATCAATCAATCAGTTTACTCCAACACGAAGTGCTGAGGACCGTGAACAAAAAGCCTCAGAAAGGGCTTGACAGGGTCCACGGCCCCTATACAAAGCAGATGCAACCACAACACACATAAAATTTACAATAATGTAACACCTGGTTGGTTAGCAGTCATGGTACTTCATAAAATTCGCACATTCAACGCATCATAAAATTCACACACACGGTACATCATAAAATTCACATACATAAAACGGATGATACATGAACATTCTTACATACATGGTACATTGTTCAAATGAAATGGCAACTGATAACGCAGCATTTGTTCCCCGTAATTCGTTCGGTTCGGTGCCGGTCAACTCGCGCGGCGAGTATTTCGCGAGTAGATTTTAAGCTCAAGTTTGGAAATACTGCATAGTGCGTTGTTATTTCTTTTTACATTGGTGTGGTAGCGTTTGAGCAGCGAGGATTTATAGAAATGGGTCACTGGTAATAACTTGAAATCTTCGAAAAAGGAGGCTGTATGACTATCGTATGCTGCGTTCATGATGATGCGAACTGCCTTTTTTTGTACTTTGGAAAGTTAACTGGGCCTTGTGCGCCCAGTTAACTGGGGCCTTGTGCGCAGCGCCGAAAGCGGGTCCGGAGAATCACGGGATTCGCTTCGAGGGGGATATCGCAGCGTCAAAAGGCGCACTTGCGCATCCGCGGCGAAATCGCTCGACGAAAGTAGTAAAGCTTTCCTTTAAAAAAACAAAGAACTTCCAAGTGCTCCCATGCGCATGCCTCGCGATGACCGCCCAGCGTTCCTGGCGCACGTTTGTTGTGCCAAACGTACCCACTTTGTAAGATTGGCCAAGATTGCCCTCCTAAAGAAAAACGACAGTGTTCGCCGTAATCGTGGCCACACTTCTCGGTACAAGAAAGACTCCAGCGTTCGCCATAATAGGGGCAGCACTCTCTCGGAACGAAATAGAAAGACGCGTCATAGCGTACGCCTTTCCTAGGCGATGTCCAATGATTATCACTTCCAAAAAAATGAAAGAAGATCATACTTATAACAACAGCGATCCAGTAAAAATCATTGCGGCAGCGAAGAAGAAGCCAATCGGCAGCAATCATGGACTGAAACCAGTGAAGATTGCGTACAGCTTCCCTACCTTCAAGCCTTACTCGTTAGTGGGAGCTTCTTCATTTTTTCGGCCCCGAATTTCGCGAACAGCTGGTTGGAACCAATTTCAGTCTCGCACATTGCGGTAGAGGGCCAAACAGTGCCGTGGGTATGGCCATGCCACGAGAAAAAAGAAGCGCTTGAAAACACCTTGAATTTCGAACTTGACAGCTGTCTTATGGGCGCACTGGGCATGCAAGGTACGTCCACCAGAGCCTCCTCCCGCGGAAACCAATAACTGTAATGTCATGCTCGGAGTTCGAACTTGTGAAACTTCCGCTGTTACATAATTTACACAGGACGTTTACCAGCAGATCAAAAGAAGGTCCAACTGCGTGCTTCGCATTCTTGGAAAGTTTAAGGCATCCGGCATAATTTTTTTTTTGTTTTAAGTGTCGAGTGCGAGTAAAATCGAGGACGCCCTACAGGCTGCAGCGATATCACCTAATAACAAGGATAAAGGCCCAATTTTGTTCTCTGTTTTTTTTATTTGCAACTTCCCTTCTAACCTCCATGACCATGGAAACCTGACCCAGCGGGCTACCCAGTCGAGGAGCTTAAGCAAGCGGCTATAGATTAAGGCGACCACTTATCTGCTGTACATTTAGAAAATAAACATTTCTTCGTGCTCATCCTTTCCTATCGGGCTCTATTTTCTTGTCCTATCCGCAACCCTTTTGAGCACATAAGTGAACTTTCGTCGGCCCCACCATTACCATGATAACCATAATCGCTAAGGGCGCCTATCACCAGGCGGGTGCATCCATACCAGCATTTGGAATCCAACCGATGAAGTTTATTCATCATCATCATTATCATCATAGTCGTCGTCGTCGTTGCTGTTGTCGTCGTCGTAATCGCCATAATTACTTTTCTCGATATACATTTTGCCTGTTCCATACTGTTCCTAAATGTTAGCCCACTCGAATAGAAAAGAAATTCATGGTTTCCAACTAAAACCTTTTTCTTTATTGCCCGGTATGGTCCGTGTGAGTGTTGGTTAGTCACAGCCTTTTGTTGTGCGGTGATAAGTTGCATCTGTTTAGAGGTGTGTTAATGACCTTCGGAGTTATCCAAAATAACACGCGAAAAAGCTTACAAGTCTGGTTCAAAGTTATATTTTACCATCCCTTAAGGCAGTTACGAGCCCCACGTTGTTCCTTCTATCGTTCCCTACTAAAAGCTGAATAAACATCGCTTGCCAACATTGCATTTATGAAGTTCCGAAAGAAGCGGGGTACATTTCAATGGACGAGCCATCTAAGTGATCCATGATTGATTGCCCCGATGATTCTACAGCTGTCAATTTGGCTAGTGTGTTAATCTACCAGATGTCCTCTTTACCTTTTAAGTGACATAGACGTTTTCCTGCACTAGTCTCTGTACCATAAGGGCAAACATTCCGGAATTCATCCAGGCCCGTATCTACTGCGACGGATTTCTGACGTGAATTAACCTATAAGTGCTATAAGTACTTTACTACAGGCTGAATTCTGATTAAGTTGTGACGGTGGAAGCCCTGGTATCCATTTCTTTCAGCCTTTCACCACGCAGCATTCGAAGTACAGTTACAAATTTTAGATTTATGCACGAGTAATTTTATTGTAATTAGTGTCTAAAAATTAATCCAATACAAGTCATGTCTGTCACTTCTCATTTGAAGGTGCAATATATACAATTATTTTGTTCTTGAGTATATCTAACTTGAAGCTCCATATTGAAATGAAAGCAGTTCATACTGCGAGCGGTTATACAGTCACCTTAACAGAACAGCAGGTTGTCCCTGCCCAATTTTTGTTTACGTCCCTACATACAAGATCTACAGGTTGTCTACATCAGTTTGTGTCCATAAGTTCAGATTACCAAGCTCACATTGTTTTATTTTGTCTTTGACACATATTTACTGCGACTGCTGGGCTTCTGCCTTCGGCATTTGTCAAACAATCGGCGTTAATTTTTACGCCATTGTCGGTTGAACTAAGTAATCTCGCATCACCAAGTATTATTGGCAGTTTTTTCTTCGAAGTTCGCATCAAATTCCTCAAAGTGTGAAGAAAAACAGGCGAACGTGAGAACGAGCTTACGAGTCGCAGCCTCGTAGGAGCCAATGCAGTGGCCACAGTTGATGAAAAAAAAAGTAGCCTAGCCGTGTTTTGATCCAACAAGCACTGGGTTATGGGCCCAGCACGCTTCCACTGTGCCACTCTGCTGAACGGTCACTCAGGGAAAACAACAGCTGCAGCACACACACACACACACACACACACACACACACACACACACACACACACACACACACACACACACACACACACACACACACACACACACACACACACGCACACGCACACGCACACAGAGAGATAGAGAGAGAGAGAGAGAGAGAGAGAGAGAGAGAGAGAGAGAGAGAGAGAGAGAGAGAGAGAGAGGGATTTAGAAGTCCGGCTGTAACATGACGTTTCATTTGCCAAAAAAGGGGAAGACGAAATAAAACGACGGCGGGTTTCTATTCTCGGCCTGTAACGCTGCACCGAAGGGTGCAATTAACGTATAATCACGGTGCAGTGCTTGTTCTTTCTGACCGCCATTTTGTTACCAGAGTTGCACTTTTACAAAAAGACAATGAAGCATTCCCTACTTGGGAATTGAAATGGAAATACAACATTCTCTACTCAGCCTTCCGTTTAATTAATTTTTAGAAGCATTGAAAAATAAGTGACCGTTGCGTTACAGTAGACGTCAAGTAAGTTTAATGGGGGCATCGTTACCAAGAGAGAACAAATTATAAATGTTTATTGTATAAAAGGCACAACCAGTCCTGTTGTTCTTACCATGCCATCCCGTCACGGTCAACATCCAAATTTTGCAGCGTTGTTTGAAAGTTTCAGACCTAGATGGACCACTGATGCAAGTCGGACGCTTCAAAAAATTTTCCGGGGCGGAGTCTTTATATAAACTTCGAAGGCGAGACCCTGGCGTACTATTTTGAGGGGCAAATGTTATATAGACGTCTACCCGTCGACGCAGCAGCCGCGCTATTGTACTGTCTCTATATTCTACGGTCTCGGTGCTGTCTCACTGTTTTACTGTCTTACTGAGATAATTCTATACGCCCATGACGCGAATGTATCTTTCTATGGGAGCAACATACATATTTTTGAAAGACTAACACATGGCTCAAAAATTGGTGCTTGGAACGAAAGAATACACTCCTTAAAGGCAAGAGAATATGTAACGGAAATAAAGAGATTTAACCCTCAGCAAACAGAAGTGCACCGAGATGAGGACCACAATTTAAAATTGAATATCCTGACTCCCCTTATTCCCTTCAAGAAATCCATAGAGTGAGATGGTCCAAAATTGGACCTTTTAGCGAGTTCGACCTTTTGACTCACCCTAGCCGTGTCAAGAGACCCGATATGGGTTAAAGAATCAACCAGTCAAAAGGTCCACAGCGAGATAAGAGATTCAACGAGTGTAATCCAGCGAGTAAAGGGGATACAATTTTGGGCATTTTCAGTACTTGAATCTTTCGACTCGTTGGATGTCTCGACTACGAATCGAAGCAAAACGGCTGCCTCGATGCAAACCCTTTGCTGACATCAGGGGTTGGCCAAAGCCTGTTTTCGTCAGCCAGATTCTGCTTGCCGCAGGGCAAATAGATGCGAGCCCCATTTTTTTCCCTGCGCGCAGCGTAAATTCCAGCGAAGGGTGGTAAATGATGTGACGACGCGCCGGTGCCCTATCGCTAGTCCACAGGAATGCCGCGAATGCACCAGTCCCACTTCACAATTGGGTCTTAACGAGAAGTCGGTCTGGCGTGTCCAGTCGATCCCCTTAATTTTGACGAACATTTTTATATAGCTCCTCGTGCACAGGGCTAAACAAATGTGACGTTATTTCGTGGGCAAAAATTTTTCCCTCTCTCAAAAAATTCCCAAAGCTGGCTCGGGTGACGGCCGCGTAGAGTGGTCGCGAAAAATTTCAGACATATATCGCTGTAAAACAAGAACTACTGGAGCTATTACTGTTGTTCTTTTTACGTAAAGACTTCACAGACTCTCAAATTATTTAACGTATTGGTCTTTGTCTTTTAGAGCAATTTAAATTTAATAAACACAAAAAATTGAGCATTCCCCAAATGTGGGGCCTTCTTTCTTTGCGTCTGAGCATACTAGGTAGTTCACATGTTTTTGGGTTATTTTTCTACCCTTGTTCAATCTTTTAGGAGTTTTTATGTGGTCAGACGGTTCATTTTGAAAAAAAGAAGCACCGTGCTGTAGCTGGGTAACGAATTTTGTATATTTCGAAAGCCAAATAAAAAAACGTCATCATCTATTTTTTTGAGAATTTCACATATTGAAGCCAAGGTCTATCCCCTACATAAAGAAAATGTTGCACTATATTTGTTGTTTTTCACCTATAAAGCAACAAATAGGTCCTTGTTTGCAGTATTGCTCTGACGTACTCAAGTGGTTTGTAAGAAGTCAATATCGGTTGCCCCACGTTTGCTGGCAGCCATGACATGTCGAACGCTTGGTCGAAATATAGACTACGAGTGCGAGATTGGCCAATAACTATCGCCATGAAGCAATAGCGTGTGCGTGAGCTATGCACCCGCCCTCTTAATGCAGGAATCTCGGCAACCTGAGCGGCTAATATCCGCTGATGCGTCCTATTCGTTTCTAAATAGTGTGTGCCTATCATAATTTTTTAATCTTCCTTTTTGCCGGCGCGATCATAACCGCCGCTTGCTGGGACAGGTGTTGTTCTTTGACGCCTGAGACAGGAGCGCTGAAGTACTCTCCAAACTACAGGGTTCTACGCCCACTCTTTCCATACTGAATACGGCGCATATTGAGACACTGACAGCTTTCGCCTCGACGCTAGTGACAGACCACGGCCGCTGGATGAGAGCGCACGCAAGGTCAGTGCGCCTTTCATCCAGCGGCCGTGGACAGACTATACTCCAGATAAACTAATGAGAAACTCTGTGTTTACATACACCACGTTACTTTTGTTCACGCTCTTTCACGGTACCAAACACAGTTCACCCCAAATCTGATTCCAGTCTTTTCTTTTCGCCGGTATTGCAAAAATACACAAATTGAAAACAAAAACACTGGCACAGGGAAGTCCTGAACCCTTTAATTCCTTGCTTAGCAATCCCGTTATTGGTGTGATTTTAAAGTACCAGCGCTAACCAACCCCATGAACCATTAAAAAAGTTCTAATGGGAACGAAATGAAACTGGCGCTGACAACATACCCTGGCCCAAAAATAAAACGTACAGCAAAACTAAATCGCTTCGATACAAGTACCAGTGACTGAAAGTATAAAGGAGGCCAAATATTATACTTACTCAACCATACAATTAATAGCGTGCGGGAAACACAAGCGCAACCCCATTGAAGTCCACCGGTAACCTTTTCTGTAAGGTAAACAAATATAGCGAAGAAGAAACAAGTTTGGAGAAATGTTCACTGCAAAATGTCCGCTCGTGGAGTGTCCTGTATCTAACACAAATGTAGCTACATTTCGAAAGCAGGACCACATGAAGCTTTTATGTAGTGCATGAGCTACAGTTTGCCTCACTGGCAGGACATGCTATTTTCTTCTAGAATGCGAGAGGTACACACCGCAGACAAGAGACGTGAAATGAAGATTCCGACAAAGAACTGCTACCCCTAAATACTTCGTGTGAGATGAACGCGATCTCTGGCGGTGCAGTCATGGCGTTGTTCTTGACCTCTGGCAGATTCTTCAGGAACGCGGGCCTTGCTGGTGGGACATACAAAAAGAAACATCCAAAGCTGATGTTTTTCTTCTTCCAGAGCGAAGCAGCGGTATCTCTAACTGCATTGATGAATCCTGCCGTAATTTCCTCCCTTTCAAAGTTGTCCAAACACACCCGAACGCCAGCGAAGCCCTCGGCTTCAGAGACCTCCGCAGCGTCATTGATGAAGGCGTCTCTGGCAGATCTTTCACTGGCAAGGAGCCTCCAGAAACCTGAGTAACGGACTCGAACAGCCAGAAGCAGGTTACCCTGGCCATCTACTATTTTGCTGCGTTCTACGAGGGTGGCTTGATTTGAGATCGTTTCATATGCGCTTTGTGCAGACATGGTTTCACGTGCAATCCTCATGTCTTTCCTGAGCCTGTAGCAACAGTAAAGTTTCACGTCACACGTTTTGTTCGCGAAATTGCTTTGAGAGGGCTGATTTCTGAGTGCAGATTGAACGTGTCTCGTGTGGTCGTCGCGAAGATTGTAGAGGCATATATGTCCGGATGGTTTAACACTGCTGGTGTGGTGCCAGGGCAGTAGGGGGGGCGCGTCGACATTAGGAAACATGGTCACCGTCGACTCGAAGCTGTCGTTCGCATCCAGGTCGGAACCATGGTCTGCAGTAAGAAATAAAACACAGAGAAGGCGCGTAATCAAATCTTAAGGGCAGTTATAACTATATTTGTGACATTGCAAGAGAAATAAAATTTGGTTTCGCTCGTGAAGCTGTGGACGTTGAAAAATTCTCGCAGACATCAATACTGTGGCCACAGAGAAACTGCCATGAGAAGCTCATTATTTGAACTGGGTTGGTTATAACACGTAATGTTCTACTTCCTACAATGGAACACAATGCCGCCATTCCTTAGCACACCCGCCCGAATACCCGCGTTCTGCGGCTGCTGCTGACGAATGAGTCGTCGTTTGTGCTGCTCAGATGTAAGGCAACGTTACAGGCCTTGATTCAGGAAATACGAGTCGTCAAAGGCCCAATAATAGCAGAGAAAGCATTGGTTACGAAGAGTCCCGAAAAAGCTACGGGCTGCCGTCAATGCCCTGATGCATATTTCGTAACCAACGTTAAACACAGAAATCGCCAGGTCACATCCATCAGGTTTCTGTCGTTTTCCAGTGTTCCCGCCATCGTGTTTAAAGAGAATTTCGGGCGATTGTGCGCCCTCATACCTGGTGCGCCGAAAGGTTTTAAAAACACACCCGTCCTGGTCTGTGTGTGTACGTTCCTTTTCTGGCACCGCCTTTCACCGCCACACGGGCTTAAATTATAACACACCATGGGCGAATACAGCAAGCCTAAGCACAGCAGCTGTTGTAAACATTCGTTAACATTCTTCCGGGCACGAGAGCAATCGGGTGAGAAGCGAAGACAGAAGGCGCGGTTTATGAACAGCCTAAGCCCTGTCCGTAAGGTTTTGAAGATATTTTGAAACTACTACCTAAAAATTTATTGTGAAGGTACGTAAAAAGCCTCGTTAGTGTCGGGTACCGTATGGTTCTTCAGGAATATAATATGCTATAGACTGTGCCAGGGTAGCCCTCAGCCTCGCCTCTGATCACCAAGGGTATATAGAATTGGTTTTCCTGACGAACGAAAATTTAATATGTACGCAGGACGAACAAAGAAATAACCACCAGTTCGGCTTTCCCCAGAAGGAATCATTCGGCACTGCCCCCATATACAATCTTGTGAATGGGATATGAGAAATGCTATGCGCCGCGCATGTTACACGTTTCCTATGTTGCCTATCTGTCGTCCAGAATTATTGCGTGTTTCACGGCTATTGCTGCTATTTGGGTATTTCGGCATGTACTGCCAATAACTAACGGGCCCAAACAAAAACGTTGAGGCCCGTCGGCAATTTTCCTAAGGGATTTCTTCACTGTGCTACTGTTTAGAGTGATACACATGCTACCGGCAGGAAAAGATAAATTCACCGGATACGAGAATCACAATGCTATTCGCATAAAATAAATGTAGCTGCCATCTCCCGGTTCCTTGGAAATTTGAAACACACGTTCGAGTGGCAATGTAAAGTTGCGACACACAACCTACCCAGTTACAACTAAAGGCGTTTCATCAGAACTCCCCCGGCTTATGAGTACGTTGTAATCGCCAAAGTAATATATTGTAATGGTGACATAGGAATCCTCAAAGCGAGTAACACGACAACCAGGCGAGCAGGTACGCGATCTAACCACATAATTAGAACACGGGGAGCACTGAAGCAGGCATGTGTGTGCCCACAGGCCGATAATATGATTTACTCTACGATGTGAGGAAGTGTAACCAGTTCTATACGAATGTTCCGCAGAAATCAGAGGTTTCACACCGACCTTTGTTTGTGTCGTTCTTCGTCTTGTCGGTTGATTTCGATTCGTGTCTCTCCCCATCGTGGCGCATCAGCTCGTCCGGAAAGATGTCATGGGAAGTGGGTTCCTCCATGTCATCGTCTGCCTCCAACCGAGCGAACAGGCCAACTTGCGGATCCAGGAGCGCCCATATCACGATTGTCAACACGGCGATAAATAGCACCAGACACACCATGGCACATATGGAAGAGACCAGACATGTCAGGAGGCTCCCGACGGTCGTTGTGGCTGGAGTCTCTCGACGTGTTTCGTACGAACTCCCAGGGGTGTGTCGCCGTCCCACGTCCGGGCTCCAAGAGACACTTAGCCGTTCCCTTCGCGAGAGTCTGTGACCGCTACGACAGAACAATAGCACTAATGTAGGTTGGCCCGTACTGAATATTTCTCGCAGGACAAGGCAAACCATTACTCCTGCTTAAATAGTCGGGTTGAAAACCTGCCGATATGAATTGGCTTCCCGTACCCTCTAGCACGCGTCAGAAATCAAGTCAACAATAATCTAGAAAGAGAGTGTAAAAGCCTATTGGAAAAGTTCGGCTCTACTAGTTGGTGAATTGACTATTCCTAAAGATTCACTTACTTAAAATTGCTCGGAAAACGTGAACGCACGATGTCATTTCTTGGAGCGTGGTTCAAAAATTGAAATCCGAACGTGAAAAAGGAAAAGGGGGAAGACGAAAACAAGAAACGGGAAGGCAAAGCAAAGAGTGCAATTAATGAAAGCCTTTGCACGATGACATCCTACACACAGTAGCAAGCGCTTGCGCCCCTTATCACGACCGCTGGCGGTCGTCACTACTCCAGTAAATAAAATAGAGCCCTTCCACTATGTCATGAAGGATAGCTTGCGAAGCTTAATGCAGCTCACGGAGTGCACTACATGATATAAAACATGCTTGTTCATGATTTGCGTTGGAGCATATTTTCCTAAAAATCAGTTGAATGGAACTAGGAAAAACCGTAACCATAGCGTTATTGTAGCAGAAAAACATGGAACTCTCCGTTTCCCTCCCGCGTGGTAGGCATCATACTATTTGTGTAACACACCAACTCAATCCGGTTGTACATGTAGGACACCCAACAGGTCGTATTGGCCCATTTGACGTCCACGCCTGTCTCACGCCAGTAGAACGGACATGTCATCAGTAATCTAAGGGCATGAAACCCATAGCTGCGCATGCTCGCCCACTTCTCTCCGTCAACTCCCAACCCGAACATGCATAAACCGGCCACCGGTTATTAGCCCGTGCTTAGAAGTGAACGCCACTGACAAAAATGTCGCTCTGAAAGCTCTTTAAGCTGAACATGTAATATGGGCTCGCGTTGACGTCCCAAGCAGTCAAGTTGCTGCTCATCCGTGAGGGATTCGCAGCTACTCCATGAGCTGGAACTTGGGGTGACAACGGCGGCGGAGCGTTTTTTTTTTCTTGTTTTCGCGCCCATTCTTGCTTCTGTTCGGGCCAACGCTTCTTCAATTCCCGCTTTGTTTCCTTCAAGCGACCTACACGCGACCGTGCCGTAGCGCGTTAAAACCTCGAAGGCCTCGACCTTTATTCTAATTGACAAACATGTGGCTATCCGTGTCGTTTCCCTGTAGGGGGCATCTTACTGCCTCTGTAACACACCAACCCAAACCCGAACTGCTCGAGCACGGTGGACAGCCTACAGGTTAGGCATTGAGTCGTGGTACTTCCACGTTTAATACTCTCACCAGCACAACGGGCATGTCACCAGTAGCGGCATGAAGCCCAGATGTGCGTGCACGTCCCTCTACATTCACCCCCCAAACATGCACGCATAATCCGGCAACCGGTGATGCCAGCGTTCTTACGGGTAAAGGACACCGGCAAAAATGTCGCTCGGAAAGACCTCCAAGGAAAGGAAAAACTACGGGGTCACGCAGTCGTTCTTAGCGGCTAAGATGCTGTTCGTCCGGGAGGAATTTGCAGCAACTCGACGAGCTGGAATTTCTGGCGGCAATGACGGATGGTACATGATCGGCAGCGGCAGCTTTCGGGGCTTTAAAGGCCCATATTGGTTCTCCGCAATGATCTTATAACAGCGATAACGCCGTTGTCAGCCGATAGTGCAACTTATGAAAGAGGCACGGGTGGTAGTGAGGAAAAATAACTGTTGTAAAATCGTGGTTGGTGGTTGCGGGGAAAACCACCCGAGCGGGGTAGACTTATGCGGCTTTACCGGAATAAAAACCTTGCGGGTTACACATATACTGCCACAGAGAAAAAAAACGGGTTGATTCCTGGGTCACAGGAATCGGTAAAACACGAAAGTGAAATGTGCACCGAAATTTCCAGCTGAGCATGATTTGCGGGTCAGCAGATGTCTTGTGGGTGTGCTTGGCGAGCGACGTCGTGCTGGCGGGTCGTTTCGGCAAAGGAGTACTGGCGTAATTTCCGTGACGGATATGACGTCAGTGAATCTTGGTGCATCGCCGCCTAAAGTACGTTTGTGTTAAAATATAAAACTTGAAAGCGAGCAACCCTAAGTATAACGTGCTCTTTTGTACTAAGGGTTGCTGTAGTGTAGTGTCGCGGCCAATCCGCTGAGCAGATGGCAGAGCTTTTGCGGTAGAGAAAGAGTCCGCAAGAAAGAAGAAGGCAAGCAAGAAGGAGTTCGGAAGCGGTCGTCCAAGACGACAGCAGGATGGTGCCCTCGCAGTGTAGGCCCGGTGTCCGTCGCCGGCGCTGCCTTCCAAGTTATTATCCCTAGTGGCGTAGGCCCGGTGACAGCCCTGGACGCCGCCGGGAGAAGCCGGTGTCCGGCCCACGAGTAAGTGGTGTGCCGGTGACGCGTAGCGAGGGCAGCGAGGCGTCGTTTTGGGCCTGAGCTCTCTCCTCCCACCGCTAGTAATCGGCACCTCCGCGTTCTTCGCCTTGGGACTATAACGCCGGGTTGAAGCTTCTCGGCGCACAAAGCTCCGTAGCCTCGCGGGCAGCGCCGCCTCGCATCGACTCGCCCAAGCCTTGTACTTCACGCTACTGCGCCGTGCCAGCCCCAGCAGACTGAAGTGGACCAGTTCCTCGTTAGTCCTCCCGAATGTTGTAAATATTGTCTTCCCGCCTTCCGTACCTGCCCGTTTGGATTGTCGTTTGAATATAACGCGTGTGTTGGCTTAGAAACAGTAGTCCGGCTCATGGCTCTCCGCGCGATCCTGCCTATTCCTTCATAACAGTTGCTTCCCCGCAAGAAGACCCTGTGTGCAGGGGTGCACATTTTACAGGCAGCTTACTTCGTTGTACTGGCGTCATTTCCGTGACGGTATGACGTCAGTGATATCTTCGTGTATCCCGGAATAAAAGACTTTCGTGTCCAAAAACTGTTGAACCACTGTGTAGAACTGCTCAAACTGTGTCACTGACAAATTTGCATATCTCAGGCAATCGCCGAATCTACGTCCCCGATCATACTCAGAGACTGACTGGCCGCCTGTCAGAGCTTTTTGTCGGGTAAGCTAGCCCGAACGACCCCCGAGCTACTCAGCCGTCATTACACCAACCGAAACATTAAAACTTTCGTTCCACACTCGCGAGCAACAGCTATGTCACCAGCATGCTAGCGCGCTTTCTTCAAAGGCGACCGAGGACATCCGATGTCTCGAGCGCAGGGAGGACTCTCTCGTCTGCGGCTCACAACCCTTCTACAGCCTCAACTTTTGAAAATCAGTCGTGTGCTTCACGATATCAAAAAACAACTCAACATTACACTTCTCACCCAAAACATCCACCCCGTGTATCACACTATGCATAGGGAAGCGGGAGCCGAAGGAGCCAACCACCGCATACACAGACGCGGCTTCCTATCCCATCATAAGAGCAATAGCGGCCGTTGTCGTCCAGCCCAATGAGCACATCATCAGCCTAACGATACCCAGATAAGACAACTTCAACCGGAAGAAGCGGTCATCACTTTTCGCCATAGGCAAACTACAGCCAGAGTCATCTTTACAGATCCGCAGAAAGCGAACCGTACTTTCTCATGTGGGAGAATACACCGGAAAATGCACAAGATCATCTGACAACATCCAACAGACATATATCAAGGTCTAATGGGACCGCGCCTATTCTGCCGACCTAGCCCACAAAATAGCCAACCTGCTGGACTTACTCTGCCGGGGCCCTGGAAGCGAAAAGGATAGGCCGATACCATCCACCACATATCACTAAAAAACACAGAACTTAAAATAGGACACCGCACCTACTGTCAGCTGTTTAATATTGCTTGAACGCACTTTCCCAATTCGGTATTGAGCCTCTTATATGCGAACCCACAAGGTAGGAGATCTTGAAAGATAATCTCACCCGTACATGTATTGATCATGCCAACGTGCAACCATCCGACCTTTCTCGTAAGGCCGGATCACTGTTTCATAGTGGGTCAATAAAAGTCCAACGCGTTGCGCTGCTGAGCACGAGGACGCGGGTTAAATTACCGGTCCCGGCGGCCGCTTTTCTGATGGAGGCGAAAAGCAAAAAACGAGATTTCGGCGCACGTTAAAGATCCCCAGGTGGCCCAAATTACTCCGAAGCCGTCCCCTACAGCGCGCCTCATCGCCTGCGTCGCTTGGGCGCGTTAAACCCTACAACCAACCAAATCAATAACGAAGTCTAAATCTTTCTCATCGGATCATACTCATACTGTCACCAACTTAGATAAAAAAATAAAAATGTTTTATAAACAAATCGCTAGCTTTGCCTGGAATTCCTTCATTCAAGATAATAGAAATCTCACTGCATATGACCATTTGGTTCGCACTTCAGGCCAGATGAAGGAGGCGTGTAAGAAAACGGTTGTAATAAAAAAAATTACACCATCTTCCCGTGGGGAACCCTTATGAGGATGCGAAGCATCGTGGCGGTTCCGTGTGGTTCCATTGTGTTGCCGTTATGTTGAGTGATCTGGTTTTTACTAGTGCCAGAGGGAATTCCGCGAGAAGAATATAAATTACTATTTTCTAAAGTAAAACATGCAGATCTTCAGACAATTGTGCCCGCAGGCAGGCTGTACAAGCGTCTCTCTTCAGGGCGTCACGCGCATACGGCCGTTATTTGGGTTTCTATACGAGAGTTCAAACACGTAAATCCTTCTTCCTTCACCTGCACAGTGCGGCATAATTACTGTACAATATCGTACTTTGTTTTAAGCCCCAAAGCGGTGACGAATACGCTTTATCTGCGCTGCAACAAGAGGAACGCGCCCCAGCCAGGAACTTGCCGACTTGCGGGGACCGACCCAGTTTTGCACATACCTGCCGTAGGTGGCACGGAGCGTCGCGGGCTCCGTTTCGCCCTCTTGGCGCTGTCCGGTGCCTATATAAGGCTCTCTAACCTTCGTCTTTTGAAAAAAAATTACACCATCTTCCCGTGGGGAAACCCTGATGAGGATGCGAAGCATCGTGGCGGTTCCGTGTGGTTCCATTGTGTTGCCGTTATGTTGAGTGATGTGGTTTTTACTAGCGCCAAAGGGAATTCCGCGTCCGGGTCCACACAAGGCACGCAAGTGCTGTTGTGTTACGGTGAGTAGGCGGTGCTTCTCGAGGCGCCGAAACTCGTCCATCATGTTCTTGTCGATGTTGTCTCTGTGGTAGAATCGGTAGTCTCCGTCAGCTTTGGTGAGGTAAAGGTTGTTGACGTTGGTGCACCGGCTGAGAGCAATGTAGACGCCCTCCTCTTCGCAACTTTGTCTTCTCGTTCATCTTCTTCTTCGGCGGTTCCCCTACGGAAGATGACGACGGTGGTTGAACGCGAACCTATCTCGTGATGGATTCTTTGGTTGGCCAATCCCTAGGGGCATCCTGCCACAATCAGCATCAGAGGCGCTGCGGACGGGGCTCGTTGAGCTGCAATGCGCGTGGCGCTTCCCGCCACAGATTTCCCACGGGAAATTCAGCATCCCCCTCTAAAGTTTTCAGTTCGTCGTTTCCGTTGACGTTCAGCTTCGCGTGCCTTCGTTGTATCAGTAGCTTCTTGACGTAGTTTGAATGAGTCAAGGACATTAAGCGCGTTCGTAGCACTTGCTCCTGTCCCGGATTTGTAGCGTAGTGGGAAGAGCACCGCGTACCTCCCGTTGCGGCCAGAGAGTCGTGGGATTGAAACCGGGCGCCGCTAACTATTTCTTTTTTTATAGTGTAGTATCGCGGAGCTGTGGGTGTAAGGAGGAGAGTTGCGCATGCGCAGTGAGCGTGTGGACGGCGCCGCCATCAACGACGGAGGACCAGGCGAGCCTAAGAAATGCTCCGCATTTAAAAAAGACGGAGGGCTGAGCATCAATGGCGTACTACTGGTGTCCTGGCGCTGATAAAAGAAAAATACATGCTTTGGGCAAGGTATCGCCGAGCCCCTATTAATGCAGCACTGCGGGGCGAGTTGAGTATGGCACGAAATAAAGCGTCCCCGCAGATTCCTTTGTCAAAGAGGCAATTCTGTACGGAACATTTGAAAGCATCTAGTCGCAATATGGCTAAACCATGATTCTTAGTAAATCAGATATAACGAACGCCTGTCTAAAAAAACTTAATAGAAGGCAACTTTGGCTGCGCTACTTTCGACCTAGCCAATAAATTCAATAAAAAGGTTTTCGTTGGAACAAAACGAGCCAGTTCAGTGACCAAGTCACAATATGCTACCCAATTATGTCTCATCGTCCGCATTTACCCCGTTTTTGACAGAGCCTTATCTTGTTTGCACAGTGAGTTATTTAAGCCGCAACAAACCACCAGGGCTTGATAACATACACATAGCTGATATCTGCAGAAATATTGGGTATTCAAAAGGTGTTATCTTGTTTATACTAAATAATATAATATAGTACTGCTATTGGCCAGACAGTCCAAAGTGTGCACGCGTGGTTCCTCTATGAAACGGCAAAAAAAGGAGGCTTCAAACTACCGGCCTATTTCGGTTGCATCTTGTCTATCGCAAATTGTGGAAAAAGACATATTAGGTGTCATAACTTCCTTTTTAACAAAACGTTAGTTACTCAGTGAGCATCAATACGGGTTCATCTCATGCGCGGGCACGCAGGTGTTATTTGAAAAGTTGCCCGGTACACTTCATAACAGCATAGATCAGAATGAGGTTTTGTTTGGGTTATTTCTTGATGTTAAGAAAGCGTTTAATACTGTGAACCATGATATACCCTGAAATAAATTATACCCTTATGGCTTCCGCGTGCCATTTGTATGTCGGCTTCGAAGTTACTTTCGAGATCATTCTCAAGTGCCTTCACTTGGATCAGTGCCTAGTGATAGTATCAGCGTTAAGAGAGGTGTCCCGCAAGGGTCTATCTTGTCACCTCTTCTTTTTAATTTCTACTTTGATGATTTACTACTGTTGTTAAAAATTCGAATATCCATCAATACGCTGTGACACCCTGCTATTCTTCGTAATTATTTTATATATTTTTATTTTTATTTTTTCAAAATTTGCTTTGACTGATTATCGCCATTTACGCTATTATAACGATTACAGGTGAAACGTTTGTGAAATCTGCATTATTGTGGAAAGACCATGCGTTATACGCGTTGCCATTTTCAGAAATGTTTGGTATTTTTTTCTGTTTTTTAGTTTTTCAATATTTCGTCAGACCAATTATCACCATTTAAGTTATTATAGCGATTACATCTGGAACTTTCGCAAACCCTGCATTCTTACGCAAATGCAGGGCAGTACACGTTTCGCCATTTTCCGTAGTTTATGTGTATTTCTAATTCTTTAGTTTTTCAAAATTTGTTTCGACCAGTTACCTCCATTTAGGCTATTATAGAGATTACAGGTGAAAGTTTCGGGATATCTTCATTTTTAAGGAAATGCAGGGCGTTACATGGTCCTGGCTGCGGGGGTACTAGGCGAAGAATTCTACGCAGTAAAAACAGTGTGTGTCGTTAGTCTGTGACATCCTTATATTACAAAATAGCAAATCCTGAATATGGGTGAAGGATAACACGCAAAACTTCACGAGAACACCAATTTCCAAGGTCTACCTTCTTAACACAGTGAAAGGACTCTGATGTTATTGAACGCTGTTCGTTTGATTGTAAGATATTTGAAAGTCAAACGTAGGGCACAAGTGCGCGACACCTGATGCGTGTCAGTAAACGCACACACGGGTTGAGAGGGGTCCCGTCAAGTTAGCTTAGGGAGAAGAAGGCGGATTTAATGCCAGCTCAACTTCCTTAGCCACCAGTAAAAGGAGCTCTTAATAACGCCGTGTCCACATACATGTTCTGTTTCACCTACGAGTGAAGCTCAATATTTTGTACTCCCCAGAGAATAGCTATGACGTGCTTGCAGTACTCGACCTTCGTCCACGAACCGCGTAAAGAAGAGACATTGTTCAGGTTATTCTCAAGCACCAACCTCTCTCGTGTGATACGGAGTTGCGCAAAGAAAGGAAACTTGAAAATTTTGCAGCTACTTCTCGCTCACCACACTTCACGAAAATGACACTCAGGTAGAGAGGCATTCTACTGGCATACTCTCGACAATTAGGACGATAGCCCCTTATTAACTAGAACGGAGTTTTATCGTACCATTACCTTGTTTGTGTTGTTACCGTTTGCAGTGCTACCGAAAGAGGAGTTTCTCTGTACGACTGGAAAGGGCAGGGAACGTTTTAGCACACCGTTTGCGGATTACGTATTGCGGCCGCTTTGGTGCAGGTAGCGACCTGTGATGAATAAGTCACAAATCAAATGACGCATAATTTTGTTGCTTACACGTATTCGCTTACGTGTAAACTAGTTTGAATGTTTCACTTTTCTGGTTAAGCTTCACAAGAGTTGTTTTGAGGATACTGTAGCCATCAACCGTATAGCTTTAAAAAAAAAGATTACATGCGGTCAGTGGCGCCATCTACTGAGTAAGTTAGAATGAACGTAAACTAGAGTATACGCCTTAGCAAATATTTGGGCATGAAATTAGTAAAATATCTTGTATTATATACTCAGTAACCTAAGCTACCTTGCCCAGCCCAATTTTGCAGGCGTAAGAGCGCTGTGCGAGCTCAGAAACTTGTATGCACTACTCCGGCAGGACAGGCTGAGCAAAAGTAGAAGTGGTCATTTTGGTCGCCCATCCGAGAAAAATAGTCGTTTGTCGTGCTCCCCATTATGAGTTAACGCGAAAAGCGAAATAAAGTGGTTTCAGGAAGATTACTTTCATCGGCTGCTCATCAAGGGCCGAGCGCAGTGCATTTGCTTTAATGAGGACGCTGCGGTATAAATTTTCTGCCCAGAAAGTTTGCTGGCGACGTTGAAGCCTGTGTCGGTATGCTGCTGTTCATGATAACTCTCGCGCATGCGCATTCTACTCCCGCAAGCATGGTATGCGGTAATGTAAATACAGCGATAATGTGCTATTCATAATATTAACGGATCATTCATCTATTCATCTTCATATTCATCTATTCATCTATTAACGGATACCTCACGCTATACTGCAACCCCAGCGTTAACCCGCCCATGTTTTACCATGCGTAGCTAGTTGCAGTCTGAGCTCACATCCTACCGTAAGCCACTAAACTCTCCTTGCTGTTGGCACGAAAAACACCTATTATAGCCTTAACTATTAAACCGCGTTACTATGGTTGCATAAAGCATTAACAATGTTTAACTCGTAGTGTCTCGCACACAACTGATGTCCGAATGCTTTCTGATTTAGCTTCCCTGACTGCAGGGAAACGCTCAGGGAAAATTTCTTTTTTCTTGTAGTCAGTTACACTGATGCACAGGCGAATACACGATCACTTCGGCATTGCGAAAGTTCGATTTTGAATTCGAGGTGCTAGCCGCTGTACGAGAAACAAATGTGTGGCTACCCTGCCCACCTCCTAAGCTTTTACCAGAAACTACTAAGGGCGCTTCCTTTTAGATGGACTATGAAAACATAACAAAACTTTCTTTATTACGGAAGGACTAGCCTTTGGCAACTCACTCAGCTCAATCCCACCAACGAAACACGTCTTTAATACAAACAACGCAAGACAATTTGAAAAACATTCAGACAGCGTCCTACAGTTACGTAATAAAGGCACCAATATTTGATATGAGCCTTCACCAGGAATATCGTTATCAGTGTGATAGCAGCCGGCCAGCAATCAGGTAATACAACAAACCGGAACCGCTACAATCGCCAAGTTTGCAGACGTTAGGTTAAAGGCCGCAAATTGCTTAAAACATACTCATTGACGTCATGGCGACCTCATAGGAAAGTTTGTGACGAAATGGCTGCCATGGTTTTTGAGTCAGAGTGATCTTCTTCACGGACGAAAGTTGTATTTCATCTCGCTTACCCCTCGATATATTGGTCATTGTTCGCTTGCCAGAATTTTAAGTACACAATTTTGAGTTTTGAAGTGTCTATAACAGATCTATAACCTCATATTGAAAGAACCGTCGAACTTAGACTGTCGTCCTGTTTTGCGCTGTTCGGTACAAACTATCACAGATTAGTGTTCTCCTTTACGTGTGGTTTTTATATCGTTAGCACTTGCTCTTTTATCTTAATAGGTAAGATCCGTTTTGTAACGCAACCTAAAGCAAACGTGATGAGACATGTAGCTTATATTTTAGCCTACTCCAAACCACGGGTGAGTATGCTCTCAGGAATTCCCATGTTTTATTGATGGAGTTAACAATGACTAGACGAGAACAATCATGAAAGAAAAGCAGGACACAGCGCAAGGACATATTTACCTTCGAGAGATAATAGACCGGGTCCTGTCGAGGTCTGTGTAATTCACTTCAGAATCGATTATAGGGGCCGGGGGTGGTACGCCGTGTGGATCAATGTTCCCGGAATAGAAGTATTTCTTGTAGCGCGGATCCCAGTAGACATCCTTACCAGATGGATCAGCATCGTGGCGTCCCGCTTGGGGTCCCACATGGACATGGGGTGCAGCGCTTTGGGGGCAACAACATTCTTTTAGTAGTGGTTGTTTTTCTAGGCCAGGCCCGTACGGGGGATGCATCCTTCTTCCAGTGCTGCTTCTTCTTCTTCTTCTTCTCGTCGTCGTAACGCTCTTTAGTATGACAGGGGCAACCTGGCGGAACATTAAACCGAAATAGCAAATTTTTCTATCACAGCTGAGTTCACATGAAGAAGATAATATATATAACGTCCGGAAGAATTTTAAATTACCAGTAACGTGCTCATTGGTGAAGTTCACACCATATTTGCCTAAGTTGTGCTTGTTGAGGTGGGTGAGTGGCTGATACGTCGGGCTTCTCAGAAAAGTGTGGCAATTTGAATCTATGCAATGCCCGCTGATTTTTGCGATGGAGCCAAAAAGCGAAATTGGACACATGTCGAGATTTTGGGCGTGGGTGAGGGATCCCAAGGTGGCCAATATTAATGCGTCGCAGCGTATACCTGCTAAGCCACGTGTATCTTCGAGCCTCTGAACTAGGACTTTCGAAACCAACATTTATGGATGTCACACACACACGTAATTTGTTTTAAATTATAAATTGTGCATTTTCAGGCGATGCCCTGAGGAAGGAATAGAAGATTTACGACCCAAAGGTTTTTGTAAAGTGCAGTCAACACAAAGCGCGTGATGGTACGGGTGCTGGGAACCCGCAATTTCGTATTTACGTTGACTAAAAAGTAGCAAACCTCGCGTAGTCCGAGAAATACCTCAATCGTACGTGGTTGCTTTGATCAAGTTTGCCCGTTAAGAGCTTCTCGGCACACCAGTGTTCGCTACAACGGCAAGAGCATATTGAAGCCACTACGTCCAACCAACATACCTAAATAGCGGGTACAGTTTAAAAAAGCGATAACTTTAGGTTTATTCATATTTATCTCTTAGGCCCGTGGCGGGGCTTTTTGATTGTAGTTCTTCAATTGTTTTTTTGGAGTTGTTCTGCAGGTTCATTGAGTAAGACTGTGTTGCTCAAGTGTTTCCCTTTTTTCCGTCAACCTACGTTTTCCCTGTAAAGTTTCATGACTACCCTTTTCGGACATCGATTCAACAGTTTTGACAAAATTGTAGCTGCTTGTCGCTCTTTATAGTGTTCAAACATCGAGCACAATACTCTAAATCTGCAGTAATCATCACACAGTTGATTGTCTTAACCCGAAGCAAATCCATAAACCTCAAATTATTGATCCTAAGCCTATTTACTTGCATTAATTTCAAGCGTCGCCGCCGTAGAAACGCTACAAGATTCGAAGAGTGAAAGAGAATTTTGAATAGAGTGAAATTTCAGCATAATAGCATCAACCAGTAGTGATGCCTTATCATCGAGGAGGCCACAGGAGGACATTTGGAGCCGGGAAAAGCAATCCAGTTTAGGCCTGCACTGATTGTTAAGGCAACATACTATTTATTGGCCATCCACATCAGCAATTACTATTTAACTAAGGTAATAATCGGTCATGAATCGGAAGTTGCTAAAGATAAAGACAACCTTTATTCGACTTTATGAGTCCATAATTGTCTTCATCGGGTATTTGTTCGTCTTTAAATTGTCTTTGGTAGGGGCGTTACATTTAAAAACGCCCCTGAACGCGCAAATATTTGAACGTGCTTTCGAAGCGGCAGCACAGCGATACTAATCAAATACATCTCGACACCTACCCATGCTTTTGGCGTTGGAATTTTGTCCATGGGGGCGAATAACTTCGCCAAACTGATTGGCCACAATTTAGACCGAATGTTAAGTAGAATCAGAGCTCTCCGTAGTGGTCGTGTGCCTGTTCTACGCAGGTGTCCTAACGTTCACTTTTCCCGCAATATGACGTCAGAGCCGCCTGCACTAGGACGACTCTTGCTCTGCGATTGGCAAATTAAGGGCTCATGGTGAGCAATGTTAATTCAGTTTTTTTCTGGAGTTGAAACCTGCGTTTAAATGCCATTCGAAATCAATTTGTTTTTAAGTTTTTACAGCGTGGCCCTTTTCTTTAACGGCCAACAAACACAACGCCAATTTTTGCTTAATAATTCGAGCTATTGCCGTATAAACTTTGATATTAGTCCAAAGCGGATTGGGAGCTGTCAACCGACCAAGAACATCGTCAACATTGTCAGGTATTCCCAGTGTGTGAACTGCCCGAAATCTCTACGGGGGAAATGAGAGGGGCGATGCGCGCTCTCATTTAATAAAGATGGTTTAACGACTAAAACAAGCCTAAGCTGGTTCCCAATTGGTGTAGATGACGTGGCTTACAAAAACAGGAGGAGATATAAAGTACGGGTCTAGTGCTTAAAAATCGCGAAAGCTTAATACGTTCGAAGAAAATTTCGCAGTGCATTTATTGGGAGTCTGAAATTTTGGTTCTTCAGGCACTGTTTTATCTCGTGTAAGCGCAATAAACTTCAAAAAGAAGAGCCAGATTGCGCCATACAGCTGTTGACAAACAAAATCTGATGCCATGTGTCTTACCTGAATGTCATGGCGTGGAAAAATTCCTCGCGGCACTTACGTATGCTGCCGTTCTTATAAGACGAACGCCTGACAATACTCACAAATGGACACGTAAGTGCTCTATTGTAATTTAATCAATCTTCACTGGTACACAACAGTCTGTTACACACCCACATTCAATAGAATCATTGTTCTTGGTGGCTAGTTTATTCTCTTATAGTTACTTATCAAGCAGCAAGCAGTATTTTGTAAATCTAACGTTTCCACTTCAAAGTTTTGTGAAGCGAGCACAGAAGCCCCTGAAATGGCCAGTCTTCCATGTGGATGTGTGCCGCAAAGAAAGGAACAGGTTTTGTTGCACCCATAGAGAGAGAAGAGAGACAAACATTTATTATACTGGTGAGCAGGAGGGTGTTCGTAGGGCCTCCACCCAGTGAGAGGCATCCTCATTCCCAGATGCCTTGGAGCTGGCTGGCCGTCCGGGCCCGTTCCACCAGTCGGCGCTGGTTCGAGAGCTCGGAGCTGGTCAGCTGCTCCACCCACTGCTCATAGGTAGGGTTGGGATTTGGGGTTAGAGTGGGGGTCCGTTGGCACTCCCATACCACGTGGTATAGGGTACCAGCAACAGGGCAGAAGTTACAGGTGGCAGGGTATTGGATGGGGTACATAGCGTTTAGTAGTGTGTTATGGGGATACGAATTGGTTTGTAGGCGCCGGAAAGTGGTTTCTTCGTCGCGCGTTAATTGTGAATGAGGTGGCGGGAAGCGACGGCGGTCGTTTTTGTAGTGAGCTAAGATTTCGGTGTACGTGTGGAGTGGTGCTGGCTTTGAAGCAGTTCAGTCGTTGGTTTCTCCCTCTGAGGTAACGGCCCGGTATGTATGAGCACGGGCAGCGGCGTGTGCCGCCTCGTTCCCTTGGAGGGACTGGTGGCCGGGTGACCAGATGATATTAATTTCTGGTAGTCTTCTTACTTGACGAAGAAGGTATAGTGCGGGTTGAGATATGCGGCCAATTAAAAAGTTTCTGCAGGCAGTCTGTGAGTTCCTCGTCTGTTGTTGCAGCAAGGGCGATGGCACACTCCTCAGCAGTCTCGATGGAAGTGGTGAGAACGGTTGCTGCTGCCAGTTCTTTGCCTTGCGTGTTAACGACACAGGAGTTTCATACTAATATATACTACAGGGAAATCTGGCGCCACTGTCTAGGGGAGCCGCGCTTCGGCGAGCGTTTCGCCATGTATCTGGCAGGCACGTTCCACTTGTCCTTGGCATGGCTCAAGAACAAGCTCAAAAGTTGGCTCTTGGTGCAATAAAGCAACAATATTCAAGGTTCATCAGATTTGTTTTGTTTTCGTAAAAATGAACCTCCAAAAATAATAATTTGTCAGTAATTATGTAGAAGCTTCATTCACGATGTACAAGAAAAAATGTTACTCTTTTTTGTTAATTATGGGTTCGAGGCAAAAAAGAAGCCATATGGCTAGCTAAGCCAAGTAGGTGAGGAACGTCGTTAGCGGCAATAGCGCCGCCCACGGCGGCCCGCGACTGCAGCGACAGATTTCCCTCTAGTATATATTAGTATGAAACTCTATGGTTACACCACTCCAACCGCAAACCATACCCCTTAGGAACCCACACGTGATGACGACGCGTTGGGCTATCCAACGGCTCGCTTAATCATACATGCAAATCCTTTGATACAGTGTTTATGCGCACTCGGGCTGCCTGCTTATTAGGGCACACAGTGTTTATTCTAAAAACGCAAGATGAACAAAAGCACAAATCTGTAGACGGCTATGGGCCAAGCTCTCTTTCAATGTGGATTAAAAATTTTTGCATTAATTTTATCTCGGTGGCTTCAACTTGTCCGCTACGTCATTTTTTAGAACCGGAACTGAACCGGAACGAAATGATTTCGCCTGAACCAGAACCGTAACCGCCCCGGTATTTTTTTTCTGTCGACGCACTGAAAAAATACCGGTTCGATTACGGCTCTGGTTCAGGCGAAATCATTTCGTTCCGGTTCAGTTCCGGTTCGACAAACTCACGTACCGAAACGGTTCGCGAACCGGTTCGGGAGGTTGAACCGGTTCGCGAACCAGTTCGATTAGTTTAATTATCACTGAGATTAGAAAAAAAAAACATTTTGTAGTTTAAAACGCCAGTCAAATCAAAATACAAACAAAAATTCATTTTGTGTAGTAAGGCCGCACCAAACTTGCGGTATTCGGTGTAGGAGTATACAAACGTATATACGTATTTCTCGTTCAAAATTGCAGTGCGTGTCTGATTTGGCAGAGCGGGTGGTCCTGATTCAGATAGATCTTTGAAAGGCCTTTGGTCGAGTATCTCACGATTTTTTATTCGCACTATTTGCAGGGGTAAATTTAGGGGATATATCGTGTAAATGCATCCAGCGTTATTACAGACAGCGCACCTGCACACAATTTGTCGTCAACGGCATTCTGTCTATGAAGGTTGCGATAAAGCCGTTTGTTAGACAGGGCCGCCCCCCTTCACTGTTGTTGTTTGCTTTGTACTTCGAACGTCGGTGCCTTGGTATTCAGCTCACTCAAAGGGTACAGGTTGTTTCCTCGTTATCAGGCGAAGTTAGGGTCTTTCCTTACGCGGATGACATTACGTATTTTTGTGTTCGTACAAGAAACATTCTAGTAGAAGCTATTAAATTGACCAGACAGTTTTGTGATGCTGGTGGAACGGCTGTGAATATGAAAAAAAATTTTTTTTGGTTTGGTGAACGGGAACAAAACGCTCCAGGTTTTCTGGAATTACTTGGGATAGTGCTGCATTTCAATACCTAAATATGCCTTTGCGCCAAATACGATACGTTAGGCCGCATTGGTCATCGGCACTCAAAATTGTCAAGCAGGCCTCGCAGTCGCAGGCATGGAGGGGCCGAGGACATTCTGTGGTTGCGCGTGCGCAGGTCCGTAATGCATTCCTTTTCGCAAAGCTTATTTATGTGCTGCAGGTACTTCATCGTGCGCGTTGGAAAGTTCAAGCTCGATATTGAGTTTTTGTGGCGTTTATGTGTGGTTCTCAATGGGAACCTACGCGCAGGTAGAATGTCTTTCGTTCATTAGCGCCTGGGGAGCTGGGATAAATCATTTGTTTGTACAAGAACTTGTTTCTCACTTTTTTCTATAACATTGACATAGTATTCACTTCTTCTGAGCGTTATTCAACATCAATTAAGTTTTCATTTCCCTTTTCTGCTTGTCTCCACGGGGGAAGTGAGAACGAAGCCACGACGGGGCTTTTTAAAGGAGGTGGTCGACCTTTTTCACTTTTAAATGCAGCGCATTTCTTTAACTCACAATGTCACCCGTCCGTTGGCGATCGGCGTCCGCAGCCAGCCAGCACGTGCGCCCCTCCCCCGCTCCTCCTCGCTCTCAACAACAGGTGCGGGCGCGCATGCACGTGCTCCGGCGCTGAAAGAGGCGTTGCAGCAGCAGGTGCTACCTCCTCTCCCTCTACTGCGCGCGCTAAGGCAGCGGCGAAGCGTCAGCGTCGAGCGGCCGATCCCGAGCGTCGAGAAGCCGCCGCCAGTCGTCAGCGTCGAGCTGCGGATCCATCGAATCGAGAGCGAGGCACGGCTTCGGAACGTCAGCGGCGAGCGGCGGACCCCGCGTTACGAGAACGAGATGCCGCGGTCGGCCTTGTTGACGTAGTCCACGACGTACGCCGCGCACGCGTAGTGGTCGAGGATGATCTGCAGGTCCATGTTGGAGTCGAGAACCGTCCCGATCCACGGGTTGAACGCGTTCACGCGTTTCTCGGCGGCGGTCCTCGTGTGAAGCACGCACGGACGCGACGCGCCAGCCCGCAGAATCTCCGAGTACTCCTCCCCGGACCGCACGTCGAAGGCGCGCAGGAACTCGTCCAAGCTCACAAAATCCCCGTGCTCCAACGCCTCGTGCATTTCGTCCTACTTGGCCTTCAAGCGCCGTCGACGCACTCGTACGACAACAACAACTACAACTACCACCGCCAACTACCACAACCTACGCCACGTGACCACCCCCAATGCTCTGCATTTACTCGTGTGCCTCACGCGGGGGCATGCGACGGAGGTTTTTATGGCGAGATTTTTCCTGAAATATTTGTTTACACTTTCAAGGAAACCTTTGACGAACGTTTTAACAGTGAGTCTCTTCCCGGTTCCGATTTATCTCCAGCCCTACATAGGCCACCATAAAGATAGTGTTTTAAAGCATGCCATACTATGTCTTCCACCAAATGCCAAAACTTTTTTTAGATGCGGAGCATCTCATGCTCGGGGCTGTGTCCCTCCCTCCCTTGTCGTCTGCCGTCCGCACTCTGCTGCGCATGCGCGTCTCGTCAGCCCCGTCAGCGTTTGGGCTGACGGCAGCGCAGTCCACTATAGAAAGAAATAGTTAGGCGGCGCCCGCTTTCGATCCCACGACTCTCTGGCCGCAACGGGAGGTACGTGGCGCTCTTCTCACTGCGCTACAAGCCGAGTTTTTTTTCCTTTAATGCATGGCAATTTTAGAAAACTTCAAAAGACAAGACACTTAATACGCACTATAAACACTAACAAACAGCAAAGGGCAAGGACATCAGTCGAACAACGATCAAAACTCAGGCAACCAAACGCACGCATTCAGAGGCAGCCACTCTGGTAGATCACTCTGCGCAGCATTAACGCTCCGCACCAACGCCGCCTGTTCCCGCAAAATGCACTTTGTCGGCCGAGGGGGTGCCGCATGCCGATCAGTCATGCGGCACTGCCACAAGCTAAACAATCCTAGGAGAACGAAAACGTCACATGGCACCCGATTAACATCTTCGAATGGCAGGAAGCGAATGGTGTACCACAGTTTCCACTTTCTTCTTGAAGCCGGCCAGCGGCACGCCTCCACTAACCCCGGTGGCCGTGTCAGCATGGTCCAAAACAGTGGACGCCTGCTTTTTGCCGGCACTGGATGGTTTGTTTTCGCTGTCAGCTGGAGCTGGTCTTTTCATCGGTCCACTGCTGGCACCCGAAACGTCCTCAGGCAGTACCGAGGCATCCGCCCACGATGGCTATGAAACATCGTCAGCGTCAACATCCCCAGAAGACATGTCGCTGCGATCGCTATCGCTTGCGGAAGGGGCACTACAGTGTGGTCGTCAACCACCGCGTCATTTGGAGGCAGTAGATGCATGTCCATCTGCTCTTCCTGCTGCTGGTCGCATGACGTTGCCTTAGACTGGCTGTGATGGGAGCCCCCATCCTACAAACAAACCGAGGCGGGAGCGTGTGCTACCAACGCGCCTTATGTCTTTCACTCATTCAAACTACGTCAAGAAGCTACTGATACAGCGAAGGCACGCGAAGCTGAACGTCAACGGGAACGACGAACTGAAAACTAATGGGAACTTCAGTCGACCCTATGGCTGCTTCGCATACTGCTCAGGGTTCCCCTACGGGAAGATGGTGTAATTTTTAAGCTACATAGATCAACATTCTCAGAGAAACCATGGTTGCGCGAAAAAGGAATGTCTATTCATTGTTTCAACAATTGCCGCATGAGTAATCAATATAAGGCCATTGTTCATTGCTTTGTTTTGTGCCGGGATGTGGTGTTTTTCTAAGTTGCTTTGCAACAAGCTGTCAAAAAGCACATGAACATTACCTTTTATGCAATTGTGTTCTGGCCGCTTTCGCGATATTAATTCACTGCCCCATGCTATGAATTCTACTGCATGGAGCAGTAAAACCCATGCAGGTTATACTGCACTACTAAAACCTCGTTGATACCATTATAAAAACGCGAGGGAGAAACGAACTTTCTCGAAAAACGTATGATCTGCAGCACTAAAAAACACCAACTGAGAGACGAACATGAGCTTTTAATGCCCTTTTTCAGTTGTACATGTCTCTCAACGTCTGCGGTCGCATGCTGCGGCCCCTTGATAGGAAGAGCTCCTTTTGTAAACATTGCGGACTTTGGTCCGCACTGGGATTGTTCCTCACGTGAATGTAACTCCACCGCACTTCCAAGCCGACTACATCCTGAGCAGATGGTGGTGGTGGTGGTGGTGGTTCCAGTGAAATGGCGCGTACCCATTCAGGGGGATTGGCCAGGAAATGGGCGCCTTACCGAAAGAAATTAGGTAATTTTTGTAGGGAAAAATATTTAAATATTAGGATGGATTAGCAGTAGATGACTAGAGAAATGAAGGTAAGGACATTAGAGAAAGAAAGAAAATTCCTCCCACCTCCCCTCGCGGGAACCCCTGTGTAGATGCGACGCATAGGGGGTTGCGTTGTTGTTTCCGTTAGGTTGATTCTCCCATCGCGTGAAACGTGCCGTGAACCCCCTGCCACGGCTATTACACAACGTGGCGCCGCTATGACGCAACACAATCCACGTTAATCCAATCCAATCCAAGCCAACCAAAGCCAATCCAATCCAATCCAATCCAATGCCCCTCGCGAGAGAGTGTTCGCTATCAGAGAGGAGAGGGGTGAGCGGCGGAGAGTGCAGCTCGCACGGCGAGGAGAATGGGGGAGGGGTGTGGACGGACAACAACAACGCCGTATGGAGGGACAAGGCGAGTGAATGAGATGCAGTCGCATCTAAAAAAAGGTGAAAATGAGCACCATTTAATGAAAATTGAAAGTAAGAAACACGAAGAAAGTGGTACAGACGAAGCAGTGAGCTGGGCGCGCATATTCTTGTGGCCGCCTGAGACGCCACCTCTTCCTCTTCATCCAGTGCCTTCCCTCTTCATCCAGGCTTTATCCAGCGCCGGCGCTCCTTCATGGCGTGATTCCGCCAAGATTTCTTCTAAGGTTAGCGTTTCGCGCGTCTAGAGTTCGTTATACAATCGACGTTGGCTAAAGGCAGCCCCGTTTCAAAGTGACTCAGGCAAGCCCGGCACTGCGGGAAAGCCACCTCGAAAGTAATCAATGCGCGCCATTTTAATCGATCTGGAAGTTCAATGCAACTTTGCGCCTTCGTCGTAGAGAAAGGATTTTTGTATCAAGCGCACCAGTTTCTCAGTAACCTAAGGACGCTACTTTCCAATAAGCAATGTTTATTTTCCGCGTACCAGCATTTGCTTTTCATGCGTACTGTTTGGACAGAGCAATACATAGGTTTAATTCTTTTGTACAGTTAAAGACGAACCTGTTGGTACAGAAGCGTTCGCACAGACTTAAGCTGGAAAAAAAATCGGGAAACTTGTTTGTCGGGTGTATATTTCCTCAATGAGCACATAAAGATAAATGGTTTTTCCTGCGCATTAAGGTTTCAGTGCACTTTCCTGATGCGCTACACGAGCAGTTTTTTCTTCAATGCAACATATTATCTATGCTGTTTTACTATTCATTTATCGCAGATTTGCAGCACCTTCGTTCAACGAAAGCCGCGCAGCCACTGTGTTATGCTGTCGCCGTGTGAGAAGGACAAGCTTCTTGTGGTGGAATTCTTAGTAAACGACGCATCGTTCACACTGGTGGGTAATGTAGTGTAGTGTTCATTACCTTTCCTTAATGCAAGTGCAGTAAGGAAGCCAGCAAATTTGCCGCTTAAAAAAATTAACCGTTGCACTATGTGAATGTGGTTGATCAGCGAAGTTGGAATTTGGTGTACTATGTTCGGACTGTGAGTTCGTCTGCATTTACATTACATTTTGGATTATTCTTTTCTGGCAGCAGTGTTGCCACCGTCTCGACGCCGTCGCTAGTGTTTGGCGTCGCGGGACCGCTCTTGCCTCAACGCCGCCGGATCGGCGTGACGTTGACGCTGGCGATGGGCATCGCGGCACCGTTCTCCTTCCTTAGGCAGGTGCAGCCGCCCTACGGCAACCGGTACATCGGACGGCACGGAAGCGCTCTCGAGCCACCGTGACAGTTGCCTTCCCGCCTCTGCTCGGGGCGTCGTTCGTCGTACTAGCGCTCCTTCCGCTGCCAGAGTGTTTTAGGTGCGAAGCACCTTAACACCGCGCTTTGTGCATGGCTTGTCCCTTGGCGTCCGTGTACACAGTGAGTGCGCGTGCGCGAAGAACATTGGATTGAATTTGATTGGATTGAAATGGATTGGATTGGATTTGGATTGAAATGGATTGGATTGACACGAATTACATTTGATTGGATTGTATCGGAATGGATTGGATTGGAATTGTATATTGTGTTCACACGCGTTGTCACTCATTTACATGCTCGTGTGGGCAATACCACGGGTGATTTCCGGTAAGAACAATCCCCGTGCTTCGCCCACTCGTCATGATTCACTGCGCGGGGATGCGTGAATTTCCTTTCCCTTTGTTGCTACTAACTACGTCACAAATACGTGACCATGGCGCTCGACGCCCCGAGCGACTTTTCTGTTACGTTTCCCTCAGTGGTTTGGCGTCCCTTGAACCCAGTTTCTTTAACGTACGCGTGCGTATTCAATGCTTCTGAGGGTTTTCTGCTCGCTCACAAGCAGACACTGTGCCATATCGTAGACAGCTTCGGTGTAAATAGTGACGAAAGGTGTCACAGAGCAAGAAAAAGCACAGGCGTATTTTTGCCTGTATGCTTTGCCTCTACGCCGTTAGGCCACTTTCCTCCTATCCTAACCATGCCCTTCGGTAGTAACTTCCGCGGAAACGCGCAGCCTTTTCTCCCGCACGCCATAACCCACTTAAACAACACTGTGGTAAACTGAGTACATCGAGCAGAGCCCGGAAACAGGGAGTCACAGGGCATTGAAAGCAGCTGTCAGGTACGTTAATAGACCCTACACTTTGCGCACTATCGTTTCTTGGCTTTGAGGCCAAGAGGGCCACCAATCCACAACCGCCAGTTGTACGGTAGTGGTGTGTTACATCTATAGTTACGGCTTGCATTGCGTGAAAAATTGCTGGGGCACGTTGGCAAAATACTCGCATGGATCCACGTCGCCCTCGAACAGAGCGAGGGCACAAGGACAGAACGGCACAGGGGAGAGGGCGCGTGAAGAGAGCTGCAGCCGAGGGTAGAGAGAGCTGCCTTGGGAACAGTAGCGCCGTTGTCAGAGAGGAAGGCCGTCGAAGCGAGACTCACCAGCTGCCTGTGCCTCGACGGTCCACGCGGCGGCGTACAAGCGGCGCGCGAGAAACGCCGCATTGCAGACCTGTGAACGCGGAGGAAGGGGTGAGCATCAGATTGAAACTCAAGTTCGCGAAGCAGACGGACAAAATACGCAGGCATCATTAAATATTCACCCTTAAACTATGAAATAATTGATTGTTTGAAAGCAATAAATGTACCTCCAAGTTATTTTTACAAATTTGATCATAACCGAACAACCACACGCTGGGCTTAGAACTTAGGATTGCACGGTGAAAGTTTAGGTGGTCCTTATCTTTCAAGATGCTCCCAGAGAACAGCCACGTAAGAATGCTCGGTGGGGTTCTAGACCAGCGGATAATTCCCAACTCACAACCGCCACAAACAGAAAATCCTTAACCAATTATTGTCCAGAAGCAGAACGTCCAATAAAAGAGAAAAGCAAGAAAAAGAGAAAAGAAACGACAAGACTCCTGCAACCGCTGATCACTAACAGAACGTTGCAGAGCCTACCGTACCACAAATTTACCCGCACAGAGAAAGTGAAAGAAACACCATCATTATGACTGCATATTATGCAGTTCTCAACCTCGCGATTCTGACCATAAGACGAACTAACAAAGGGGGGACCACCAGGATAACAGAATGAACAAGCATGGACGGGTCTAGAAGAAGCGGAGGGCGATGTACTCGATGGAGCGATGAAATAACACTATTCGGATCAAAGAATGGACTCGGGAAGCGCAGGACGACAGCGGGTTAAGGTCAAAAGGAGAGGCCTTCACGGTCCAGTCGTCCTAATAGGATGTTGGTGATAATGACGATGAATTGGTGCTCAAGTTGTGCCTTCCTAACTCATTAAATCTGGGAAACCCCTCTCCTTGCACCAAGATAGCGGATGTGAAAAGAAAATACGAAGGGGCCATTATACTCCCTTTGAAACGAAACGGGCACCCCCAAACAGGCACCCTCAAACAGTAAAGAAAAGACAGCCCCCCCGCCCCCCTCCCCTGAAAGGAAACTACTGCACGCCATGATATACATGGCACCGATTCAGCGATCCCGCATAAAAACTCTACTCCACAAAAAATATGGATCCAATCCTGGGCATGAATAGGCGATATGGCAGGATCTATTTCTATTTCATTCAAGGGAAGTTCCAATATCATGAGCCCATAGTATACAACGACTCCAAGGTGTACGAAAGCACCAGGCCTCCATTGTCGTAGGATGGAGAGTAGGGCAAATTAGTAAAGCGACATGGTTGGTTGGAAACAGCGCGTTAAAACGGAATCACGAAGAAAAGAACGGGATATGATCCCGTTTTAACGCGCGGTTTCCAACCAGCCATGTGGCTCCATTGTCGTAGCTGACAACTCTAAAAAAATTTCCCCGCATTTCCCCGAGGGGAAGAATGTGAAAGTGCGAATGCAGGAGTTGAATTTGCGCGGTTCGGTAATGTTCGCGATAGAGAGATCACACACACACACACACACACACAACTACAAAGAAAGAAAGATGCATTTATTCACAGACACCTGTTTGTGTTGTCGTTGTACTTGATTGCTAGAGCGGATCTCAGCTTTGAAATTTCGTGTCAGTACTCCTTTAAGCGGGTGCATTAGCCCTTCTCACGCCCGATTCCTGGCCAATCCCCCACGTGGGTATGTGCCATGTCAGCGGCCAGGCAGCGCGCGCCCATCTCCCCCCGTTGCCAAGGAAGACGAGGAGCGCGCGCACCCGCAGCTGTTGCTATGTGGACGGATGGCGGTCAACGGAATTCAGGGTCGCTTATAAAGTGCATTCGCACTTAAAATGTTTGTGACTGCATGACCTTCCAACATACAGGACAAAGTGCAAGTTGGGGCTATCCTCTTGGCAATCCGAACAGCGTAAGTATCAAATAGAAGCGTAACACCATTACAGACTCACAAAGGACATTGCACAGTTTTCTGGGGGCAGAATACCAAGCGCTTCGGTAAGACATTCGTATCCATTATGCAGAAAGTTAACAACGTCACCTGGACAGCCGGATTCAATGGTCTAAAAGCGAGCGACACACTATGCAAGAGGCACATGAACTCACATACCGTGCAGCTTGTGACCATACTACCACACTGCCCTCTTCGAAAAACGTTAAGAACGAATCCTCAGTCTATGCCTAGGAACACAATCTCTCGTCTTGTTACAACGAGGTCTCAATGTGGAAGAATCGCAAACTCTGTGCTCTAAAAATCAACACAGTTGTCTGAAAATCTATGTATGTTAAGGTGTTCGGTGGGAACATCACACATTAACTTACACCTCTGCTAAAATAGGGGAAAGATCACCCTCTTGCGGGCAACCTATCCATGTGCAAGGTTATGGCCAGGGGAGAACTACTAAAACAACATATTCCACTACTTCGAGGAATGGGAGGCAGATTTGATCAGCTCGTTAGCTCAAGCTCAGCGCGAGCTGATTGAGAGGGCAAGGGAAGAACCTGCTGCATTTGGTGCTGTAGATGAAGGTTCAACCTTTGAGCTCCCTGCCATATCTTTACCCAATTTTCGTAAACCACAACGACTTCTTCCTGAACAAAGATCTCCTCCCTCCCTTTCTCTCTCTCTCTCTCTCTCTCTCTCTCTCTCTCTCTCTCTCTCTCTCTCTATCTATCTATCTATCTATCTATCTATCTATCTATCTATCTATCTATCTATCTATCTATCTATCTATCTATCTATCTATCTATCTATCTATCTATCTCTTTGAAAAAATCAGAATTCTTCAGCCCGGCCTAGGCATCACGGAATAAACATTTTGATACACTGACACTGAATCCTCCTCGCTCAAACTGGCGAACATCTCGCGTTTTCCACCTTTCACGCTCACATCTTTTCAGCCAAGAAGCGCAGAGAGCCTTTGTTTCTCCTGGGACACGGCGATTAAAAACCCTGGTTGCTAGTTTCCACGTTTCGACAACCTTTCGTGCTCGTGAAGCGTAAATCTGAAATACAGCAGCTGCGTACGTATTCTCCGTGGGAGTCGAAGTATCGCTATCGGGCCTCACATCATAGGATACAAACGTAGATGTCTCTGCAACTTCTGTTCAATCCATGATGTCTGTTAACGATTCTAGCAAAGAGGCCAGCGATCTGATGTGCGCTTGCAGTGTACACCTGAATGGTCGCAATGTTGGAGCCATCTGCTTGTATGCGGAGACCCAGAACTCTGATGCATTCTAATCGGTGAATGTGTTTGCTATTGAAATGAACCTGGATGTCGGAAGTTACAGATGCACGTATGCGACCTCGTGTAGAAAGCTGTCAGATAAGAAATTGGTACATCTGTGGGGAAAACACACGAGGGCTTTGGGTGTCCATTACTCGTCGGCTACGTCGACTGCTCGTTGCAGATTTCCCTCTACTTCCCCACTGTTGTCACCTGCCATCTTAGATTATCATATCGCCCACCATAGGCTGTGGTGCTGTCCTTGTATATCGGCGAGACGTAGACGCAGGTTGACCGTAGCGACTATAAATAGGAGAGGGAGAGAACAGGGCCCAGAGGCGCCCCTGGAGAACCCAGCGGACTCCATTCTACCTACCGAGAGTTGGGCAGTGGGGCCAGACGGGAAGTTCTTGTTGTAATCTAACGCGCGGTGTGCTTAAGATTACACTTGAAATATTAGTTTAAGATTACCTTACATTACCTTGGAATACTCCCACACTGGAGAGATTGGTAATAATTGCTTGGGCTCGCACGTTATCAAACGCTTTGGTTTCTGAAAAACGAGTTTCAGAAACACTGCATATTGATACAATATTATTCACATAAATAAAACATTATCCTTGGTAGGTAGCATTTGTCCAAGCGTCCAACATTTTGCAGAAATGTTTTTAACAGCAAAGTGATTCTACAAAAAGGTTAAAAAGGAAGATGTCGTTGACGTATTGGCAAGTTAGGTGAGCACAGTCAAACAGAAGCTTGAAAAGTTCACTTCAGTGTCCGTTTAAGGCTTGATATTGAAAAAGCACCCGGGCGTAATGCCATTCGGAATAGCTTCTTGAAAAGGTACGCTGAGTCTGTATCAAACTATCTGAATGTTTTTTTTTTCGAATTCTTTGTGTGACGGAGAAATAGCAGGGGACTGGGGAACGGGTTGAGTCAAGCCATTTCATAAAACTGGAAATAAGAAGTGCCTTAAAATTATGACCCAGTTTTATTATTATTATTATTTATTTATTTATTTATTTATTTAGTTAGTACCCACAGCGCCATGCGGCATTACAGTGGGGGGGGGGGGGGTGTACCTCTCTCTCTTTTCTCGACGACCCAGACAGAGAAATTAAGGACTCCGAGCGCGGACATGGGGACCCTTGAGAAATTTCGAGGCCTAATGCGAGACGGCGCCACCGCACTGGTTGACGACATAAATTAGAGATTAATTCCAAGCCACCATCCATTGGTAAGCTGATTTTGCTCCACAAGGCCTTATCGAAAGATGTGCTGTTCTAATTGTCGTGACCAGGAAATTGAACAGCCTGTTTGCCTAAATCATTTAAAGGAAGGATTGGACAGTGAAGATGAATTCGAACACTATCCGGTGGACCACATTCCAGATGGACCAGTTGTTTCCAGAGACACAACAAAAAATTCTCGCGAAGACATTTGAAAAATAGCCCTGGAACACATTTGTATAAAAAAGCGGTTTAGCAGTGTTAAGCAGCGACTCTCTCGGCAGAAAGATTTTGTTGCGTCTTTCAAAAAGCTCATTAGGAGGCGCAGGTATCCCGAAGATTTATTGGTTGATTTGATTTGATTATGACGTTTAACGCACAGACGCCACGCAGGCAATGAGACTCGTCGTAGTGAGGGCTCCGGATTAATTTCGGCCACCTGGGGATCTTTAACGGGCACTGAAATATCAAACACTAGGGCGTTTTCGCTTTTCGCCTCCATCAGAAAGGTAGCCCGTTGAGCTGCTTCCCTCGGAGAAGAAACGAATGCAGCAATTGGCGAATTGTAGGTAGCCGTTTCTGATGCTCGTACAGACGAGTTTTCAACGGCTTTCCGGGCACAACATATTGCGAACGGTGAACTACCTCTATTACTTCCAGCAAAGATTACTAGTGACCACAGCTCCGACGTCGTGGACTCACCCGAAGAACGTCGGATTGGCATAGTTTTATGCGACGAAAAGAAGTTCGGAGCTCACCGAACAACCTCATGAAAGCCAACAAGCACCGCACGTGAACCAAGCACCCCTTCAAAACTATCGAAAGACCGGCCGAGCCTCGCACCCACCACGAAGCCCACAAGTACATGTCACCAATGCGGTAGCTCGGTGTTGGAGGTGGTTCGGTCGGTCAAGGTAAACGTTAAGATTTGAACACCCCCAGGTAAAAACAAAGGTTGCGCAGCTTTGCCAGGTAGCCTGACGACCAGCCGGTACAAGTACCTTAAACAAGGCTCCAACGAAGCGCATGACGAAGTGCCGACTGATCGGAAAGATGGGGGAAAGAGTTAAAAGCTACTCGATGAAATATTGTTATGCCCATGGAAAGAGCTAGCTGGTACGGGATTTTTTCTAAGACACATACCTCGGAAAAGTGGAACCTGCTCTTCCAGACTTACCCAGAAATTTATTTGGAACCGTCTCTCACTCAAACTCAGAGTCATTGCTGAGCAAGGCATCTACGCTCACTCAAATTAAAATCACAGCGAGCGCAAAACTCACAAGTCACTCGTGCTCAGAACACATTTCGGGCTCGGAACTCGCTCTTGCTCAAACCTCAATCGGGCTCAGGTCTCACATGGAACCCAGAACTCAAATGGGCTCGGGACTCAGACGGACTCAGATGGGTTCATAATTTTTACATATTCAAATTCAAAATACCTTGTGTTTCTGAAGGATACGGGATCAAACACGTGCGCTAAAATTGTTGCGTTTAGTATGAGGTGATAACTCTAATAAGGTCGGAATTGTTGCAGCAGTTTTGATACAGGCATAACCGTTAGGCTGTAATGGCTAGCTCCGCTTACAAGCAAACGTAATTATGTATTGGATACGAAACGCTTGGTATGGCCTGCGTGTTGATGACATGTTCGTTCGTTATGCGTACCGCTGTCGGTGTCCACGCGCTTGGATTTAAAGTTATGGGCATTGAAAAAACTCTGTTTCAGAAATTTTGCAATGCAGAGTAGATACTGTACAAAGAAAACTCGAGGTCTATCCCGCGTCTTATCGATTTCAATTTCAATTCATTTCGGTCATAAATACATGGATGCAGTTATGTCCACGAGGCTTGGCCAAAGGAATTATTTGTAATTAGTGTCACTGTAATCAATGTTTAAATGCCATATCTCAGAGCCCAACGATGTGACGTAGCCTTTACATGGTCACTAGATACGACGGTTGCACATATTTCACAACCGCTGTTCGCGCTAGAGCAAACACCTTATACCACATAGTAGAACTGTGCCAACGCACTCCAGACTTGCCGCCACTTCCCAACCCCACCTTCGAGCAGTGCAGGGCATCCCCGGCCAGCCCTGACCCGAATACCCAGCTCAAACTTGTGACCCCGGCAAGGGCGCCCAGCCGAAGCCAAGAAATCCCGGAATATAGGGACCGGGCAGCTGAACGGGTGGCGCCACCACTCGGCGCTCCCTTCGTTAGTGGAATGAGCCGGTCCATTGGACTACGAAGCCTCCTGTTGTTTTTGCCGTGTTTGCTTCGGTGCTTTGAATGTTTTGGGTGGTGTTGTGAGCGCATATGGGCGCTGAAACGAAGTCTAGACCGGTGCGTTCGGTTCTTAAATGCAACAACGGCTAAGTACACTTGCCGGATGCTTCTAAAGTTGGGTACGTGGTACAATGACATGAGCGCTTTTTGCAGCGATCTATGCTTGGCTCCACCCCTACTGGGTATGAATAAAACTAGTATAATTGGTATCCATTCCTTCTTAAATTCACTAACACATACGTAAACTTTTTGGACGCTAATAACTTTGGGAATGGGCTACATTGATATGAGCGCGTTTTGCGGTGTTCCGCGCCTGGCTTGCGCGAGATTTGAGTAGGAAAAAAAATTAATATTAGTATTCACTTCTACCACTTTAAATTATATGCACTGCTTCAAATTACTACGGTTTCCACGCCGGCCTTAACGGTGGGATACCTTGATACGTGTGCTTTGAAGAGAAAGGCACTCATGTACGAGATCGACTGCCGGGTGGCCGGGCAAACGTCGAGGTAGTTTGCACTTTCTTTTTTTAACCGTGAGCTTTGTGCCTTCGGTTTTGGTGAGTAACGCTGTGATAGCAGGCGATGCTGAGAGCCGAAGCGAAAATCCCGTGGTTGTAGTGGTCATTTTATCAAGACCCAAAGTGATTCAACCACCCATCAGCCCAAGCTACAAACTATCCCTCCTCCGCTTCCCATTTTACCACCCGCGTGGAATAAAGGCTGGTACCGATAGTTAAAAAATGAGGCAATGTTAACGTCAGCCCGCGTTTTTTAATGCTTAAGTATTCGTTGCCGAGTACCTTCAAAAATCGTGCAAAGCTTTGTGAAGAAACAAAAAACGCGCGGCTAGTTGCCTCGAATAGGGGTCCATCAGTACCTTGAGTATATTTCAAGATCAGCAAATTCAGCGCAAAGGCGTGTGCGTGCATGAGCCTACCTGTCTTTCCTGTATGAATGACGTACCACCGCCTGTCATTCCTGCTCCTAAAAACATAGAGTAACACATTGCCCACCAAATTAACATCTCACACATAGCTTCCAAAATTCACCGGGTTCCCCAACTGCTCCTTCTGCGAAGCTTACCGCAACATCTTACACGCATTACGTGCATGTGATCGGCACTCAATGTTGACCCGCACCCCAATCCCACTCTGTCATCTTCCTGGGAGGCGAGTTCGTCTGACCCCATCGTAGCGACGTAGGTCAAGCTGACGTCGATGGCGGATGAAGAAGCATTGGCACAGGCTTCCAAAGAACGCACTTCCGACGAAGGGTTTATTCGTTATGCAAAAATAAACGAGGCATCACCGAGTAAAAAGGTCCCTGTTCATTCATAGACTCTGAAGTATCATCGGTACAAATGACGGTGATAGAAAACGATTCATGATTGGACTTGCGCAAAACAAACGGGGACGAGGAAGGAACGACAAGGACGAGTTCCTTCCTCGTCCCCGTTTGTTTTGCGCAAGTCCAATCATGAATTGTTTCCAACTAGGCCGGCTTGCTGTGATGCTTCAATAGAAAACGTCTCTGACATGTCTGAGAAATGACCGTCATCGTCAGGCCGGGGTTGAAGAGTGCACGGAGACGACTTTCCAGCCCAGTCGATAATGGCCAGGATGTCATGGAAGTCTGTTCGGAACCCTGTCCTGGAGCAGGTTCGGAGGATGTCTGCTGAGACGGCACCGTCCCCAACAGGCCAGAATGGGCCAGCAGAACAGGTGAAGAGAGGGAATATCCTGACGTGGTGCCAGGCAGTAAACCAAGAACCGAGTCTGGGTGCAGCCCTTGCATCACTGCGCCAGCAACAGAACCCAACGAAAACTTAATGAAAACTTGTGTAAAATTGCTGACTGGTGTGAGAGGTGGCAAATGGTTATCAACTACTCAAAAACTTGCGCTCTTACAGTAACACACAAGAAAACCCCCCTTGAATATAAATACCATGTCCGTGACCAGAGTATTGAATTTGTGAATAGCGTAAAATATTTGGGATTGACTATTAACACAAAACTTAGCTGGGACGCTCACATCGACATCGTTTGCGCCAAGGCATACAAGAAGCTATGCTTCTTAAGAAGGAAGTTGGGATCATGTGATTGGAAAGTGAAACTTGCAGCCTATAAAACCCTAGTTCGACCAGTGCTGGAATACGCATCCCTTGCGTGGGACCCATACTTAAAGAAAGACATAGATAAAGTGGAAAGGATTCAGCGGCTAAGCGCACGGTTTATTGTTTCCGATTTTAGGCGCCTCTCCTCCGTTTCTGAAATGTTAAATAAATGTGGGCTGGAACCACTCGAATGTCGGCGAAGAATTGCAAGGTTAACCTTCTTTTATAAACTATACAACAACGAATCTGGTTTAAATAAAGAATGTTATATACTGCCACCTCCCCAGCGCTCAGCAAGGTTAAATCATTCAAAAACTGTCAGACCATATGCTCTTAAAAATAACACGTTCAAGTACTCTTTTTTTTGTGCGAACCATTGAAGACTGGAATTCACTGCCTTCCGACTGCGTGCACGCTCCGACTTCTTCTAGTTTTGACCTCTGTGTTAAGAACCTTCTGTAACCCTCTCCTGCTAGGATGGTGAAAAACCGTCCGCAGTATTCCTTAAATAAAAAATAAAAATGTCCTAGGGCGGGTTCAACGTCTAAGAATCGATAAGCAAAACGTGTAGACTGGCTGCAACGAGACGAAAGCGGAGCCGGCCGAATGCGCGGTTTAGACGAGCAAAAACCCTCCGCACCGCAGTATTACAGTCGGTTCCCTGATACGACTCAGCACTTCTTACTGGCGCCAAGCGTAGAAATGTCAGTCGTGTTGCGGCAAAATAGGGGAAGGGTGGCTGAGGAGCAGCCGTATTTTTCTTCGAAGGCGTTTGCCTGGGCCGTCCGTGCCTTATCCCTTCAAGTTGTCCCACTGCGCACGGTAATCACGGTGGCGATAAGAGTTATATCTCCCTCCTGGGCAGCATTTAATCTGCTGAACCAAGCCCAATCATTCCGGTCGCTTGGGGAGTGCTGCGGAGAAAGCGGCTATGAAGTAACTTTTCTTCTTCAGTATTTGGACCGGCTGCAACCTCGGTCTGTATGTTTCTTGTGGCTACATAAGCAGTAAACTTATTCCTCGCTACGGTGAAAATAGACGGCGCTTCTACCGGAAAGCTGCATTGAGCGGGCAGATGGACGTTTCGGGCCCGACGGCAGTTCCCGCTTCGAAGATAAGCTCAGCCTTTCCTTGTGTGCACTTCTTAGTGCGAAGGCGCCCTGTTCGTGGAACGTCTGGGGGACGGGTGAGTTTTCCCCTAATAATTAGTGCGGACAGTTGGGCCAATTGGTTTCCGCATAACTGACACCTAATTTCGTAGGGCGAAGAAAAAACGGGGAAGCACAAGAGATCGTGGACGGAGCAGGAGCACAATTGTGAGCTGGGCAGGTACTTTCATTTTTGTCTGTTTCATGTCCGTCAGTTTCAAACTGTCTTAAGTTTAAGCGAGCCCTGGTTGGCTGAAAGCAAGCGACCATGTGTGACCCAGCACAAGGAGGACGGTGCACGCTTCTGTTCCCGTACATGTCTTTAGTCAAAGGCCTTGAACGTGCTTACACGTAACGGATGAAATGAGCGTGAAATGAAAATTATAGAAGCAGACACAACTAAGAATTGCGCCACTGCTTCAAATTTTAAACTGTCAATTGCGCGCCCATTTCAAGCATGACCTGTAGTTGCACATGCGCGGCCTCCGACCAATGATCTGCGCGGAAACCGACGCTCCGACTTGCTTGTGCACTGTCACAATCTGGTTGTGCGCTTCGAATCGATAGACGCCTAAAGTGGACAGAACTGAGGACTCAGCGAAACCTTGTTCCATCCGTGTTCCTTTGTTGTGCTCCCGTGTCCAAAGAATTATCCGTTTACTGCTCCTGGGGTCCCTTAAAGCGCTCCAGGTGTCAGAAAAATGGTTCTACACGAGTGTTTGTTTTGTTCCGCTGAAGATGTTGGCGCACTTCTTAAAAAAGGCCTAACCACGAACACACATTTTAAAGCTTCCGCTGTATAATTGCTGCTCGGGACACGCGACCAATGTTCTTCTGCCCTTGTTTTAATGTGTAAGGTGATTGCAGGAGTTTTCGCTCTCACGCGCGTGCTATTATTCGCAGTACAGCCATAGTGCTGTGATGTGTCCCACCCGGGTAGCAGCGCTAAACTGCGCATCATGGTGCCAGGAGGCGTCATTTTCGGGGGGCAAAACAGCGTGCTTGCCACCGCCTCCTTTCGGCAAATTCTGTGAAATCGATTATCACAGCCCAGCCACAGATCTTAGCAGTCACGGTTATACAAGGGACAAAGCACCTCCACGCGAAAGTATCGACAAAAATATTAACAATATCAGAACAAAATCACTGACGAGTAGGCACTTTTAAGACGGCAAGGATCCCATTGCAGTTAGTAACACGCTTCTCCTGCAGCCAATCACCTCGCGAAGACAACTAGAGGCGACGAGAAACCTTTGCCACTTTTACTCCTGTCTAAGAATGCCACACTTTCTTTCTCCGCACGAGAAAATGCCCTTAATGAAAGGTCATTAGCTCTTCATATCTTCATATAAGGCATCCTGGCTTGCCGATAAAAAGTCTTCCCAGAAATGCGAACCTCATATGCATGTAAACCTCCACAGGTTCCACGGATTCTATGGGCGCATTTGATAAAATCCCCGCGGCCTTCGCAATTTCATATAAATCCTCTTATATTACCCGTCAAAACTATTTGCAGCCATTCATTTTTGCACAATATCGATGTCGACTTTAAGTGGCCTTTACAGGGGCTAGGTGTATCACCTCTCCTATATGGGCGTGTATAGAGTATGGGATTTTACGGGGGTATCTTCAAAGCGAAGCTTTGGTGCCCTCACTGATGCCATTGTGCGTCAGTACGCCCTGCCCGAAAGCGAAGTGTCTCTGACGGTGATTCTGAATGATGATGGAGAAATTGAAAAAAAGAAGAAAAAATTGGCCGCGTATCTGCTCCTTTCGTTGCAAATGCCGTCAAAAGACGATAGGCTTTATCGGCTTTTGCGAAGTAAATGCCTCCCTTCGCTTTCCCGCTCACCTCTTATGTTGTTCCTCTTGCGTAGCGCTCCTCCCAAGGTACAGACGCCAAAGGTTTGCTTAAATCATTTTAAATTTCCCGCGTTCCACTGCTCCAAACCGGGTGACTCGATGCGAACGCCGCCGTACGGCGAAGACGCGCGTTAATCGAGGCGCCCTACTTCAGCGTTTATAGAATCGCGTTTCCCTACTCCACGTGCGTTGCAAGCAGAACGTGGAACCTACCTAGTGGAACCTTGCGTAACAGTTGCTGGTTGATTTCTTAAAATGGCCCCAGAAGCTATAGTGGCGCGGGCGACAGCAGGCGACGGCGGAGTGAATTCTTTTTCTGCAGTTGATGAAGTATTTAATTTCGCCAATTCAAGCATGTTTGATTTTTTATAAAGGAACACTGCAAATATCACTCCTGTATTGATTTGTTGTCTCATATTTGCGTAATGTCTTGTTCTTCTTTAACAATGTTGACAATTATGAACATTCCACCGGACATAGACGGGTAGATTTAGCTGTGACTATATAAGACTATTGTGCAGGCATTGTTTTGCTTTGGCCGGGTGGCTGAATCGGGTCACAGACAGACAGACGGACAGACAGACATACAGACATACAGACCAAAATTTCTTGGTTTAAGTAGCCCAAGAAAGACTATCGTCTTTAAAAACACTTGCCATGGCTGGAATCGAACCTGGGTCCCTCGTGTTATGAAGTAGGCGTGTATTTGATTTCTCCACTTCCACATGGTCGAACCTCAGTCCAAACTCAGACGATAACCAAAGAATCCGTCACGAGAAAAGAAAATTCCCCGCATTTCCCCGAGGGGAAGAATGTGAAAGTGCGAATGCACGAGTTGAATTTGCGCGGTTCGGTAATGTTCGCGAAAGAGAGATCTCACACACACACACAACTACAAAGAAAGAAAGATGCATTTATTCACAGACACCTATTTGTGTTGTCGTTGTACTTGATTGCTAGAGCGGATCTCAGCTTTGAAATTTCGTGTCAGTACTCCTTTAAGCAGGTGCATTAACCCTTCTCACGCCCGATTCTTGGCCAATCCCCCACGTGGGTATGTGCCATGTCAGCGGCCAGGCAGCGCGCGCCCATCTCCCCCCGTTGCCAAGGAAGACGAGGAGATTCCTGGCCAATCCCCCACGTGGGTATGTGCTATGTCAGCGGCCAGGCTGCGCGCGCCCATCTCCACGTGCGCGGACATCGCCGGTGGACGCAGGTTCAGGATCGCTTAAGAAGTGCATTGCACTTAAAAATGGCGCTACCCTGCGTACCGAAAGGCCGTTATCGAGAAGGCGTTATTCCTAACTTCCCATTTTCAGGTTTAGGTAGTTAGGCCTAACGTCACATCTTGGGGTTTAACATCTGAAACCGGCATCCCCTCGAAACACTGGTCACTGAACGCCGAGTAGCAAGCGCCGATTCGCGCCGTATAACCGAAAACCAAACGTTAGGCCTACGGAGTGCACACCGGAGAGTTGCCGTGGGTATTCTAGAAAAGTGGCGAGTACCTCCAAAGTACCTTATACTAGAAGCCACTCCCACGCATAAATACGCTAAATAAAAGTTGCTCTCTCTCTCTCTCTCTCGCAGTGGGGGATTGGCAAACCAAAAAATACATCACGAGAAAACTTCGCCTTCAACGATCGTCGTGGTTAGGCGAAAGGGTGCAATATTTTATTGAAAGGTCCCACATCCTACCTTCTTGCTTTTTACATGGCACAAAAAATGTATTCCTGGCAGCACCTGCTGACCCTTCTGAGCCTCCTGAGCCTACCATAAAAATCTCATGTGTATACCAGGGCGGGTTTCCTCTTTGGGCTTTCGGCAAATCTTTATTCCTTCTTTTCGCTTTCCGTATTTGGATTGTACACCCTTATTCCTTCTTGATTGATTGATTGTAGGGTTTAACGCGCCGACGCAACGCGGGCGATGAGGCGTGCCGTAGTGGAGTGCTCCGGATTAATTTTGACCACCTGGGGATCTTTAACGTGCGCCGAAATCTCGTACACACGGGCGTTTTTGCTTTTCGCCTCCATCAGAAAAGCGGCCGCCGCGGCCGGGAATCGAACCCGCGACCTCGTGCTCAGCAGCGCAACGCCTTAGCCACGGAGCCACCGCGGCGGGTATATTCCTTCTTACGATCACCCGAATAATCCTGGATACTGTAGCACGACAAAAACAGCCTGAAGTGGCGACAGAGACGGAAGAAGTCGAATTTGTGCCTGGACTACTAAAACAAGGGCGAAACTAAAAAAAAGCCGGCCTTGCATCTGCTCGCTTCGCTTCAAATGTCGTCGAATTACGGTAGTCTTTTGCCGCCCCTGCCCCGTAACTGCATCTCGCCTCTCCCCGCTAACATCTAACGTTGTTCCCGACCAGTCTATAGGTCCTCCCATAATAAACACCGTGAGGGTTTGCTGAATTTCATTCAATTTTCGCGCCTTCGCACTGCTGGCGAGCCGTCTGTGGGGACTTTTTGTTACTGGGACTTGGCACCTTGGTATCCAAGCTAAAGCCCGAGCCCTGTACGAATTTGGTGGCTACATTATTGCGCTTAGGTCGTGTTTTGAGGTTAATGTCACATAATTACGTTCACGTCCATTTTTAGTTGCAAGAGCAGTTCCACTATCACTTATGAATCGATGCTTTACTTTAAGTATGCGTAATGTGTTCTTTCTGCTGAACAGAGATGCCTAGTACGAAGTATGCTACCAGATGTGGTATATTGGAAATGTTTTGCATTCAAAGAATTGATGAACTAACTGTTTTAAACGCTTCGTTCGTGAATTCTTTGAAGTATTGGTCGGCCGGCTGAATCGTACAACAGACACACAGACCGGCCAGAATTATTGCGCTTAAGTAGCCCAAGACAGACTGTCGTCTTTAAAAATTAGCCCAGCTTCATTGACTTAAATTTGCGAAGGCTGATGCTAACAGCGAAGCTGAGTGGCCTTTACTGGGATAGCTTCACAGCCCTTCGCAAAGCCAGGATATGGATTCCAGTTCGCGACAATTTATTCTTGCCGAGTTCTGCTGTAACTAGGCCGCCGCCCTGGCTGTAGCCTCCAACTCGGCTGTCTCAAGAGAAAAGCGAGTGAGTTGTTTTAACTCATAGCATACTGGACACATACCCCTGCCCTTCCCGAATGCCGTTGATCCGGTGTAATACCCTGACAGCTCATGTTGCGGCGGATAGCTCTTGTCACCTTACGTTTGCTCCACGACCGCTCTCCTTGCTTACGTCGGACCCACATGAACAATTTGTCCAACTAAATGAACGTCGTGCCAACCGCACTCCCATCCCACCGCGTGGAACAGACCCTTCCCAATGGGCTCGCTCGCTGGGAGGAGGTCCTGCAACGCGGATGTGGCCACCACGAAACCATGCCCCGTTTGCCAACAACTGCCCCTTAGGTACGGCTCCTGCCGACGACGCTGACACGAATCACCTCTTGCGGATGTGCTCTTTCCTGAATGCAACGAGATCACGCCACTTTCGCGGCACCGGCCTGCATTCTGGGAGACCCTCCGATCTCCAGCGATGATTGTGGGGCTTTACCCCCGCTCCCTTATGGAGTTCCTCTGGGAAACTGCTGAGAACATTTATCGATGTATCTGAGGACTCTCTAAACTGTGGCAAAGGGCATGCTGTCGCAATTAAAAAATTCTCACTTATTCTGTGGGAACTCTGTGTTACTTTTGGACTTTGAACACTTCCCGGGGGGGTTGGGGGGGAGGGGGAGGCCCCGCGAGCACTTATTTTGTGTTTTGTTTTGTTACGCGATTCTATATGTACTACGTAGTGAAGTCCCAACCGGAAACTGCTATACACACTACCCCTATAGCGCTATCTATGAGGCGCTGTCAGGAACGCTCCACGAGCTTGGTTGGTGGCGGGCTGACGCGCCCTTTGACCGAACTGCATCGTACCTGGTTTCCGTCAAGGCAAAATTTGCACTGTATTCATGGGCGTGAAATAGGTTATGGCAACCCGCAGATCCGTTTAAAAGGCGTTCGAGCTTTTAATCGAGGCAGGAACAAAAATTACGGGGGTGGCCAGTTCACAACACAGGGTGTCGATCAAGATATCGTATGTTGTGTCAGGCCGCCGCGTCATTTTATTTATTTTACTTTTGAGTTTTGGGTAAGCAAGTATGTATCTATAGTACCTCCAAACTGCTCATCCCTGGGTTTCGGGTCTTCAAATAATATCCCACGATGGCTTTATTATCCTTAAGATTTCCCAGGCGCCAGATTGCTCAGATCTCGCATGGTCTCTCTCAGTCTCATGGCTGCAGGAGGAACAATGTCTCGGGTTGCATTCCCGGCAGCCGAGGCTGGGTTGAATTTACCATGAAGGCGAAAAATTGGTGTGCGTACGTGACGTTTCGATCAGCACTAAACATTCCCGAGTGAGATGTATACTACGCTGCCCCGTGCCTCATAGCGCGGTGTGGCTTTGGCGGTGCACAAAACACTCGTTTTAATTGATTACGACGCGGTTAACCAAACCATGCTGTACAAGAACTCTTGCGTACAAACGCAAAAACGCGCACCTGTGCTTTTATACCGTACGTGCTTGAGTCCTTGCCTCGAGCTGTTAAAGTTGGCTTTTTCGCATGGCGGTTGAGCTGTGCAAGAAACTCACAGGGCTAAACGTGATGGTAAAAAACGCTTCTGATGTAAAGCAGCTCACTCATAGTGTTTAGGAAACGCTTAAGGCACATTTTTTTGTAGTGTGACTTTTAAAGTTTTACACCCCTCCTCCCGTCCGGCGTTCTTTTGGTAAATAAAGGCGCTTTCAATATGCAGATACAGGAAAATGAACCAGGAAGATGTATAGATATTTATCCCGCATTCTTTCAGGTGCATAATGTCAAAGACTATGCACCTTATGCAGTGCTGTTTGTCCATCAAGGTTTGCCTTGTGCATCGAAGCAGTTTCTTACCAAGATCTTAAGACTCGCCTAGGCAATTTTACGTCCCGAATGGTAAAAAAAAATATCTATGTAAATGATCAATTCCCTTCTGTTCATTCTTGTCATTTTCTAGTTTATCAGAGCTGCTACAGCGAAGCATTATGTTAAAATTATAATCTATAAAATGCAGAAAACAAGCCGTTTCTAACAAGAAGGAAAACTATTGATTAGCATCTGCATTGTCTGAAATCGGGTTTGTTTCTAGCTGGCAGGGGAACTGCTATTATTTCCTACGCCACGTAAGAGGTCCATGATTTCGCTCATGTACATGGACACTTAGGCGGTTACATGCCGATAAAAAAGATTCCGTGGTATCTTCATTCATTCACCGAAACTCGTCCGTGCTCATGGTGTACATGCAGAGTGCAAGTGTGACGCTTAGCATGACAAACGTGAGAATACGTCTACTCAGCTGGATCAGTGATGTTCGGTACGGGGTATTTTTTTCTTTTTCAGGGAATTTTCGGCAGATATTTTGACCGTAAGGGAAAAGGGAATCTTTAATAGATAGAGGGAATTTTAGGATTCATGGAGTAAAAAAGAAAAATAATGCCAGTAAACCGGACCTCACAGCATTACTTCCTCAAAACTTCGCCGGATTTATGTTCAAATATCCGCAGTCGTGTTCGCGCAAGCCACAAACATCCCAGACCACTCCCTATTCATAAAACGGGAGCAAAACAATACTGCACTAGAAAGAGCTGGTAAATTGTGAAGCGGCGGCGGCTGAAGGACTGAAGCTTGTTCGCATGTATTCCTGCGCAATTTACAATAACGTACTTCGGGTGCACCTTAGTCCGCGTGTTGTCAACAGGAGAAGGCGCCAGGAGCCCCAGCGCTGAGCTAAAATTACCTCACTTACGCAACAATATCTTGTTCTTTTGCATGCGGGCAGTCTCAGCTCAAAGCTTTAGCCTGCAAAGTGAGCATGCTGTTTGGTACAAAACGTGAAACGCAGTCAAATGCTGCAGAGCGGCAGGCGTAGTAGGTGTAGTGAAATTTAGTTCACATTGAAACTGATTCTCTGAACAGCGTCTTCTCTCTGAACAGCGTCTTCGTCCATAAGGCTACTTAAAGTAAATATAGGTGGCGCTGGCCAACCAAAACGGTACGTGAATCCTCGTAAAGATCTATCACCTGCAAAAAGAAAATTCAGGGAAATTTTCAGGTATTTCTTGAGAAACGTCGGGGGGAAAGGGCTAAAATTGGGGAATTTCTGAACATAGAAATTGGAATTCTTCTCCACAGTACGGAACATCACTGAGTTGGACTGAAAATATCTCTACTAATGAATGCTTAAGTAACTCCTCATTCATAATAAAATCAACTCAAAACAAGCTAAAAGAAAAGAGGCGGGCCTTCCCACCCTAAAAACAGAAGAAGACAAGAAGAAACTGGCAACTATTCTACATTTTTTGCAGGCTATTCAAAAATAAGAATGCATGAAAAAGGTCCAAAATAGGCTGTCGCTTACATTTTCAAGAAGACGTGAACACTCCTATTGTTTTACAATATAAAAACATACAGTATTTTTTTGCACCACATTCTCAGCTTCAATTGAGGTTGTCCTTTCTGGGTGACCTGTAAAACCAAAGGTGCAATATAATTAGCAATACGGCTATGCTGCTTGTATAAATGATAGAAAAAGAGCTCAAAATATGCACTGCAAAACTCAGGACCTTTCATGTCGAAACCTGCACAAAGCGCAACCCTGAAAAAACGCGACACCAACGAAGGGAACACAGAACTAGCGCTTACTCACAACTGAAGTTTAATCAGGTATCCTGGTAGTTAATGAGTTGCACACCCGGTGGCAGTTGATGATGCAGTTGTTTGATTGATTGTGGGGTTTAACGCGCCGACGCAACGCAGGCGATGAGGCGCGCCGTAGTGGAGGGCTCCGGATTAATTTTGACCACCTGGGGATCTTTAACGTGCGCCGAAATCTCGTACACACGGGCGTTTTTGCTTTTCGCCTCCATCAGAAAAGCGGCCGCCGCGGCCGGGAATCGAACCCGCGACCTCGTGCTCAGCAGCGCAACGCCTTAGGATGATGCAGTTGTTTCGTTTTTGTTTCTGTGGGTTTTGTTGTTGTTTGCTGTTTTTTGGGTTGCTCCCATCTGATTATTGGAGACGCATGCGTGGTCTGGTGACTGGGAGGGCTTATGTTCTTCGTCTTTCCTGATTAAACTTCTGTTATGAATGAGCGCTCGTTCTGTGTTCCCTTCGTTTGTGTCGCGTTTTTTCAGTGTCGCGCTTTTTGCAGGTTTTGTCATGCAGTTTCACCAACCAGCCAAAGTCGTCATTCTTGCCAGGACCTTTGTAGTGCTGTTTTTTTTATTTTTTGTTATTTTTTGTCCTACTGGCGCAATTCAATCCTTGAAACCATCGTTTCGGAAAAACCTATTGAGCACAACTTTCCATACCAATTAAGCGCTTTACATAGCATTGCTGCGCAATACTTTTTGCCTGAATTTAAATGTGGCTAGAAATTTCTTTATTAATTTGAAGCTGCTAGTTTTCATTGCCAGTCACAAAAAAAGGTGGCAGATGCTCTTGGTGTAGGACTGCATGTGGAAGCAATACACAAAGTGGTGTCCAATTTATTGCAAATCACTTGTTAGCCCGACTGGCACCACAGCACATACAGGGACTGTTATAGTCTTTGACATACCCTTTAGTGTTTGACACATAAACTGGCGTGAACCCTTTCCTTCCTCAGTTAAAACCGATATCCTTGTTTTGCTGTTTGGTCCCGTTTAATATGAGCACTAAACATTTTTTAGAGGAAAGGAATTGCCACTGAAAGAAAATCACTTCCGATTCAAAAGATCCATGCACAAGATAAGAATCATACAACACAATGGGAACATATACCGAAGGGGAACTGTTGCGAATCAGCGCGCCGCTGTGCGTCAAGCTTCATGCAGCCTTCTGCTGCTTTGTGGTGGGGCATCCACTACGTGCGCCTTTCGAGTGGTCGCCTCTGTGTCAGCGGCTCAGGCCAACATATTCCAACACGCCGCAACGCGCCTGGGAAGGGCGGATCGCTGGCACCTCTCTGTCTGCGTGATTCAAACTTCGGCGGCGGCAAATGCGACGTGTGGACACACGCCCGAAGGACGCGGACACCGTTGCGGAGACATCCTCTTTCCCCTCTCTCGGACTCAGCGTGCGCCGCTACTGCCGACCCCTCGAAGAGTTGTGTGTGTCTGTACCATTTCGAGCCGTCTGTGCAAATCAGAGGGAACGCTTAGCGCTTTGGGTATACGAGCCCCCCAAAGCGCAGAAGTTCATTCCTGTTGGAGCAGTGATTCAATGCCCTCACTCTACTCGAGTTCTGCACTGTGAACTCGCCTGTCAGGGCATTATTCCTGTCTTGCTTTGGCTGATCTCTCGCCATGCAGTGAACCAGTTAAGTTGGCTTGCGGCTTCTTGTCATCTTCAATGCAGCAACCTTTGCTGGCCGCTCGCTTCACCACGCTACCACACGCATGCTGGGAGCGACGGAGCTCGTCTCGGATACGCCCTCGCGAATGCAACAGAACATACACATGTTTAACTGTAAAATATTACCCATATACATAAAATCGATAAAGCCCACCACTGGCCAAATTTGTCCTAAATGCATAAATACAAGGGTGCTTCGAAGAGAAAGGATGAGAAGAAGGGCAGGCGTGCCTTCCTGGTCTCTGACAACTTTCACTACAACCTGGAAGGATGTTTCGGCCCTGAGGAAGCTTAAGTACACTATTCATACGGTACTACATACTAACAGAGTCCTTCAATGCTGTACTGGTCACGAAACTACAGCGCTCGTTTCATATAGGGACCGTGGGCGCCACTACAGCGCCACCGCCGCACGAAGGGCATCGAGCCGCCGCGCGTGCGGCATATTGGCCAGCTCTTGGGTTGCAAACGCTCGCTGCTTTTGGTGTCGGCGCGCTGATTAAGTGTGATTTTTTGTAGTAGTAGTTAGCGATAAATAGTCCAATCGTTGTGTATATCACCTGCCTTCAATGGGGTTTATTTTTCGAAGTAAATTACCGTAGACTTTGGCCCCGAACGGCAATGGCTTCTGCGTCCTCTGGCACAAGCGCTGCGCCGTCGTGTTTACGGATTTTTATATATCTATTCCTTTTTTTCTTAAAGCAAAAGTTGTAAATACCACACATACGGTAGCTGCGTAGTCACGGACTGCTGCAGGCCTATCGATAATACAATAAAAAAACTGAAAGAAACCCGCGTCGTTCAGACTACGCTTAATGAATCCGTTGATTGCTCTTGAATGCACAGAACACTAGGGAACCACTTCTACTTTATAAGGCTCATTAAAGTTTCATACTACTACTACTACACAGAACGCTAAAAGAGATCGCCCAATAGTATTGTCGTTTCGATGAGTGGGTACATACTTGAGAACATCTAAAAGCGCTGCAGAAACGCGAAGGATCAAAACACGAAGAGATATATGTTGCACCGTGTGTCTTTCCGCTTCCACGCTTTGCAGTCCTTGCAAAAAAAGGAAGCGAAAAAATAACAATAAAACTGATTTTATCACACGCAACAAAAAATTTCAATATTACGAAGGGATACAAAAGAGCGTGGCACAGCGTACAAAATTTATTTTTTTGCGCTGCGATGTGCAGCACACGGAGGAAACGGAATATTGCCACGTAGCCAAGAACGACGCAAAGCTTTTCTGAACGACTGTTATTAAAGCGACATCTTGCTCCACAAAAAAAATTCCCTCGCACTTCCCCGAGGGGGAGAGTGTGTAAGTGCGAATGCACGGTTGTTGATTGCGCGATTACGGTGGATATCGTGATCTTGGAGTGGAGAGGAGGCGCCCAACACCCGCAGTCACTGAGCGGAGAGAGGAGGAGGAGAGTAGCGCCCGCCGTTACGGCGAGGGCTACACGAGCGCCCTCACGCGTCGGAATGCGGAGCGCCCGCTACGCGAGCGAGAGCTCTCCCGCCCGAAGTGGAGAGGAGGCGCCCAACACCCGCAGTCACTGAGCGGAGAGAGGAGGAGGAGAGTAGCGCGCGCCCATCTCCCCCCGTTGCTAGGGAAGACGAGGATCGCGCGCACCCGCAGCTGTTGCTATGCGGACGACGGCGGCGGACGATTCAGGCTCGCTTAAGAAGTGCATTCGCACTTAAAACTAGACTGAAACACAAACGTCGAAGAAGCAGTCCGCAGCGTGACGTGCAGAGATGAACGTCGATAAAGTTCGTTGCGCAGCGTTTGCTATGCATGCATAACTCTCGGAACGTTGTTAATTTCAGATCCATGGAAATAGGATCCAGAACATTGTCGAAGAAACAAATAATCAAGTTAGCGACAAAGTGACACCCTTTCCATATCAAAAAATATTGCCAGACGTGACGTACGACAAGAAGAGCAAACGGGCGCTTCGGTTGAAACGCCAGATAAGAAAACCGGAAGCGGCCACGCGCGGTTACAAAAGAAACAAAACAAACCCGAAGGGATAATTCGCGGAAATATGAGAAGTAAAAGCACAAGGACGTCCCAAAGCTTTTTTTAAGACTTTATAAGCGACCCTGAATCCGCCGTCATCCGCGCTCTCCTCCTCTCCCCTAGCAACGGCGCGAGGAGCGGAGAGGAGCGTCTGTAGCAACGGCGCAGCGACGTCACACCCCACGTGACCCGCGCGCGCTCCGCCTCCCGCGCCGTGGCTGCGCGCGCCCGCGCCGGCTCCCGCACCGCTCCTCGCGCCGTGACGTCACACTCCCACGTGACCGCGCGCTGGCGCCTTTGCGTCTGCTCCCCCTCTCCTCGCGCCGTGACGACACATGCTCTGCAGCTGGCGCGCCTCTCCCCCGTTAGGTTTGCACTCACCCTCGGCGCGCGCCTCTCCCCTCGCCTGACAGCTCCCCCTCGCCGGTACTGCGCCTCTCAAGGCGATGGCAGAATTACTACGCCGTGTACTCTCGGCGCAAGAAATGCATTCGCACTTCCTCACGATTCCCTTCGGGGAGGTGGGGGCATTTTTTTTACATGGGAGCATGAGCGCAAGGTAATACAAGTTTGCAAACAGGTAATAAAGCACCACTACTACCTGACTGATCTGACAAAAATCCGGCTTTAAGTTAGCCTTATACAATTATAGGCCCAGGGTGCTCTTAAAAGAGTACATTACTTTTTTAATTCTCACACACAGTGCATTCCCACACACTGTCACACACTTATAATCGAAGCTGTCATCTCCAGTTTCTTGCCTTGGAATGGCGCGCCTCCATTTCTCACGCAGCTCCCCGTCGCTCGGTAAACAGACCAACTACTTAAGTCGCATCACAACAGCGCGAGATGCACGTTACAATATTTCCCCGCACAAAACAAACACAACTTGCTGCGTCTCCGCCGTTCGAAGCAGCGCAACGCCGCCCGAGGAGTGACCTCAGTGAGATGGTGGCGCCACCGCGCGGCGCCCAAACGCAGCATATGAAGCTCTCCCATTGAGTTACGGAGCAGTTTCGTGACGTACTAGGAAGCGTCCAAGCAGCATCACTGACTCCCCCTTCCCACCTTTCATAGCATTAGCTTCACACTTGTTGATCAAAGGAGTGCTTGTCCTTATGTGTTACCCCAGTGGTAACAATGCATGCAACGACATTTAACAAGGCGAGGGGAAACGCGCTGAAGGCATCAAATACGCGTTCGCACCGTTCAGTTGCACGGGCTGGCTGTTTAACAAGGAACCGCGCGCCATACATGCCTGCTCGCCTACCGGCTGGAGAAGCTTGTGACGGAAATATCAGCTCGGCGGTCGACGTGGGTCTCTTACTTCAACATCAGTAAAGCGAGCGCAACGGGCCAAACCAACGAGGCCAGAAATACCTACCTTCTTAAACGTCTTTTCAATCAATCAATCAGATTGGGCGATTCTTCGAACTACTGCGGTGTGTTGACGCCGAGACCGGGAAGTTTCCACGCCAGCTTGAAGGCCATGGCGTGAATCGTGCGCACCAGTCTGGTCGGTCAACGATTAAAAACTTGCGCTTCAAGATTTGTCGCAACAAGATTGGCGGGATCGAGCCATCGATCGGATCCGTGGATTGGTTAAAATTGAGGCCAAAAGCAGTCATGTCGGCCCCTTGGCCGCTTGAGAGAACGTAAGGCAGGTACGTGAAAACATACAAAAAAGTGTTTCTGGCCGCATGAATAGAAGGCGCTATATGGGTAGTGCGTATAGCAATTTCCGGTGAGGCTTCACTACATAGTAGTACATACAGCAGCGTCCTTTCTTGTTTGCCTATATAAGCGTTTAGTTCAAGCACTGTTTAAACTTGCTGCACGTGTTCCTGGCGCTTGCTCTCCTCCCGGTAAAGCTATGCCCTCTCCATATAGCTACGACCGCGTTACCACATTTCGTCCCTTGAAAGCATTGACAAAGGCCAGCTTCCCTGTTTAGAAGAGGCCTTGTGGGAGGCGCCGCTCAGTCGAAATCGGCGTTGGAGAGCTCGTGTCATTGCGGTGGTGGTGGTGCCAGTGAAATGGCTCATACCCACTCAGGGGGATTGGCCAGGAAATGGGTGCCTTACCGAAAGAAATTATGTCATTTTTGTAGGAAAGAAAAATGTTTAAATATAAGAATGAATTAGCAGTAGATGACTGCAGAAATAAAAGTAAGGAGATTATAGAAAGGAATAAAAAAGGTAAAAACGAACACCACTGAATGAAAATTGGAAGTAAGAATAACGAGGAAAGAATGTTGTGCAAACGAAGCAGTGAGCTGGGCGCGAATATACCTCACAGGGAAATCCAGCAGGGCCAAATGATATCTAACAAGGCAGACGGCCTGATTCAAGGATGAAGGAGTGCAACGCACGGCAAAGATCCCCATGGCAGAATCCCAGTTCCTTCGCTACGAATGACAAAATCAGTGTAGCAGACAGCGGGAGGTTCAGCCGGCTGCATGTGCTTTCTAAGTATCTTTGTCTTATGGAAGAGAACCGTCGGTAGGAGAAGAAGAAATGGTCGATCGTTTCTGGTTCATTGCAGAAAGCGCATAGCGGCGACGGGGCCAGATTAGAGCGGTGCAAGTAATAATTTACATTTAGTACGCGACAGCGAAAGCTAGGGATGGTGACTTGGCAAGCTTGCGGCTGACTTATGCTGCACTCCCATGAGTACCGGAGGTGCTCGAGCTCCGAGTCTTCGTAAGCAGAATCAGGCATACTTTGAAGTAAGCACAGCCTACGAAAGCGTGCCGAAGTTATGAGGCAAATGGGTGGCAGAACCTCCACTCCTGGACCACCCAATGCCATTCCCGCCAGATAATCCACCGATTCATTAAGCCAGATACCTGCATGTCCAGGTACCCAGACCAAATGAAGTAAACGAAGGCAGGAAAGCGATAAAGAAGACAGGGTTAGAAGTAGGGGGGTTGAAGTTGAGGAAGTAAGTGCAGAACAAACAGAAAATGAATCCGTGAGAATTATTCCCTGTCGTCTCGAGGAACCAAGCTTGCGAAGGGCCAAGACTATTGGGAGAAATTCTTCGCGGAAAGACGTAGTAATTCCACGGATGTTTCTCCACGCGCCACTATGGAGATTCTTCCGTCGCCATCGGCTTTGTGGCACATCTCGATAGCAGACGCTCTCGTGCGATATCCTAAGATGGCGCGTTCGAGGCCATGCGACTCTGTAATTCAGCATTTCGCCTTCCCAGCCCTCCTGCTCTCTGGTTTTGCGACCTTGAGCCATCTTTACAAATCGAGATTTTCGCTTTGCGCTGACTTGAAAAATGACGTTACTGAAAGTGCCTAAACATCACACACCAAAAGAATGACGAAAAAAAAACCTCCCGCATCTTCCCAAGGGGGGAACTCGAGTAAATGCGTCGCAGAGTGGTGGGGGTATCGCGTGAATGTTGCGTAATTGGGTATGGTTTGGGAATGCTTAATTGTTCTTTTGTCTTTATTATTCTTATTTATTGAATGAAGGAGAAGCGAAGGCAAGGAGTGTAAAGTTAAAGTCTGTCTTTATTGCTTGGTGCCGTCAAGCAAAGCGTCAAGTCAAGCGAAAGCCAAGCAAAGACGCCCTTGACTGAATTCCGAACGCGCGCTCCGCCGCTTATATACACACCGCCCGCGTTCGAGGGAGAGGAGTACGGGGGAGAGGCGCGCATGCGCACACTTCCGTACACAAGCGCGCGAACTTTCCACGCACCCACCACGCCGTTATCACGTGTACACGCCCTGCCGCCGTTACTGTTGAGCGCGACGCAGCGCACGGGTAGCTACGACGCATGCGCGCACAGACGCGCTCCCCCCGCACCGCCGCAGCTGTTGTTGAGAGCGACGGAGCGCACGGGGTACACGCGCTCCTCCCGCACCGCCGCACCTGTTGTTAGGAGCGAGGAGGGTACGGGGGAGAGACGCACACCTGCGCCTCGACGCGACGCGCATGCGCAGTGAGCGTGTGGACGGCGCCGACAACATCGACGAGTGACATCGCGAGCCTAAGAAATGCTCCGCATTTAAAAAGACACCGCTGCTGCTTATGGGATATGCATTTCATTGGTTGGTTGCATAATTCTGCTTCATCATCTTGTGCTTCTTTTTAGAATGGCACGTGACAGCAGAAGGGGGGTGGGGAATGACCAAGGCTTGTGAACGGGCCATTTAGTTTAAACGCGTAGGTTACACTTAGGCGGACTGACTAAAAATACTGTTGTACTCCGTAGCATGGACGGAGTTGGAATCTTCTCGTTTTTGCCGTTGTATAATTGGAATAAATAAATAATCAAATCGTATTCTTTCTGGCCCATTCGAACCGAGAGGGGTCGCGCCAGTTTCTTTGAGCCATTATCATCATCATCATGAACGACAACCAATAGGAACGTGGAGCGTGTAAGGCGCGCGGGCCAAAACAAGCACGAGGCTACATCCCCCTGAGAATTCGAAGAAGAAGCCTCGAGACCGATCGGAACTCGCTGCCCAGCCCGTTGAATTCCCAGGCCTGAGACCGTGTTCTGAAAGCTATCCTTTTGTCCCGCATACAGCTGCTTCATCGGAAGCTTTGTGGATTAAGGGGCTATTGCGTGATCCGTGTCCCTCCCAACCGGAGCACCGGCGATCGTCTTGGCCGCGCCTCTTCAACGTGCCGGCAAGTGGGCGCACTTTTAAACCTTCGTGCTTTATTTTAGGTGCAGAGCGCTTTAGCACTTGTCTTCGCAGCTCGCTGTAATGGTCGATGTCAAACGACTGCCGGAATCAGGCGGTGCCGCGAAATAACGGACCCAAGTTGAGCCCGGCGTACCGTCGTAGCGCGTCCCGCAGAGGCTTTGAAAACCAAGCGGTTTAAATAGTCATAACTCATAACCGCTCGAAACTCGTGAAACGTTAGCGTGTGTCATACATCTCCCCGTTGTTTAGCGCAGAAACAAAAAAGCTCCAGGTACATTTGACGCATAATATATCTAATTAAACTGCAGCACCCGCGTTCATTTGGTTCGGTACGCTCGTTGGGTTGGTTTTTACGATAGTAAGCGATAAAAGTGGCAGTGCAACCCAGTTACGTGCGGGAGGGAAAGCAAGCATAAAAAGAAAACAACTTCCGCTTGCGCTGTTTCAGGCAGGGGGCGCGCGAGCACTACGGAGGCGGTAAATTTAAATTGCTTTGGGTGGCAGCAGTGAGCGGGTAACGGCGCTACAGCCCATTATGGCGAATCACTTTCTCTGCATTTCTGTCAGCTTTGGGCTTTTATTTTATATTATAGCCCTTTAGCTTTATGTCAGCTTCCACGTTGAGTGGAACGGTTTTAATTTTGTTCTCCAGAATGAGGTTTCGATGATTCGCGGAGCTTCCCGTGCTTAGACAGAGGGAGAGAGACAGCTTGACTGTGGTGTGTGATGAAGCTGGCAAGGGTAGCCTGGCAAGTACGCCTATGCCTCACCTCACGAGCGGGTTGCAGCACGGTCGAGCACGCCGCGCTGGTGTCCCTGTGCGTAGCCATGTAGTGCTTCCACAGCACGTTCTGTTCCTTGGATTCACCAACAAATTCGACATTTTTGGCGAGGCTGATGTAATTGAAGACTAATCGGGAAGCTTTAGCTCTGCAATTTGTTTTTTTACCTTCCGCACAGGTAAAGTATGGCGCACTGGGCACCTTATTATGTGAGAGAGTCTACTATCCCGGCAACCGTAAGAATTACCGTCAGGAATTTCTCACGGCAGTCACCTCTGATTGTTTAAGCACGCCCCCAGGAGATTCAATGGGGCAAATATTTCTTAGCAACTCTTGTGGCGCTGTTATAGCACTTGATTTTAAACGAGAAGGCTGGGATTGGAGTCCGGCATGGCCTAAGTCTTTTCTTTTACCCTTTCGAAATTTTTGAAGTTTTCAGCTCATGGTGATTTTGTTAATGCTTTTTTATCCTGGATATTAATAAAGATCGACGCACAGGACTTTTGGATTAGGTTAAATATAGATTGTATTCTGTGTCTTTTGGCTGGGTTAGGCTAGGATTGTTGCAGTTGGGCTGAATTTCGGTAGGTTATGATACGTTAGGTTGGGATACGTTAGGTTAGGCCTTTTCAGCTTACGTAGGGAGGTAATATTATTCAGCAAACCTTAGGCCAGCCAGCTTTTATGGAAACTGCCGTGAGAATTTCGGGAGGTAATTCTCACGGTTGCCGTGAGATTAGACGCAGCTTTATTTTATTGGCGGAAATAGGCTGGCCAAGTAACGGGTCGCGTGGGCCCTTCCTGCAGCCTTCCTTCCTCTATGCTTGTGAGCACTTGCCCACTGGTTCTCGCTGTACACGTCATATTTCCTTTTGGTTTCCTCGAAATATTGGAAGTGTAACGCGCCGACATAACACTTCGACTGTGACGCACGCCGTAGTGCAGGGCGGTGGATTAGTGTTGACCACCCGCAGGGGATGTTTATGTTGCGCCGATATCTCGACACGCAGCCGTTTTATATTTTTACCTTCATCTGAAGGGAAGCTGCAGCGGCCGGGTTCAAAACCCGAGTCCTTGGCCTCAGCGGCACAACGCCTTAGCCACTGAGCCACAGCATCGGGTCAAATTTGGTTTTTAAAGGAGCCATGAAGACAAAATACATGTTGCGTTTATTAGAAAAACTGCTTAGTCCCGAGAACAATGATACCAATATCATCGCAATCTTCGAACAAATAACGGAAATATGAAAGAAAAGGTCTGAAGCAGTCGCGACCCCCTAGCCAATTTCCCGCAACTTTTCTATGACGTCACGGAACCTTGTTATTGCGATTGGCGGCCGCCGAACTGACCTGTCGCTACGACACATGACTGGACGTCTGTAATGGGGCCTCTAGTTCCATTTGACCCCATCACTTGAATGCTAACGTGCAGTTAACGCAATGAAAATTATGTTATATTGCTGGCCCGTATGACGTCATTCTTGCTCATAACACGTCACTGTGGCGCAAAATTTGAAATTTTTAAATACTTCTTGCTTTTTTTTCGTTAAACAACATCTTTTGTGGCTGTAATGGAGCTGCGTGAGATACTGAATCCTAGTTCTTTCAAGTTAAACGAAGTTATATTTTCTCTTCATGGCTCCTTTAACATCTTTGGTCGCTTCACTTTCCCGGCGTTGGGTATTTCGCTGGGTATTTCACAGCTCTACTGCCGATGTATATTCGGAGAATGACTAGACTACATTATCGGTCATGAAGCGAGCGCGAAGGAATACTCGATGCTACTGCTCGAAACTACAAAGCTTGGCTGCGCCATTTGATGTGCTCCCTTACGTCCAGGCCGAAGACATTGGTAAACAGGCTGGTATGAGCAGTCTCAGCGCTTCCAGTGACGCCTCGGCGGACGAAGCATCGAAAGCTGACGAGCTTCCACTCTTCCGCTCGCTGGTAAGTGTAATGAGAGAAGTTAATGAAGACGGCTAATTTCAGTCATTATCATTCCTAGGACACTTCTAGTAACGAAAATTGTGGCCTTTTCACTCTGTTAATGTGGGATACCAGCGAAGGTGGGGTTGAGGTGCCAAGCTTCGAGTTTTGTCCTTTTCAGTGCAGAGCCCTTTGGGGGCTCGCCTAGTCGTCGGAGCTCGCTCGCTGAACCCAAGTAAAGCCACACGGCGTCCCGTCTTAGCGGCTGTCGTTGCGGCGTAACCCACAGGCTTCGCAAGCCAAGCGGTTTACATAGTAATAAGCGTTCGTAACTCGTGAACCGTCGGCGCTTGTCATACGTCTTCCCGCTGTTTATCGAAAAAAAAAAAAAAAAAAACTCCAGCTACATTTGAAGCAAAATATACGTAATTAACCACCATCGCCCGCGTTCATTTAGTTACAAATGCTCGGTGGGTTGGTTTTTACGGTAGCAAGCGAAAAATAAGTGGCAGTGCAACGCGGGCACTGCAGGAGGAAAAACAAGCACAATAAGAACAGAACTCCCGCTGGCGCAGTTTCAGGCAGGGGGCGCGCGAGCACTGCGAAGGCGGGAAATTTGAGATGCGTGGGTGGTAGCGTGCACTGAGCGGATACCGGTGCTAGAGCCCATTATGGCGAAGCACTGCTCTGCACTTCCGACAGCGTTCACAATGAGTGGGACGGCTTTATTTCCTTTCTTTTTTGTTCTACACCTGCTGTGTCTTAAGGCACGTTCCCACTTGCGACTCGGGCATGTTGCACGACGGCCGGCGGTGCGTGTCACGCGATCAGGCGGTGTTCACACTTTCCGCGAGCGTTGATGCGACTGCGTTTAGCGGAGCTGTTCCATACCCTGTACGACTTCCCTCGTGCTTCCAACATTGGCACCCAAAACATCTTTTACACCATTGCGACAACAACAGGCAGAAATAACTCTAGAACATACGCTACTACTTGAGAGCGCTTAGAACATTGCGGGTTGCGGGAGGAGCCGAAAATTACGACCCCAAGCAGGACCTTTTTGATATTTTGTGGGAGGTAGAAATACACACGTTTATTTTCACGCCACGATACTCGCATCGCATCACGGGCCGCAAATGTTGCTTCTTCCTATAGACGCAAAAGCGCAAAAGTTCTGGAGCGTTTCAACTCCGCGGTGTTTACCAAAGGAGGTAAGACAGGGCTGCGAGTCAGCATATCTCGTCCCACAATCGTGCATCTAGCCATCTACGAAGTACTTGTTTTTCCAATTCAAACTCGTTTCTGTCCACTCATGGGTACCACGATGTTTGTTGATTCGTTCGTTGATTCGTTTGATTAGGCCTGAAACCTTCGTCCACAGAACGCTACAACCACCAGTCGCTTGCCGCCGGCTGGTGGTCTCCATTTGCAATGCCGGAAGTGAACAAACGCTTGGTTACGGCTACGTCAGCGGTATCTCCGGCCATGATTGGCTACCTGCTTTGCGATGCCAACGCACGACGACGGTATAGGGTCCCATAGCGATCGGCTGTGCGGGCGCAAAGCGACGAAAAGTGACAGCCGGCTCGTCGTTTGGCGACGTCGCAAACGTCGCGCGACGTCTGCGATGCACAAGTGGCATCGTGCCTTTACATGATCGCGGAGTGGCTGTGCAAGTGGTCGGGGCGTGGTATTAACGCCCAAAGTTAAACACCTATGCAACGAAACTACCAGGCAGTCTTGTGATATCGGGGCGTAATATCCACGCCGCCAACACAGCACCATAGAAAAGCTCTGTCTTATTTCACCTGTGCGCAGACAAAGAACAAGCAAGCAAAGAGACGCAAGAAGTGGAAAAACTACGGCGGTTTCGAAGGCCTGAAGTTCTTCGACTTGAGCGAAAAGCAGAAGCAGCGCGAGCGAGAAAAGCTTCGAGAAGAACTCAAGGACGTGATCGCGGAGCAAGCGAAAATCGACGACTACGAGATCAAGACGGAGCCGTTCAGGTACAAGACGCGCGAGAGCTCGCTCAGCCCCCACACTCCGCCCGGACGGCCCGAATGGGAGGATGCTCCGCTGCAAGACACGCTCCAGGATGTTACCTTGCCCGGTACTTCCACTAGCGACACCGTATGTGACAGCCCGGAGAAGGCTAAGCGTTTTGTGTATCGCTATGTTGTGTCTAGCGACGACGAAAGCTTGGCACCCTCACAGAGGCGGGCACCTCCGCTTCGCAACTGTGGCAGATCGCACAGCGTTGACTCCGAGGTCGTCAGTGCAGACGCTGGCGCTGGTGGCTGGGACACATCGGATACAGACGGAGGTGATCGGCCACGTGTGAATCTTCCAGAAGTACCCACCTCACCGAAATTGGCGCGTACGCTGTCCTCGCTCGATCACGAGGAGGGCTTCGAGGAGCCCAGAGCGAGCGCGGAGGGGGCACCGCCGACATCGGTGACGAAGGAAAACGTCAGAAGGAAGCATAGGAAGATCTTAGAGCACGAACGCAGTCTGTACCGCAGCTGGTCAAATCGTCGCAGTTCAAGCGCGGAGTCGACATCGAGCCGAGAAGCCGCCCATGAACGTCGATTCCCGCTCGCCGCACCGAGAAGCCGAGCTTCAGGCGACGCAGGTGAGTTCTCTTGCATCCCTAACTTCTGCCTTGCGGTCCCGTTCGTAGTTCATGCCCTGGATGAACCAGGCCAGCTTGCAGGCATTTGACACTCTAGATTTCGCTATATTGAAACCGACAGTCAAATAGAATTGGGAGCTATATTACACATCGCTGTTTTCGAACGCTGATGGGAAGCGTAGCTTAAAATTGTTTTAATAGTTCGTTCGATAGTGCCCCTTGTAGAAACTTAAGTTCCCAGTCCTAGCGCGCTCTTTGAGGTCGGGGACAGTGAAGTACGTAAGATATCGCGGGGGTAGAAGGGGCAGGTGATGGGTTGGATTACGGGCTCCTGTCTGTACTTTGGGTTTAACATGCTCGTAGCATTAACCTTGTAGGTAGCTTATTCTTTTATCGCTGCCCTAGTCGTCCCCAGTGTATTAAGGGCTTCGCTTCTTGTTCCCAGCAGACCATCTGCCTCTTCGCACCAGGGAGCTGTCGTCCCATGGCAACCACCGCAGACATTCTCCGGCAACGTCGCACTCCACAGCCGGGGATTCTGACGCCGAGGCTCTTCTGGGCCAGCTTGCTACTCCAACGTCCCGCAAGCGCCAAAGTGTCCACTACCTTTCCTCACTCAGTTCAGGATCCGGCGGTTCAAAAGACACTCATCGCAGCAAGGCTGGATCGGCGTTCTCGGTCTGGCACTCGACGCCGGTAGTTGGGTGGCCTCGTGCCACTCCTTCGCCGACAGGAGTGGGCTGTGTGCACGGCTCTTCGCGGCAAATGTTCGCGGCGGGAGCGGACCGCCTGCTGGACGAGAACCTGCGGAGGAGAGCCCTGGACAGGGGAGACATCCGAGTCGAACTCACAATCTCCGAGCCAGGTATACCGAGTTAAGCCCCCCGGCGTTGAAGCCATTCGTGAGCGAGAAAGTGTAAAATTCACAGACGAATTCTCGTGCCTCTGACCCCTGGACTAAAGTGCGGGGCAGTAATCTTTGTCGTTTATTTGTGCTCACCCCTGTTGGTGAAGTATTGCGGAGGATGCCGCATATTGCATGAGGGATGCCAGGACGGAGCGTGATCGGCGGCGTCGCCGACGAAGCAACGCAGATGTAATCGCAGCACTTTCCCTGGAGGCTAAGCACGTGCGACAAAGCAGCGGTGCTGTTAATTGCGATGATACATTTTAGGAATAATGTTCATTAGCTGTAATATCCGACAGGAGTCAAATTTAGTTAAAAAGGATTCAGTGCGGCTGCTTTGGGAAAGGAACAAACTTTGGTAATGGTAAGTTTGTCCACGCATTATGCATATTTTCCTTAACTCTTGTTCCGGCATAGCTTAATCGATCCTTGACCGCGCACGCTTAAATCGGCACCCACACGCTCGCGCCTGCGACGCGCCTGAACGCGTCCACGCGCGCTTTGCGAAACGTCGGAGTAGGACGAAGGTGTCCACAACTTATTGGGAGATGTGCGCGTTACCCCGCTTGCGACGGTGTAGACTTTTTCGAGATGGCTGGCCTGCGACTGAAATATTTTGCCATTGACGGCCCTGGAAATTGCCATTGTGACTTTTATAAGCGTCCACTCAACACTCGGCGTTAATAAAAACACATCACTAGCCAATGTGGCCGCACGAGAGGCTACGATGCTGTTACGTACGTCTTGACTTTGAGGTAGTAGGTCATTGTGCGTGCATCCTTTTCCAGACCGGTCCCGGGCATAATAGAGTTTAACACTAATATAAACTGGAGGGAAATCTGTGGCTGCTATTGCGCGGTCGTGGCCGCCACCATGGCAGTGAGCGATGTTCCTCGCCTACTTTGCTTGGCTTTCCACATGACTTCTTTTCGCTCTTGAAGCAAAATCAAAAAGACATGGTAACATGTTTTTTTTGCTCGTGTTGTATGAAGCTTTTAAATAATCGCTGACACAAATTCTTATGGAGCTGAATTTTTATATTAATAAGCTCATTTTAAAAGTCTGTTACACAATATTGTGGCTTTTTTGCAGCCACAGGAAACTTTTCAGGCTGTTCGTTAGTCATGCCAAGGACAAATGGAACATGCCTCCATGGTACAATATGGCAGGCTCGCTGAAACACGGCTATCCTGGACACTGGCACCAGAGTTCCCTCTAGTATATGTTAGTATGAAACACTGCGTTGTGCGCCACGCGGCGCCATGCACTAGTTGCGGCACAGGGCCCCCTCAAGGGCTCTCCCAGGCTACTTTCTCGAAATCAAAGTATGCCGATTGTCGGAGCGGTTCCTGATGCCAATCTTTAGCGCACCATAACCTGAAGGGGAGGCATTTAAGATACCGTGACCGGAAGTAATGTCTATTCGCGTCTGTTCGCTGAAGTCGTTGCGCTTAACATTGGTGCAAAGTCGAAACGACGTAAAGGCTGCAATGAACAGAAACGTTTTCGTTGAAAGTGACTCATCACCTATCCGAGGGCCTAATTAAGCGCAACGCACCTTCGACAGTCGTAAAAAATAATTCTCGCGAGACCCTTTCGCAAAGCCTGGTTCATAAGCAGACGATGACAAGACTCGGGGTATTTGGACAACACAGTTGCAGTCGTAAGTCTGTGGCAGCGGCTTTGGTCAGTTAAAATTACCAGGCTGTTGATTATGACGACGGGTTTCCTATTTATGCTTCCTTATTATGTTTCCTATTTGTACGACCCTAAAGAGGCGGTCATGATTTTTTTTATGTTTTCGCAGTCTTCAATGGTACAAAAACCAGGGTACACTCTTTAAAATTCCCAGTAGGGCGTCTTCACGGTGTACTTCGGAAGGAACAATCGAAGTACCTAATGTGCAAATTCCACGAATGACGTTGCCGAGCATTAAATCTGAAACAAAAGGTCACCTGCAAAGGGACATTGCGCAATGTGAAACGCCATTCGTGCCTTGGATGATGTCCCTGCGCACGTGGGCTTTTGTATCGTGAGCTACACTGGCCGAGGTTGAGCAGTTACGTGTGGCTCCTGGAGAGCCGTGCTGCGCATGTGGGAGGAGCAGTGACGTCTCATAGCGCACAGCTGGCGCGCCGGAGCCGCCGCCGCCGCGACTGGATTGGATTGGATTGAGTTAAATTGGATTGGATGGAATTGCATTTAAAATCGTTTTAGCCGCAGTAAGCAAGATAATCCTAGACAACCCGGAAAGCGAAGAATAAACAGCTGAACCTTAGCTCACGCTACGTATATCCTGGCATAGCCCAGCTAAGCCACTAATTTTTTCATTGAAATGATACGTTGGGCTTCGTCATTCGCTCAATTTTCATTCACGGTCACTTCAATTGGTCATTCTGGAACGCCGTGATGACGACCCACGGGCAGTCAGACTGCAGACTTCCGCTTGAGGCTGTCTTCGTCACACACATCTCGGCGTTTGCAGGCCAGCAGGCGTCCTCTGCCGGAGTGGCCGCCCATGGCACGGATCAGACGGAGGCGATGCAGCATCACGGGACCAGCGGCTCCTCCCAGCAGCGAGGTCGGCTGCCAGCGCAGAGCGGTGCATTCACCTCGGGCTCGTCGGGTTCCAGCACCGCCCACAGGTGATGCCGAGTTGACAGGCACCGGAGGGATTTTGCTGCCGAACATCTGTTCCTTAAGGGGCACTCATCGGGTAACATTGCCATGGGACTTTCTTATTGAAGAATAGCGGATTTTATAAGGCCCATGAAACGAAACACAACTTTGGTTCATAAATAAAAGTTACAGCCGTTCCACTCTACGTGAAAACTGTTGGAAATGCAGAGCACTGATTCGCCATAATGGGCTGTAGCGCCGTTATCCGCTCACTGCTACCACCCGACGCATTTCAAATTTCCCGCCTTCGCAGTGCTCGCGCGCCCCCTGCCGGAAACTGCGCCACCAGGAGTTCCGTTCTTTTTGTGCTTGTTTTCCCTCCCGCATCGCCGCCCGACGTTCACGAATGGCTGCGGCTTCTCGCTGGCGAAGTTCGGCGTCGGCGGCTCGCTTGCGGCGCTTGCGCTCAGCATCCGCAGCACGCCGCCGCGCCGCCTTCTCTTCCCGCGTAGACATTGTCGATGAAGTCGATGGTGAAACGTGAAACGTGCCGTGAACCCCCTGCCGCGGCTATGACGCAACGTGGAGCGGCTATGACGCAACGTGGCGCGGCTATGACGCAACACAATCCAACACAATCCACTTTAATCCAATCCAATCCAAATCCAAACCAATCCAATCCAAGCCAAGCCAATCCAATCCAATCCAATCCAATCGAATCCAATCCAATGCCAGACCGACGGGGAGCGATGCGGACTACGGACGCCAACGCGGGTGACATCGTGAGTTACTTAAATGCTCTGCATTTAAAAAAAAATTATCGCCAACCGACGATGTGAAGGTGGTTGAACACACCCACAACGATTACCCATACGGCGTCACTTTAATTACACGTGGCATCCTCTCACTGCTACTACTCATCACGCTCTTCACCTCCTGTCACACTCCTTTCTTGATGAATTTAGCGGAGTTTTATAGAAAGCAATTCAACTTTTCCGCCTTCGTAATGTTCGCGCACCCCCTGCTTGACACAGCGCGAGCCGGAGATCTGTTCTTTTTTGCTTGCTTTCATGTCGCACGTGCCGGCACCTTACAGCGAAGTTTAGAACGCGTCGTTTCTGCGACCACTTTTAGCGTCTTTCGAAGGTAGAGGCGGAGGGTGACACCGCGTCTCTGGCGTCATCTCTCTCACTGCTTCCTCCTCACTCTTGTTTCATGCATTTCAACTAAAGATCGCCCTCCCCCTCCCCGAACGCTTATTCCAAACAACCGTCGGTCTCTTCCTCCTATAGGTCTGGGCGTAGCTTAGTCGGCAAGACGATAAGGTCTCGCTCCTCTACTATATGTGCGCCGAGATTCGCTTCATGGTGGTGCCAGCGGTTTATTTGTGTAGCCAGGTTTTAGCCAGTAGCCACTAGTAGCCTGGGATGTATGTGTGTGTAGCCAGTAGTAGCCTGGGAGTATTCTGCTGACGCGGACACGAAAATTTCCTTCGCTGGTTGGAGGCATACTGCTTCGCAGTAAAAGGCGGCTCTGTACGGTAACAATCGTGTACATTTTATGAGAAACAAAAGAAATGATTGAGATATTAAAGGAAGCACGTGAAGCAGTGGCGACGCCTTAGCCACTTTCCGGAAACTTTTCTGTGACGTCACAGAATCATGTTTGCCCGACTGGCGGCCGTCGACGTAGATCACCGCTAAGACGCATGACTAGGCAATTGTAGTGGGGCGTCTACTTCTGTGAACGCTTAAGTGCACTTACACGCTAACGTGCAGTTAGCACACTGATAAAAATGTTTTTTAGTATTGAACCACATGACGTCACCCCTACCCATAACACGTCATTGTAGCGCGAAATTGAAAAGCTTTTCGAAACTACTTGCGTTTTTCGGTTAAGAAACGCCCGTGTTACTTCAATGTAGCTGAGTGAGGTAGTGGAGCATAGCCCTTCCAATGGCGTTGTATTTTGTCTTCATGGCCCCCGTAAGAGAACAGCCTGCACCAATTCGAACTTTTCCAAATTTATAGAAATGTATGCCTAGCGGCGTAGTCTGCTTGGTTTAGAAATATATCCTTTTTGTACTGAAAGAAAAAATAAAACTTTCGCTTGCAACACCGCTAGCTCGATTTTCTGTAAACCAGCTATCTGAAATGTGTTTTAATGATAAAACAAGCAAATTACGACATTACGAATATTTCAATGAATTCGTTCGACATGTCGTCTCGCTGCGCGACGGTGTGTAATTTAAACCCGTGGGACGTGAATTAGTTAAAGCCATAGGATTGCGATCAGGTGAGTCTGCCTGAGCAGTACCGTGAGAATTTGGTTCATGCCGAATGAAAAGTTCGTCGATTTTAACGCAAACCCTTAGCAACTAAGCTAAACCGCAATGAGAAAAAGGCGAAGCAGTGGCGACTGCCCTGTCAGTTTCTGAACTTGTATTTATGACGTCACAGGGGCGTGTGCGATTGGTAGAAAACAACCAAAGCTACCCCTTAGAAATACGGCAGTGTGGTTGTAGTAGAGCCTCTACTCTATTAAATCACTGAACTTTAATGTTGGTGTGCCGTTCCCACACTGATAATTTTCTTTTTACCATTCCCCTATTGCGTGACTGCTGACGTGTATAGGACGAAATTTGAAGGTATTTTAAGTGCAGTGCACTTAGGAGCTCGCCTCGTCGTCGTAGCTCGCTTGCTGGACCCAAGTAGCGGCCATCGTTCGTCGTAGCGGCCGTCGTCGAAGCGTAAACCAGAGGCTTCGAAAGCCAAGCGGTTTATATAGTCATAAGCGTTCGAAACTCGTGAAACGCTGGTGCTTGTCATACATCTTCCCGTTGTTTAGCGCAAAGAAAACTGCAGGTACTTTTGAGGAAAAATATACCTAATTAACCGGCAGCGCCCGCGTTCTTTTTGTTAAGGACGCCTGTTGGTAAGGTTTTTCCGATAGCAAACGCAAAATGTGGCAATGCAACGCCGGCACTTGCGGGAAGAAAAGCATAAAGAGAACAGAACCCCCGCTGGCGCAGTTTCAGGCCGGGGGCGGGCGAGCACTGCGAAGGCGGAAAATTTGAATTGCATGGGGTGGTAGCAGTAATCGGATAACGGCGGTACAGCCCATTATGGCGAATCACTGCTCTACCCTTCCGACAGCTTCCACATTGAGTGGAACGGCTTTAATTTTTTGTAGTGTTGCTGTTTACAAAAACGTATTGCGGCGACCTAATTAGGTTGACTTATGAAACGCTAGCTATTTCGAACTTAACGAAGTTTTACATAGTCCTCAGGACCACTTTTAATCAGTTTCAAGTTCGGTTGTTCGCGCAGGCAGCGCGAATGTGGCGTAAATATTTTAATGAGACCACGTAGAAAAAATACGAAATTGGTAAATTCAGATGCTTCCCATGTCAGGCTTAAAAATGCATTTTTGTGTCGCTCGTACGTGCAAAAAAAAAAAAAAAAAAAACAGTCTGCTCGCGGGGCCCGAAGACGAAAGCGTAACAATTATCAAAAACGTCTTGACTATTGCACTGTGTTTTTTACACGTTTTTTTTTTGTTTTCGTGTCTTTGTCCTCTGACGCGAGTTATTCCGACAGCCACATTGGCCGCGATACGCACAGCAGCCTCACCGCAGTCTGAGCTCTCCTCCGCACGCACTGTTCTGCTCGTGCGCCGTCACGTTCGCCTGTCACGTGTCGTGCACGAGGCTGATTTCGCATTCCTTTTTCGCTGAGTGCAGCCGGGTTAGCTCAGTGGCAACGCACTTAGCTCCCGCTCGGACTTAGCTGCCGCTCTTGTTGAAATCCTTGCACTACCCAAATGTGTTTTAAGTGCAGAGCACTTTAGAGGCTGGCCTTGTTGTCGTAGCTTGCTGTAACGGTCGATGTCAAACGACTGCCGGAATGAGGCGGTGCCGCGAGATAACGGACCCAATTAGAGCCAGGCGTTCCGTCATAGGGCGTCCCGCAGAGCCTTCGAAAACCAAGCGGTTCAATAGTCATAACCGCTCGAAACGCGTGAAACACTGACGCTTGCCATACACCTCCCCGTTGTTTAGCGAAAAAAAATGGCAGCATCTCCACTCCGTGGATGATGGCGAGGGTGCGGAGTACGGGGAGTCGAAATGACATCCAAGTTACGCCCCGAGTGACATCCGATTTGCGCCCCGACCGTCATTCGATTTGAGTCACTTTGCCTCCGCTTGCCGCGCTTTCGTATTCGGGGAAGCTCGTTGTCTTCGTAGACATTGAGCAGCAGCGTGACGCTTTCGTTCGTTTCCGTCCATGGCGGGAAAAGGGTGTGTGATTTCCGGAACCCGCATAAATCGCGGTACACCGCAGCGCCATCTCGTGTTTGCACGTAGCGCTATCTAGCGCAGTTCGATGCAGTCACTGTGTATTACAGCTTGATGACAACCTGACTACACCGGTGTTTTTGGCGTTTTCTCGTTGCTAGGTTATGTGTGCGGCTGTTTTCGAGTGTTTTTGGAGTGTTCTTGCACCCTTTTAGGTAGTTTCCGCACAGATTTTCACTTGATGGTGGTGTGCGGATGGACATTGGGAGGTCTTAATGTACTCCGCACCGTTACAAGCGAGAGAGTAAGCCGTTTGGCTTTCGGGCACTGAGTCAAGGTCCTAGCCCAGTTAATAAGGAAAACAAAAAACTCTGTCTGGTTTACCAGACACAGGCTCGAATCCAGCCGGTGCCTGTGTGATTTTTTGCTATTGTAAATGCTATGCGCACGGATGCGGACGGACATTCTGAGGTCCTAAGGTGCTCCGCACCTAAAACACTGCAGGTATATTTGACGGAAAATATATTTGATTAACCGGCAGTACCCGCGTTCACTTATAGTTCGGAACGCCCGTTGGGTTGGTTTTGGCAATAGGAAGCGAAAAAAAAAAATCACGCCATATCCACGGAATTAATGATGATGGCGAAGCTCGAGAGGGGGAGATCATCGGTAACCGTAACTCTCCCGTGAAAGTTCGCCCATTACATCATTAAGAAAGACGTAAGACTGTGTGCGTACATTGTACAAATCAACTTTTATTTTCGGAGTCAATGCTCCCAGGCCCAGACCTGGTGAAAGACCCCGCGCCATCGAGGACTACCCCGCACCTCTACCACAATTTGTCACGTAGGATGGGACACAACGGTAAAGAAAGAACTTTTATTTAGGGCGAACTTGTGCCCGAACAAGACGAGAGGAAACGAGCAAAGGTCCTTGCGTCTCGTTCGATCTCCGAGAACGACTGCCTGCGTTCGTGGCGTGATCTCTTGCGTGATCTCCCCCTCGCAGTGCACGTGCGCTCACGCCTCCGTTGGCGAATACAGACAAGCTCGCGCTCCCGGTGCCGAGTTTGCGCTGCCGGTTGCAGCCGGTTCTTGCGCGTGCAACGCGGCCCACTTTGCGACATCTCCGAAAGCATGCGGCGGTCACGTACCACGAGACACAAGGAATGGACAGGCCCATGACTTAAGGAGCTTCGCCCCTAAAAGTGGCGGTGCAACGCTGGCACGTGTGGGAGGAAAATCAAACACAAAAAAATGGCGGCCGATTGCAATACTCCCCAATGCGATATATGGGAGCAGCAGCAGTGCGCTGAGGCAGCAATCGTGGGTTCTCTCGACGGCAGCGATGATGAGCCTCTGCGTCGGCGGCGCGAAGTGCGTCTCAGGAAGGGACTGCGAACTGCGTCAACGCATATCATAGTCACGCCCCACCCCCCCTTCCCCAACTGTTTCGCCAAGCGTCACGCCCTCGAGCGCCTCGTGCGGGCACAGCATATTGCCCCCTCCCCACCCGCACCACACACTTCGCGGAGCGCTGGCTCGCGCCGCCACGGCGAACCGCCTCCTTTGCTTTCTTTAATCGTTCGCTTTTCCTTTCACTCGTCGGTCCAGGCCATAGTTCCCTTGGTTACGCCGACATCCAGCTCAGTCCAGAAACGGCCACCAAAGGGCTGCGCCCTAAAAGAAGAGAACTCCCGCTGCCGCTGTTTCTGGCGGGGGCAGCGCGAGCACTGTGAAGGCGGGAAATTTGAATTGCTTTGGGTGGTAGCAGTGAGCGGATAACGGTGCTACAGACCATTACGGCGAATCACTACCTCTGCACTTCCGTTAGCTTTCACATTAGGTGGAACAGCTTTAATTTATTTATTTTCTTTTCACAGCTGCGTTCATTTCGGTAGGTTTTGTGTTGACGGACACCAGCGACGGTCACTTATTCCTGTTGAAGAAGCATCTCAAATGCTCGCCTTATTAGCAATGCGCGTCAACCAGTAACGACGGGCAGACGACAGATCGGCCGCCCATATGCTCACTTCGCTTCAAATGCCGCGGAAATACAATAGTCGTCTGCTACCTCTGCGACGTAAATGGCTCTGTTCTCTCTCCCGCCCGCATTTCATGGCGATGCTGTGCTAAACCCAATTCAATTTTCCCGCGTTCCCCTGCTCGCACAATCTTCGGCAACCTTTTGCTACTCTTGATTGAACGTAGAACACTGCCACGAGATCGAGACTCCCACGAGCTCGTTTTGTATTTTTGGGTCAAAATATTGGCTTCGACGCATATTCTTCATTTTCTGTCGTGAATACCAAGCAAACATATCTTTTCAGTTAAACGAACAGTGCGGGTAACAGTTGTGGGTTGATGTTTTGCCTCAAATATGCGTAGTATTCTTTTTTTGCACAAAAATTTCAACAAATATGGACACTGGAACCATATTTGGTGGTTCGTAAATGTTTTTCCTATATAAACGTCTTGTTCTAAAATTATTCCAACTTTTGGCCGGGCGGCTGAATCGATGGGCAGGCAGGCAAACAGGCAGACATGCAGACACCAACCAAAATTTTGGTGTTCAAGTAACTCAAGATCTACCGTTTGAAAAAACCCCGCACTGCCCTTCGCAGGAGCATCGTGGTTCGGATCGGCCTGGGATGGAGCCGCGAGCGCGTGCTGGTGTCCAACGCGGCCTCGGCGACGTCGGCCATCGCCAGCTTCTGCGGCGAGGAGGAGCCCCCGGAGCAGGCATGCGCAAACATCGTCTGTCGTACCATTGCGTTTTGCATAACGCCTTTGGAGTACCCGTAGCTCAGAGCTGCTTTTAAGCCCACGTTTGCGTCCATGCGTCCCTTAAACGTGTTGTTAAGGAGCCCTGGACGACGGAATACAGAAACCGCAGCGTGCGTATTGCGTGTTTCTATACAGGTTCAGCGTCATTGACCTTCAACAGATTTTAGTGGGTGTACATAAATTTGTAGTGAAAATATTTACATTTTTGGAGTTTGACGCGCCGAATCAACTCCTGGGACATGTGGTAAACCGTGGTAGAGGGCTTCAGATTAATTCCGACCATCTGGGGATCTTCAAGATTTTTAATGCAATTGCATTGCACTGAAAATGGATGAAGCTGGGCTTAGTAGCAACAAGAACTAGCCTTTCGTAGCCTACTCAGTTCCATTATAGTGACGAATTCCGTTTTTTAAGCCAAGAAATGGAAAGGAATGGTGTAAAATCTTCGAATACCGCGCTACACAGCCGCAATATGGGCAAGAGTGACGCGATAAAACAAGCAAAGCAAGTATAGTTATCAGCGCGTTAACTATTAACTGCACGTTAGCATTCAAGTGGTATGATCACAAGGGAATAGAGGAACGACTATGCAATCGCTCAATTATTTTTCTGGGCGCTGGCTTTATTCGGCGGCCGCCAATCGCACAAGCAAGATTCCGTGACATCATAAGGACTTCGCAAGAAAGTGTCGATGGAGTCGCCACTGATTGATCTCTTTTTCTTATTGCCCCCATTATTTCTTCGAATTTATACATGAAATCGGCGTCATTGTTATCGAGACACGGCAATCTTTTCGAATGAAGCAAACGTCGATTTTGTCTTTTTGGCCTCTTTGAAGTCGCGTATCGTTGTGGCAACGGTGACAGCCATAAATATTCCCCACTCAGAAGCCGCTTCTGCGTACTGTGGATAGCGTTGCCGGCGTTGTTCCTCGATAAGTTAGCCCAAACCTTCTACACATAATCACATATTCTGTGCAGCCTTAATGGTGGCCGGGCACTAAGGAAGTGAAATCTATACGCGGACTAAAGCTAATATCAACGCGAATGTTCTCTCTGTGAGCCTTCGAAGGGTCCCTAGACCTCCAGCTAGCATATCATCACGGTACACAGAAATATCAAAGCGTTGAAGATCACAAGCAGCATTTCTATGTTTACTTGTTTACTATGTTTATTATGTTTACAACGTTTATGTTTACAGCTCCATTGTATTTTTTTTTTGTTTTCTGAAACAGCTAAACCGTCAAATATTTATATTGTCAGGCAGAATAGAAGACATAACAGGAATTGGTGGGTGTTGATGGCGAGCAGACAATCCGCAAGCCGGCAGATCCCAGCATCGATCTGCATTCACAGCTTTTGCAACTTCTTGGTCGTTTGCCAATATGTCCACCGGCGTCGCATAACAATATCACGCCGGTCAGCAAATAAAAGAACAGTTTTGGGAAAGTCCTATTTCCAGCTTCGCAGTGCAACCGTTGATGTATACTGCTTTGTGCACGGCAGTGGATGCCATTGAGTCTTCTCGATTCCATCGAAAAACTACTTCAGTTGAATCCTACGAAATTTAAATGTTTATCACGCAGCTTTGAGCAGTGAACATCGCGAATAAGTTAATGAGGACCAGTATACTTGAAGTAATTCTTATTTGTCGCTGGATACACCCAGCGATGTCACACCGTGGCTACAGCAATAAATCAGTGTTCGAACAAGTTTAATTTAAATTATTCATTTTATTTTAATTTATTTAACAATATAAACCAGGGAATAGTTCGCCATAAACGCTTGCAGAAAATTCCCAATATTTTTCCTTTCTTGATTTAATATGCTATATCCTGAACAGGTGCTTGATTTTTTTCGCAATCGATTTAAAACCAGTTTCCGGCTATGGGAGAAAACCTATCTGGAAAAAAAAAGTTTCGATTGATTGTAGGGTTTAACGCGCCGCCGCAACGCAGGCGATGAGGCGCGCCGTAGTGGAGGGCTCAGGATTAATTTTGACCACCTGGGCACCTTTAACGTGCGCCGAAATCTCATACACACGGGCGCTTTTGCTTGGCGAAAAGCGGCCGCCACGGCCGGGAATCGAACCCGCGTCCTTGAGCCGAAAAAGGTTTTTTCAGTGCAGATATATGTGAAAATCCAGAAAAGCTATGGCTACAAACGTAGATGACAACACGTCTTTTTAGAGTGAAAAAAACTAGGGTGATTCGTTTGCCTGTCTTTTTCACCAAAAATAGATTTAATGTCGTAACACCTTGTATACAGGTGGCACAAGTTCATAAAGTTACTGAGCAAATTAAACATCACTTGTCAGTGCGCTGAAGCATGAAAGCAGATGCTTGCGAATGCACAAGCTGCGGCCATGGTCAGTGGGAACGTAGAAGACGACAACGCCAGGAGTTCACACCTGACGCCAGGGGGCGCCACTCAATGATCTGAGTGCGCGTTTTAAAGCGCTTGGACTGCGGCTAGGTCTAGAGACACTTTGGGCTCACTACCCCAGCGGATATTTGATGGCGGGTTACATAAGCAACGCAGATGACGAGGTATAGTGCAATTTCCGCCACGTTATTAGCTCCTTTCCCGCATGAGTAATTTGTTTGCGCGATATTTTGTTCAGAGATAAGAAGCGGCCACCGGGGCGTCCCGCGCCACTTTACACCAGCGGTCAAATACGTTACACTGAAGTAAATTTGTCGAGTTCCTGTTTTTACTTGCACAGCGTAGACTGACTCAAATAAACACACTTTTCTTCGTTTATCCGGGCGATAACGCGACATTTATTTTATAAAGCCTGAAAGAAGAAAAATGGTTGCGGCTTAGCTCGGCTAACCGTGCACATGAATATAGAAAGCAAAAGTTTGGCTTAGTCTGGTTTAACCTTGAATTTACAAAGCAAAAGCTTGGATCAGTCTGGTTGAGTCTTGGTTCTGTTTGGTTAACCTTTGATTTACCTGTATTGCTGACCACGTCTCAAAGCCGTTCGGTTCCGTGCAACGCTCACAGAAGGAGGCTGGGCGAACGCGGCGTTCATCACGGCGAACGCACCGTTCCTCTTTGATTGCCGCGAGACGAGTCATGTTGCCAGAGATGACCCAGCGCAGCGTGCATGGGGGGCTACGGGGATGGTCGGCTGCCACGGCTACAGCAGCGGCGGCGACCGCTGCTCGTTCTGTGCAGAACTACTGAAAACTTGGCCTTGTGCACACCGCCGACAGCAGGCCCGGCGAATCACGCGATGCGCTTTGAGGGGTGTGTCGCCGGGGGAGTGTCTCCGGACAAAAGGTCACCTTGCGCATCCTCCGCAAATTCGTGAGACGAAAGTAGTAGAGCTTCGCTTTAAAACTATCATGCGTGGTTTGTGGCGGCCGCACCAACTAACAGCAGTGACGCCAATACAAGGTGCTACGTGATTTGACGATGTCCAAGATTAAAAATAAAACTAGTTTCGGTTTCGGTTCTGTGAAACAGCATGTTTGGCATCCGATGTTATCGTTGGATGGGCATTCTCGATATTTCAGTAATCGGCAAACCGCGCTTGTGGCATTCTGTCGGCTGTAAAATGCGTCCGATAAGCCTACCAGAATGGCTTGGAATCGCAACAATCACTAGCCGAGGCGTTGGCAGTGAATGAACGCCCTCAGCGTCACCGCAGACCCCTCAAATGCGGAGCACTTTCTCCCATCTTTGGAGCTTGTCTCGCCCGTGCCTGTATCATAAAAAGCGTGTTCGCACCAGGCCAAGGGTCCGCTGATTCTGGCCTGTGCCCACTGCCCGCAAGGAGTCGGTGCTTACGGCAACACCACGCGAATTAGAACTCGCCGGTGCGTCAGTGTGTCTGCACGCATTCTGCGAACTCGCTCGTGGAGCATTGCACGTTACAGCGCAAAAATGGTGAATTCGGTATAGAAAAATTGCCCAGAAACAAATAAATCAGCTTCAAAAAAAAAAAACATGCACTATGGGGGGAAGAACTTGCGGCTTGCAAAACAATATCCTTAGGGCTCCAGACCACTCAGCCAAAAACCAGCGCTGCCAGGGGTGGAAGTATAACGTATATATTATATCACCTGTACGCGGTAATTGCAGTCTGAAGCCTAGAGGCTCCAGACTACAATTTCTTTTGTATTCCTGCAATGTTTACAAATGCATTCAGCGTCTCTGTAAATGTGCTTCAAGCTTTAGTTCTGGTGAAGGGAAATGCATCGGCGTGTATGGTACTGTATATACATATACGCTGCTTTACTGTGGGGGAAAGGGTACTTCAGAGCTCCTCCCGTTGTGTTTCAAATGCGCAAGGGCACATTTATTTTATTGACTGGCCAGAGAATTTTTAAGAGTAGGTCACACGGTTTGCTTGTTTAAAAGTGCCATTATCTTCGCCGAAGCTGTTACTAGGTTTGACGAGCAGAAAAGGGTACTTCCGCAGCCGCCTCTTGGCCGAAGACTCGGCGCATTAAACGTAAATCGTTTCTGTGGCTAAGTGATTCATTTCGTCCAACGGCACAGCACCTGAATGCCTCTGGCGCTTCCTACAACGTGGAGCCTGAGGACATACTAAATCAGCTGCTTAAGCTGTGCGGGCAGGAGAGACCTGTTACCTTCGAAGAGGCGCTGCAACTTGGGTAAGTGTCCAAACGCAGCGCTGTATTAATCACATTGATTTAATTGATCGATTGATTGATTGATTGATTGATTGATTGATTGATTGATTGATTGATTGATTGATTGATTGATTGATTGATTGATTTCAATTTTATTAGACAAGCGTTTAGGGGCTGATGTTAGGGCACCAACCCGGTAGAGGGCTACCTATAGGCGTCATGCTAAGCATTACTAATAGGCGAAAACCAAGAGAGGAAAAAAAAAACAAGAAAGGAAGAATAGTGATGAATGAAATAAGCGTGAAATAGCGGCACACATACTGGTCAAGGTGAAGAAGTCCGTGCCGCAAAAATAAATCCCAACAAAAGCACCGCGGCGCTCCTCCCATTGGTCTTCCCAGGAGAAGACCACGGGAACTTGTTAACAAAGCAACGCCGAAACGACGTGCACTGAAAGACGCCGTCTGCTTGAAAAGCGGAGGCCGCTGTGGTTTAAAGCTAGACGCAGGCCTGGTGGCACGAAGAGGAAGCAGATGAGGGGGGTTATATAAGCAACTCCTCGGCCCTACTCGGCTACTCTGGTTTGTAGGCCTCTGTCACCGTGATGAACGCACCGACGTGTCGCCAACGTCTGCTAACGCCCCAGCCGTTTTCTTGCCTTGCTTTAAAATGCACTCCCACCTGCCCCACTTTGCTTTTGTCACTGCTGGAATACCTAGAAAATATTTGCTATAATGGTTTCTACATTGTTTCCTTCGTAATTGCGGTGCGCAAGTGTTTTAACAATCAACACTTCGCCGTCCTACAAATTCCTACCTCGTGTAAATATTTGGCACTGGCATTGTACCAGAGTGTGTTCCAACAATCATCATCCGCGGAAGTTTTGCAGCTGGTTCCTTAAATGCTGTGCTGATTGATTGATTGATTACTAAGGTCTGTTGATTACTAAAGACGCCTTGATGCAAACTTTCTCCCACACCTCTGTGGTGTCACTGCCGCCTGCCTGCATGTGCTTGGAAATACCTGGTTTCGTTTTATTCATTGCCCATGCAGCCAAAATAAGGGAATTCCACAAGTGATCCGCAAGCTTGGCGAGGGTTGTGCGGGAGAGGTGTACCTCGTGCGGAGAGGAGCGTTGCGTGCGGACGAGAGCGTGCTCAAGGTGGTTCCCGTGGGGGGCAACCGGCTCGTCGATGGCCTCAAGCCCCAGTCCCTGGCCGGAGCGAGCGCCGAGGTCGCCATCGCTCGGTGAGCGAGCTTCTATCCGCTATTGCTTCCTGCTTCCAATCCTTTAAGGGGCCATGCAGATAAAACACATGTTTGGCTCGTTCGAAAGATGGCGTCATTACAATCATACTGACACCACTTTTAACGTAAACTTTGCTCAAACAAACTATATAATTAGGAAGAAATGGAATGGCGATGCGACCGACTAGCTCATTCCTCGCAACAGAACCTATGATGTCATATGCCCAGCTGTGCGATTGGCTGAGACCGGAAAAAGCAAACACACATTAGACAGGACTTATCAGCTTGCCGAACGAGCTATTTGCGCTTAAATTAAGGGCACATTCTTTTAATAGCAGTTAGAATGGTAGGGTAAATAGCGCTAGCTACGAAAGTGCACGTAAACATAGAAGTACCGATGCGTACTGCTATTGGTACTGCGCGCACTGTGCTTGTTTTCGCTGCACATAACTGCGGCACTTTTAGGTTGTCTCAGTCGACACTGGCCGAATGACGTAAGCGACTGTGTCTGACGTGAGCGTATATGTCGAGCTGATACCGTGTTTCAAGCAACAAATATTTTCTACCTGAACAAAAACATGTCAGGTACAAATACGGTAAAAAACAAAGCAGAGGCGGAAAACGGCCCTTCGCGTTGTGGGGGCGCCATCTATGTTGACTAACGGTAAACAATGATGATGATGATCGTTGGATGTTTATGGCGCAAGGCCAACTGGGGCAAAGAGCGACAAAACAATAGTCGATGATAGGGGTGAAACCTTAAACACTAAGTAAAATCAGCAAAAACAAAAGTAAAATTACAACACGACAATGAGCATGGCTGGTGTATAGGGCCAGATTTCATGATGCGTGATAGGAAATGAGGTTTAAAAACTTGACGTCGGACAAATACTCAAACACACGTTTCACGGAAACAATGGCATCATCACCTAGGAAAAACGATGGATGTAGGGGAATATGTTGTCTGTAGAGTTCTCTGAAGTGTTTGTGTCGTGTTGTGTGAAGTTACTTGCATGTTAGTAGTATGTGCACTACGGATAGGGCCTCTCCGCACCTGCCGCACTGGGGTCTAGGAGATCCCGTCAGCAGATACGAGTGCGTCGCATGGGTGTGCCCTATCCGTAGCCTTGCCAAGGCGACTTCTGTGTGTCTGTTGTGTGAGTCAGTTGTGTACCGTCCCAAGTGTGGCTTTATTACGTGTAGTTTGTTGTCTGTCTGTTCGTCCCAGTGTGTTTGCCATGTTCTGCGCAGGTGCTGTTTTATGTGAGGCTTGAGGTCTGTATATGGTACGCTTGTTATGTCGACAGTGTTCCTGAGTGCAGCAGCACCGGCCCTCTCGTCCGCCAACTCGTTCCCAGTAAACAAGGCTCCACAATCAGCTGCAGAGCGGTTCCGATGATGCCATTGCAGACGTCGCGAGAACACATGATTTCGCGGGAGAATGAAAATTTTAACTTAAATTGATTAATTTCTCAGCGAATAAGCATCGTTTGCTTCCCGGCAAGCGCGGGGCGGACGACAAAACACAAAATCTTTCGAATAAGACAAACTTGTATTTTGTCTGCATGGCCCCTTTATTAATGCATGAGCAACAGATGGGGCATGTCCGTAAAAATTTCCCCGTCGATCCGCGGGCACAGTACGAGAAGACAGAGAATGAAAGTGCGCGTGTGGAGCGGGTAACATCAAGCCGAGTCCCAAACTGGCAGCGACGTTGTCTGCGGTGGCGCAGCATTCACACCGAAGTAGTGTGTGACAAGTAGATTAAAACGGGATGGAACAGAAATTAGTGCGATCAAATGGCGATACCTGTGGACAGCAAAAGGAGTGGGAGGCATCCAATGCCGCTGATGGAGCGAGAAAACTGCACCACTGAGACGCAAAGCATTATTAGTACGTTGTGCGAGGGGCGTGCGACAACCGCAGTGTGGCAGACGCCTAAAAGTTTGAGCAGTATGTGCTCATCGGACAAAGTCTCATGTTCGCGAGAGGGAGAGGCAGTCTCTAAGATCTACCGGTGGATCGTTATTGTTCCTCCGGGCACCTTATCCGTTTTTTGAGAATCTTAAAGGGTGGAGAAGGCGCACACGCGTGAAGATGATCGAAGCTATTTTGGAGATGTCGGCCCGAAAATTCCTCACTTTTCCCACGCGTAACTCCTTTTTCCGTCGCTTGTTATACGTACATGATTTTTTACATTTTAAAGGCATATTGCATTGTCGGGGAATCAAAACTTCCTGTTTTTTGCTGTCTCCTGGCAGTTGCGAGTACATACTGTCTCGTTCGCCAATTTCATCACGTGTTTGGTTTTCTACAGCCGTTGGTATTTATAGCGCTCTTCTCTTTCTCCCGACGCAGAGAACTGAGCAACCTTCGCTTCAACGCGACAAACCGGACGGCCAATTTCATCGGCCTGAAGGGGTATGTGTGTCTATCATCCGAATGACGTCACAAAGAATTCTAGCAACTGTTGTTGAACGATATCACCAACACGGCGGATCCTGGATGCCGAACGAAAGCTTGGACTGCTCCGACATAAGCAATCGGACAGTCGAGGTAGTAGTATACGAGGTACACCTATGGGGAAAGGCACGGGATTGGGCCAGTGGCTTAAAGCGGTGATTTTCAGGCAAGTATGGGTGACAGTTTGAAGCCCATCATTGCATTTAATGAACACAGTATACTGCCTCTGGGTTGCAAGAGACATTGGTTTGCGAAAAATGTCTTGTGTTATAGGCTAAGGTGTTTTACATGTGGCTTAGAATACTAGGGTCTAATTCATAGCTGTCGGAAATTCAGAAAGAGTCAGCCATGTCAACGTTGCTTTAGTTTGAGTAGTGTACCTGTCTCCGCGCTGATTGTCGGGTTTATAATTGCAATGCTATGCTCTGCGCATTGATATCCGCGACGGACGGACGGACGGACGGACGGACGAACAGACAGACAGACAGATGGACAGACAGACGGACAGACAGACAGACGGACAGACAGACAGACAGACAGACAGACAGACAGACAGACAGACAGACAGACAGACAGACAGACAGACAGACAGGATAGGACAGCACAAAAGAAGAAGACACGAACCGAACAGCATAGCCGAAAAGAAGGTTTAGCAACATTTTCTAACACAATCCAGTCTAACGTCTGTGCTACAGAACGTTCATTGTGCTAAGGTAAAGCTACCATTATAACAGAACGGTATTCTGGATAGAGGCAAGCACACAGGGCTAGAAAGCGCAGAACGGGGCGAGCGCCTGCGCTTTTGTCATAGCCTAGACTTCTATTGCGGTTGTCCCATTGTAGCCTTTCAACTCGATTTCTAAAGGAAATGCAGTTTTCGCACAGAACCGTCGGAAAACTAGCTTTTCTTCGGGCGAAGAGAACAGCGACGAATAGGCGGAGCGATGTTTCGTATTCTAAACAACGTGGGTAGCTATATACAGTCTGAAAAGTGTACTTTGCTGGGCGTGTAATATAGAGAACTGACAACCGGAGGAACTCCGCGGTTAAAAAGAGATATGCAGGTACGGGACTAGATGTAGGGGAAGGCTGTTAACTCGGTGGAGGGTGGGAATAGAAAAACTCGGAAGGCAAGAATGGGCGAGGGTGTCGCAATACAGGAAGCGCTAGACGAACATGGGCAATGAAGACAACAGTAGTGATGGTGACTAGCTGTAGCGAAGCCAGTGCCGCATCCTGTGCTTGTCTTCTGCGTTCGCAGTGCGCACTGTGTCCACGGGCCCTACCATCCCGCTCTACTTGCCTGCTGGAAGGAGTATGAGGAGCGTCTGTGTTCACAGAACGAGAACCCAGGTGGGACACCAATCAGCACTTTCATGATAGGCTGATGCTCGCGATGATTTGGCTCGATGGCCGCTGAAAAAAAAGCGGTAAGGCCCGCGGAAGGACATTTTTGGCGCCCCGTATGCCGGTGGAACCGCCTGGGACAGTACGTCTCTTAGTTTTGGTCCTGGGGCATGTAGCTATGGGAATATACTATGGGGTGACATTCACGCAAATGTGCTGCTCTATTCTTCATCACTGGGCTAATGTAGTCATTTCAGTTTACCCAAAATGCGTCCCGAGTCCTGGAACGGGTGTACACCAAATGTCGTGAACATACTCCCTGGCTAGATAGAAAACCTGTTCATCATCCTGGAGCCAATGCAGCCGTCGGAGTCCATCAAAAATAAGAACTTTAATCTGCGTATCTGGGCACAGAGCAAGAGTCTGGTCCGCATTGCTTAAACAGCGACTCATTTTGCTTTGAAGACAGGCATTCTGTCAAGCCATCCTGAGAGAAGTTCTCCGTACGTTCTGGAAGGGTAGCTTGTTGTTCGAGGTCATGCCGTGTTTTTATCGAGCGCCCGCTGCGGCAGAGCTCAGTTAGAGTTCTGTCTACCGAATCTTAAGAGACAGGCAGCGATCCCTTGAATTCGGAGTTTCTTTCGAAGATATAATCAGCCAGGTTATACTGCTGCACTTCAGTGTTCGGCGAAACTTCAGGGTTCTCAGGGTTCAGTGTTCTCAGGGTTCATATTCTGAAGTTGTGGTGTCGTAGTCACTGACCAAGTCAACAATAACATGTTTGCTGTTTCGGAACCCATGCGGGCTCCTTGTTCACAATGATGCGGAGAAGTGGCTGTCCGCAAATGGCTGTCACAAAATTTCGAATACTACTATTCACTATTTTCAGTCTGTTTTTACAGTCGACAATCTCGTTGTTCCTTCTATTTCCTTTTGGAATCTAACGTCTCCAATCCGCGATGTAGTCATCACTGAAGCAGGCGGGCTATATCTCGTAGCTAATTATGACACTAAAAATTTAATGGTCGCGGTGGTATCCTTAACATGTTTCTCGTTCAATACTCTCTGTGTACCCCTCGCTACCTATCGATAAGTTTTATTAAATCCTTCAAATATTGTGCAGTTCCCAGATATTGCAAAATGGCAAAACAGTACCTTGAAATGTGGTGATAAGCAAATCTTCCGCAGGTACAGGCGCATTTCTCTTATCCTCATTCCTCCTAGCTATTATAGCATATTTCTGAACATATCACTGCACTCCTCGAATCAGACAATCCATTTTCTAATTTCTATAACGGATTTAGGCGAGGTTATAATACTGTTACTTAGTTACCCGAAATTTTACACGATGTTTCTTGTAAAATGGACAATGGGAATCAAGTAGACACCTTATTCATTGACTTTTCTAAAGTGTTCGACACTGTACTCCACTTTAATTACTATGTAAATTCAATACCCTATTGAACAACCCGCCACTAGTTACATGAATTTCGAATTTTTTTTCACACAGCTCGCAGTCCGTTTCTTATAACTAGGCTGACTGCCATTTTCAGGTGTCAGGTGTTCCACAACTTTCTGTAGTTGAACCGCTACTGTTTTTACTTGATATTAACAGTTTGCCCAGTAACATCAGCCCTAGAACTCGTCTATTTGCTGATTGTCGTGTTTGCTATGATTCTGTGCGGAGCCCTTTAGGGGCTTGGTCACTGTTTCCCGTTTGGGTGGGTCCGCGCAGAGTTGAGAGGAAAGGAGACACAGACGCGAACGGGTATCACCAGATAACAACTATGTTTAATCAACAAGGGTTTAAACGGTGCCGACTCCCTCACCGGTCTCAAGCGCGGGGTAGCGTCGGCGCTCACCCGGCTCCTGGTCACGTGGAAGCGTGTAAGGCGGGTGGCTGGTTCCGGGCCGTGGAGGTGAAACACTTCGCTCTCGCGCCGAGGTGCACGGGAGGCGCAGTTTCGCCGCTGGATCCGTGGGGGACTCGAGTTCTCGGGCCGGGGAACGCGTACTCCGCTGGGCTGTGGGAGTGATCTCGGAATGCAGCTGCGGGCCCGCTTGTCAGTGTTGCTGGAAGGTTCTGAGACCGGCGCTCCTCGTCGTCTCGTGCTCAGACCAGAATGCAGGATCGCGCTATCGGATAATTCCTACGCCGGCTTCCTTCGGCGGAATCACCAGCCTTGCGAGCACTTCAAGGTGGGCTTGGGCCCGTCCCCGCGAAGGACAGCATTTTAAGCAAGTAGAATGCTACGAAGGGTGGCATCGGAGGCAACGGTCGAACGACACAATTCTGTTGACTCTCTTGAAGTTCATCACCATCTGAACGATTCCTTTGCTCAATTCTTTGAATGGTGCGCAGCCTGGCAAATGATTATTAATTTTAAATGCAGAGCATTTCAGTAACTCACGATGTCACCCGCGTTGGCGTCCGTAGTCCGCGTCCGCATCGCTCCCCCTACACTATATAAATACTTGCCGGCGCCAGGTTTCGATCCTACGACTCTGCGGGCGGAACGCAAGGTGCACGGTACTCTACCAACTGAGCCACAAAGCCGACACAGAACGGAAGGTTACGAACGTGCCTTATATCCTTGACTCATTCAACCGTCGGCCAGAGGTGCGCCCTCTCCCCCGCGTCCTCCTCGCCTTCTCTCCGCTCGCAACGCCCTCTCTCGCCGCGTTCGGTTCGGGCGCACAACAGGTGGGGAGTGGACGTGCGCAACACCCTTTCTCGCCGCGTTAGGTTCGCGCGCAAGAACAGGTGGGGCGCTCGCATCGCGCTCTCTCGCCGCGGTCGGTTCGCGCTTAAACCACATGTGGTTCGCGCGCGCTGCGGTCGCTACAATCTGTGGCGTGATCGTGACGTCAGCATCACGCGTTCGCGTGGTGGCGATTTCGGCGCTATAACACTCTCTCGCGAGGGGCATTGGATTGGATTCGATTGGATTGGCTTGGATTTGGATTGGATTGGATTAAAGTGGATTGTGTTGGATTGTGTTGCGTCATAGCCGCGCCACGTTGCGTCATAGCCGCTCCACGTTGCGTCATAGCCGCGGCAGGGGGTTGACGGCACGTTTCACCATCGACTTCATCGACAATGTCTACGCTGGAAGACAACAATTACAACAACAACAACCAATACGTAATCCATACGACTTGCAGGCGCGCCACCCCGCAGAAATGCTCTGCATTTGATCGTGCCCCTCGCGAGGGGGATGTTTATACCTTTTTACTTTTATTAACAAATGCGTGCTCATGCCTTTCAGCAATAGCAAGTCCCTTTCCAGCTTCACGTATTATTTTAACGGATCCTACCTGACAAAGTTAACAGAATACAAATACCTTGGTTCATCCTTACTGACAATCTATCATCTCTCAGCGCATGAAGTTTTTCTTCACAAAATCTTAAAAATGAGGTTATTGAAGAGGACGTTGTCCAAATCCCCCCAAAGCGCTAAACTACTAATGTACAACCCGCTGATTCGCCGTGAGGTTGACTATGCATGTCCCGTTGGAACTCCCACCCGCAGGACGAAAGGGACAAAATGAAGCCCATCCAAAACAGCCAACAAGTTTATCTGCAATCGTTATGACCGTTACTTTTTGCCTTCCCTTGCCCTATCCTCCCTGGAACTTACGTCACTACGCATGCGCCGGTTCCATGACTCAATGAAATTGTTACTATTTTATTCATTCAGCGTAACTCATGTCTGATGATACATACATCACATTTGCCTCACCGTCTATTACCAGGAGGAATCACCATCTTAACATCAGGTCTTACCGTTGTCGAGTCAATACATTCAAATTTACTTTTTCCTTCGTTGAAATGCTGTACACTGGAATGGATTGCCTGGTGATATACGTTCCCGTCCTCTGGAAAAAAAATTGTACCTGGCCCGATTGCTCTGTTTTATTGCTATTTCAATTGTTCTGTTCCATGCTTACTTCTGCCACAGCCCAGAGGGAGGGCTGCAGTGTGTACAACAATTAAATATGGCACCATAATCTCGAGTAGATTACAGGCAAGTCACCACCAGTCCGATGGGCAGCATAAGGTGTGGCTAGAATTTGCTACTCGACAAAAAGTCGGGAAGCCAAATTTATTTCTTTAGCTATGATAGCAGCGCCATCGACCACGGCCCCTTGCCCGCGTCATTATGAACAGACAACCCGTATGGGTTCCGAAACTTCGTAAATGTTATTTTTTTACTTGGTCAGTGACGGCTATGTTACTCTTTCTGTACTGAAGTTACGGAGATACGTGGTTCTTGTTTTGAGGCCGGGGATATTGAAATTTCGCTTCATTGCGGTTTTCTTTGCAGAGGTTTTCAGCGATGAGCAGCTGTACCTAATCCTCGAATTCGAATACGGAGGCAAACCGCTGGAAAACTTCAAGGTGAGCTTCGAAGTCGACACTGCACCCGTCTTACTTTCTGCTCATTGCGTCCCCTGACTCGGTGGCGAGTACCCACACTGAGGGCGAAACAGGGAAGTCAAGAGTTGGAAGAAAGTCAGCCAGGTCTGTTGGTGGTGTGTTGAACGCGAGTAAACTCGGCACCGTTGTATAGAAAGATTCTCATTACAGCTACATGCAGAGGCGAACGTATTGTAGAGCGCAAGCGTTATTATTCTAAGTTCGAACCGAGAAAACGGCTTATAGCGTCCATCTGACCTTCAAGATCAGCTATGGTCAATCCAACGCCTCGCGTGGTTGTTCAGTGAAAGCGTCGAATAGCTCGTACAGTACGAAGAGAGGGGGGCGGAGAAGGGGATATCAGAAAAGACTAAGGACGCGTGGTATTATAAAATTATACACGGCGGCGCTGACTGCAGCCGTGTTCACTGCGAGTTTGTTCTGCAAGGCAGACTGTCGGTGTTTTGTCGTTCGATGCTATTGTGCGCGCATTCATTGCACACTTTCACGCAGGGACTCAGCTACCGCTCTACAGCAGGGGTTTAACCGCGTTCAACCGATGCATTTTTGGGGGGAAGGAAGGGGAGAGGTTGCCTTTGCCAAGTGTTCGTGGCCATCTTCGCTTGCATCCTCTCGGTGTTCCAGCATGTTCCTTTTATGGCTATACAGAAGAGCAACAAGTGCAGCCTTTGCCACCATACCTTTGTTTCCCCGATACATTCACAGACCACGTGACAGTGCGATGTACTATTGGATTTATATGAGAAAAGCTCCTTTGCCCCTGATTTAGAAGATCCCTGGATTTCTTGATATATTTCGTTGAAACAGCGCGCTCCTCGATGATGGACAAAAGGAAAGGCTACACAAGGCCGGCGCCTGTACGTCCTACCTTTGTGGCCGCCCGGCCGTCTAGCGGTCCGTTTCAACGAAATGGATATAAAGCAACTCACCAAGCCGATACAGTTCTCATCCGATATCCCAGGGTCCGGATCCGCACCCTGATGTCTGGATCCCAACCATGAGGCAGAAATAATTGGAAGGATAAGAATTGGGTGGAGTGAATTCTGCAGGCATCCTTAGACAATGAATGGCAGCCTACCATTGTCCCTGTAGAGGAAAGTGCATGACAGCTGCATCTTACCGGTACTGACCTATACAGGGGAGAAACTTGGAGGCTCACTAAGAGGGTTCATTTTAAACTTGAGGCCGCCTCAGCGAGCAATGGAGTTGAAGATGAAAGGTGTAACGTTGAGCGACAAGAAGACAGCGGAGTGGGTCGGGGAACAAACGCGTGCTAAGGACATATTAGTAGAAATTAAGAAGACAGGACATGTAATGCGAAGGCAAGATAACCGTTCATCATTAGGGGTAGCAGAGTGGATCCCTAGAGAAGGCAAGCGTGGCAGGGGGCGGCAGAAAGCTGATGGGCAGATGAGAAGCACGGTTTGCGAGGACAAATTGGTCGAAGCCAGCCCAGAGCCGGGATAATTGGAGATCTATGGGAGAGGCCTTTGCCCTGCAGTGGGCGTAAATAGTCGGATAATGGTGATATGATCTCAGGGTAGTCTCCGGCCATTAGCTATCTTGGCATATATTAGTGGCTGACCGGTTGTAATATATTTCCACTGACGACGTAATTTGTGTTTTAATTATTTCTTGTCAGGAGCCATGCGCGAAGAGACGCGCAAGAGGACGTCTTCAAGTTCCAGTCACCATCACTTTGGCAGGCTCGGCAGAGTAGGACGAAAACTGAATACAGGCAACTTTCGTAGGGAATCAAAGTCTAACATACCATGCAGCTGATCCTTGCCGTCTGGCAGTCGGTTGAAGGTGTGCTGGACGGCTGCCGCAGGGCTCCGCGGAGCAGCTGGAGAGCGTGTTCGTGCAACTGAGCTGCTCTCTGGCAGCGGCTGAGTTCGCGCTTCGCTTCGAGCACCGCGACCTGCACACCGACAACGTGCTGGTGCGACGCACCAGCGAGGAGCACGCCACGTACGCGCTGCAGGGCACGGTGCTCAAGGTGCCCACGGCTGGCGTCTGGGCATCCGTCATCGACTACACCCTGTCGCGGATCTCCAAAGGTGCGCTTCCCGTGGTCTTCCCAAAATGGCAGTGAATACAAGTTCGGTTCCTTAAAAATGCCCCTTTGTCGCATAATAATGGCACCAATTTTGTCGTAAACTTTAAAGAAATGACTGGGATATTACAGAGAAGAACAACAATGGGCAGTTTCACAGCCACTTTCTGAGGGTTTTTCTATGACGTCAGAGGGAATTGTTTGTTGCGATTGGCGGCCATGAACCTAAGCAACCGTCAAGGCAAATCGCTGGGCGATGGTAGCGGTGATTCCTGTTCCCTTTGAGCGTACCACTGTAATGTTAGGGTGCGGTTAACGCCCTGATAACTCTGTTCTCGGTGCTTGCCATAATACCAGAAACTTGATTATATTGCGTCACTGTAGCGGGAAATTTGAAAGTTTTTCAGAATCCCTTGGAGTATGCAATAAATTAGCGGGAGACACCAAAGTCTAGTTCTTTTTAAGTGAACAAAGTTGTATTTTGTATTGATGGTCTTTTTACAGCGGAGGCATTAGGTTCCGCGTTTTTCCAAAAAACGCCGTTGTTGCTGTTGTTGTCCGGTTGAGAAAATTGCTGCCGCTGTGGGGCCTGAACACAGACCGCCTTTGAGGTCGTACGGGAATCGAAGCGGGGTCTGCACTGTTTGAGCAGAATGCGGCACCGTCGCACTACCCGAGCGGGCGGCTATTGGTGGAATAACGGTTACATTGGCGGGCGCTCTGTGACAGGCGAGGGTGACTGGTAGAACGCGTGCACGCCGGCCACGTAGAAGCTTGTGGCGTGAAGGGTTGCCAGTGGTCCTGTCGAAGTAATGCACGCCACCAGACGAAGAAACGATAGCGTACAAATGCACGGAGACATTTTGTAGCAGTAAAGGTGTCTTTGATTAGAATAACTGGGCTTTTGCCTTTAAAGTACGTTAGCAGACGTATGTGCCCTGAGGAATTTTCGGCTTGCGGGTTGTGCCTTTCTGGCTGCCTTCATTTAGCGAGCGTCCTCAGGACGAGCTGCTGTCGAGACAACACACCTCAGCAACAAGAACCTTATCTCCTTTGCAGTCGTACTGGGTGGGTGCAGGTTAAAAATGAGCAGGCTCGGCTACACAAGGGCTCCAAGAATATCACCTTAAGCAGAGTATTTGCAAAAATATATCTTACTGTGGCATGGTACTTTCGAGTGTCCAGAACTGAGTAGCGTGGTAACAGTCGCGAGCATGCATCAGTGATTGAAATGTCCACTGCAATCTGGGCGATCCTCATAGCCCAAAAACCAAAGCGTCATAAGGTTTCTTGCTAGATTGGTGTAGCGTAGACGCGCCAAGCCGGCTCATCGCAATGTGGTCCCGCTAGCGTCCCAGACCCGCTGAGAGCTGTGTGAATGACCCAAGGAGGAGGGAAAAACGTACGCTTGAATGCACACAAGCCATACAAAGTACGACCAACCAAGTAAATTATATTCACCCTCGCTCTGATAGGACCTTGGCGTGTGTACATAGCGTAAGAGTCATTTATAGTCACGCCCAGTAGAACGTGAAACGCTCAATAGTATTCTGGGGAACATTTCGTCAAAACGACAATGGGGGATTGGGGTATCCACGGCTGGGGGGGGGGATCGCTTCAAGGGACGCCCCTTGAGTGCCCCAAAACGTTGTGCCAACTGTAGCACCTACAGTGAGTGTCATCACCCTCTCTCCCATGCCCCGATGTAGCCAACCTTTCACACCCATCTTTCCCTTCCCGCCCCCACACGCACGCGCAGTGGATCGCTCTGGATGTGCATCTGGGAAACGATGACTTCATCTTCACGCTCGACCTGTCTTGGGGCTATATAAAATCAATGCCTACTACTTGATGAAGCGGCTGAAAATACTTGCATGATGGTGTCAATACCAATGAGCGTTGCAGGTCATATTGGGGACGCTCTACACGGTTATCGTGCGCACTAAGGAGGCAATCAATTACTTCGTTACGTCGCTAGGTTGGCCGATATTTGTTTCACGGGCGCCCCTGAGGACGCACTCTTCATTGTGGGTAATGAAGGTTGGGAGGTGACTGTGGGATGCGTCACTCTGTTTTTTATTGCCGCCCAGGGCACGAGGCGGAATACGCGGCCACCAAAATGCCCCAGTCGGTGCTGTTTACAGACCTCGCCCTCGACTCGCAGCTCTTCGGAGGATCGGGCAGCTACCAGTATGACATATACCGGATCATGAGGGAACGCAATGGGTACGTGTGTGCAGGAGCGCTGTTTCACTTTTTAGGTGCGGAGTACCTTAGGACCGCACAATGTCCATTCGCGTCCGTGCGCATAGCATTTGCAATCGCAAAAACCACGCAGGCACCGGCAAGATTCCAGCCTGTGTCTTGTAGGCCAGACAGAGTTAGTGTCAGTCGTCTTACCGATTGTGCTACAACCGTAAGTTAGTACCCGAGAGTCAAACGGCTTACTCCCTCGCCTGTAACGGTGCGGAGTACCTTAGGACCTCCGAACGTCCGTCCGCGTCCATTCTGTGCGCACACCACCAACCGAAAATCAAGCGAAATTCGATTTCAGCCGTGAGTTGGTTTCATTTAGGGAATAATCAAGGCTCAATTAAGGCTCAAATCGAATGACGGTCGGGGTGCAACTCGGATGTCACTCTGGGCGCAACTTGGATGTCATTTCGAGTCCCCGTACTCCGCACCCTCGCCATCACCCACGGAGTGCAGATGCTGCCATTTCTATCCACTACGAAGCTTCTTTTCTTATTAAGGACTCTGATTCGCACGAAGGCACGCTTTCATATTTCCTGAAGCCGGGGAGCTTCGAAATCACTTTATACTACAGTTTGGAGCATAAAACTCGCGCAAAAATAGTTTCAAAATACCGAAAGGCTTAACATTATTGTGTATTTATTAAAACTAAAATAAAATACACGTCAACATCTATGTACATGTACCACTCACACTTGTAACAAATGGCAGCAGCTGTCGGGCATTGCCCTCAGCGTAAGAGCTTGAGCTTAACATTACGGTTTAATAGAGAGTTTTAGTATAACGCGAGCTAGCGTTTAGCGCGCGCAAAATATTGCGCTTGCGCTCCGGAAACGTTTTCTACATATCCCGCTTTTAGTACAGCGCCCGCAACGCTCCGCTAATAGCATGGCGCTGCTCATAATCGTCGCTAGCGCCATCTAGGCTATGAACAGGCAACTTTATTTTGGCAAGCCAACCAGCCCATACGAACGCGAGCAAAGGTAAACGGCGGTACCCCTCGCATCGACTGTGTTCGGCACGGCTTGGCACAGCGACACAGTGAAGTGAAGTAAATAGTTTTTTTATATAGTATTCTGTGTGACCGCGGGTACCTGTCACTGTCAGCAACGTCAGAGCGTCGGTGAAGGAGAGGCTCCTGTGCACAGAACCATTCCGGCCGGCAGCGGCCAGTGGGGACAGGCCCCCTCCTGAAAACATGTTTCGCGGGACCAGCGGCCGCCGCTTGCGGCCCGCAAGCCCGCAACACACCGCCCGCAAACTCAGGAAAGTTGCATGCGTCCGCGAAACGCAAACCCTCTTTCTGCGGACGGCATATGCGCACCAGTGCGCGCGCTAAACGCTAACTCCCGCTATACTAAAACTCCCTAACGTCTAACGACGTCAACCGCTACCCGCAACATGAAGTTGAATCAATAAGCTCAGTGCTTTATTCAATGGGTAATGGTTGACGACGTCGGGCTTCAAAGGATGACGTTACGCCTAATGACCAATGCTTACGATTACCGTTTGGCAACTTGAACGATTAATAAATTTTAACGTTGGGTTTAGTAACAAGCACAGCCACGGCTTGTCCATCGAGCTACGTGTACCGGTTGATGATGCTAGCCCCCAAAGGGCGGCGTTGGGTCAAACGCTGGGCCGTCTCGGCTACCCTCGTCGCCCCTTCGCTGTGCTGCCAAGTAACGTTCGCGCAAGCGAGCTATATACTGCAGAAATAAGAAAATCAAGGAAGCCTGCACTCCCGCCCGAGACTTGAATGGCGAAGCTGTTGTAGGTGAGCAGTGGCGGACACAAAGTTGAGGTTTAGTGGCATTTCAATGACCTTATGTTCATCAAGGCCAGAGTGAGGGCGTCGTTTTGGTCGACATTTTTGTAGGCCAATCTGAAAGAACGAGTTATTATCTCTAGCGTACGCTTTGCACGCCGAGCCTCTCGGAGCGCGGCCTCTTCCTCGACACTGCGAACTATCCACAGCCGGGCCGTATGGAGTCAGTGATCACTTACAGCAGCTTTGGCAGTCGCGGCTCTTCTACGGTACAGAGCGCATGCTCCCGACGACACGAGGACGAACAAACGAGGGGCGTACGCTAACGCGTGTCTTTCTCGTTCAGAGCAAGTGTTGCCACGACACGGCGAACGCTGGAGTGTTTTTGTGGCCGACGATGACCAATGTCCTTAAGTGGGTATGCCTAGCTTGACGAACGCGCGCTCGAGGCACGCGTGCACGAGCGTTCGGCATTTTTCTGGTGCTTTTAAAAACTGCGGACACCATAAACAAACGATTGGCTCCGCAGCTTCGCTGTTAATACGGCAGGCTCAATTAACGAGGCTTTATAATGTAGGTTTATAACAGGCTTCCCATATTCCTCGCGCAGGCGGTAGAGGTAAGCTAGAGCGCGTGACACATGAGCGTCTGAGAAATCCGGCTTCTGATGCAACGCGGCAAAGTACCTAAACTTAACAACTCGGGGACAACTTATGAACGGCAAGGGAAGTCTCATAACCGCCGCCGGACGTTCTTCCGCGCTGCGCGAACGGAGCGTTACTGCGAGTATTTTGAAAGTAATGCGAGTCGTTTTGCGTGATTTCTCGCACTTAATCTGCTTATAAATTCTTCCAGCGACGACAAAAAAAAAAAGGTGTGAAAAAGATAACGATGTTACGCATTCAGCGCAAACTCGTATCGAAACGCGCGCGCATTGACACCCGGTTCATCGCTTCGGCGGACTAATAGACTGCATGAGTTACTGCCGTTCTTAGCTTGCACATGATTCTAGCAGCTCACTTGCGTGCCGGACCGGCAGACCCACGGGTCTTCCAGCCGTGAAACCGGTTCGCGGAGCGGCAAATGCATGTGCATACGCGTGCTTTTCCACTCACGTGCTTTGCCTCTAATAGTGATTCAGTGCCAAACAGGGCAAGGGGAACATACTCGAGGGTATATTGGGTGGCATCTTCTGAGCTTCCTGGCAATGCGGTGCACTCAGCGATCTCGCTTCGTTCACTCTCCACAAACACGGCTCGCAGCAACGACTGGCAAACGTACGACCCGTTCACCAACGTCATGTGGCTGGACTACACGGCGCGCAAGCTGCTGGCCAAGCGCCCGAGATGCCCCGGTGGCGTCCCGCCGCCTATGTGCGCCAGGCTCGCCGAGTGGCAGAACCAGCTGCCGTCCTTCCCGTCGGCCGGGGCCTTCGTGACCCAGTGCCTGTTTCCCGCCCCTCGTCCGGCCAACCGGAAGCGGCGCAAGGAGCACGCTCCCCCCCCACCCGGATACCACGCCATGGCGCTGCGGCGGAAGTGAGGCTTCGCGCAAGCGGTGAGCTTTGTGACATTCAAGGCGCAAAGAGGACGAAGTGCACGGCTGCTCCATTACAAAGACTGATTTGTCGTGTTAACAATGATACTGCTTTTATCGCAAACTTCGAAACATAACTTAGACAATGAAGAAAAAAAAGATGAAGCAGTGGCAACTCCTTAGCCACTTTCTGGCTGTCTTTATGATGTCACAGTTTTTATGACGTCACAGTGGCTTCACAGTTCAATTGGCAGCCGCCGACGTAAGCGTCGGCGGAGAAACGTGACTGGGCGATTGTAGTGGATCGTTTAGTTATGTTTACCTCTATAGATTGATGACTGACGTGCCCTTAATAATCTATTTTAGTGCTGGTCCCTATTGCGTCACTGCTGTCAGTATTGCGTCACTGAAGCGCTAAATTTCTATGTTTTACAACTATTCTTGCATTCTCTATATTAAAAACGTGTTTCGTGGCTAGAATATGGCTGAGCAAGATAACGAATGGCTAGTTCTATCAAACTGAACGACGGTGCGCTTGACTCCACTTCCCTTGAAGTTCTGCCAGTGCATACATTCACTTTCTTGCTTGTAAAAATGTTCGCACTGGGGCTGAAGTTTTTGAAATGATATAAAGAAAGTGACCATTTCTTTTATGTTTTCTCCTCCTGTCTAGATTTGCCTGGAACCAGCCGACTCCAATAGGCGATTGAGTGGACATCAGCTACTTGTTCGTTAACGATTACTGGATTTGATTTTCTTGATATCTCAAAGATATGAGAACGTTCTTGCGTGTATACGTACACCAGCTACTCTGTAGATTTCTTGATTAAAGTACGACGTGGGTCCCTTACGTGGCATTTGTGTCGTTGTCTTTTTTGCCACTTTAAGTTGGCCTGTTTCATGAACGGTCAAGTACTTTGCCATGTCATCATCATCATCATAATCACCAGCTCCTGTGCTAACTGCGACCAATTTATCCTCGCCAACTTCGTGATCTCATCTGCCCATATAACTTTTTGCCGCCCCCTGCCACGCTTTCCTTCTCTAGGGATCCACTCTGCTACCCTTATTTACCAACGGTAATGTTATCCACAACCAGTTATTCTTAATTTCTACTAATATGTCCTTAACACGCGTTTGTTCCCTGACCCACTCCGCTCTCTTCTTGTCCCTTAACGTTACACCTATCATCTTCCGTTTCATTGCGCGCTGAGTCGTCCTCAACGTAAGTTGAACCCTCTTAGTGAGCCTCCAAGTTTCTGCCCCGTAGGTGCGTATCGGTAAGATGCAGCTGTCATACACTTTCTTCTTCAGAAACAATGGTAGGCTGCCATTCATTATCTGAGGATGCCTGCCGAATGCACTCCACCCCATTCTTACCCTCCTAATAATATCTGCCTCATGGTTGGGATCCATGGTCACAACTTGGCCTAGGTAGATATATACGCTTACCACTTGCACTGCCTCGCCACCTATCTCAAACCGCTGTGCTCTCCCGAGGCTATTGAGCATTTGTGCGTATTAATCTTCAGGCCCACGATTCCACGCTGCTTGTCCAGTGCGGTAATAATGCTTTGCTCACCGTATGAAAACAGTGCTGAAGTTATTTTTCTAGAACTAATCTTTTGCTTCATGAACATGAGGTGAAGCCATCCGGCCTTCATCTGCATGGTGTCTTTCTTATTTTAATCATAATTTTAATTATCGCGAAATCAAAATACCCCCTCCCCACAGGAAAAGAAACCGTGCTTGGAGGAGTTTATGCTAAGCATCTTCGGAAGTGTCATTACAGTGAACATCATGATTACGTTGAACGTAATAAGTGTGCTGGGATGTTTTTTTTTGTGTTAAGAGTACCAAGTTACCTTTTACGCTTGGATCTAATAAGTTGAGAACAGATAAAGACTATGGGCTACTTTTACACTTTATATAGGCCCTGAGTTTGTCGAGTGCTGGAGATTTCTACAAGGTTATCTTGATCAGTTAGTATTTAAGGTAACAGCTTGGTGGACGGAAAATACAATTCTTAGTCGTACCGCGAAGTGCACCACAATAAAGGAAGTCACCATCAGGCTAGTTGCAGGGGAAGGTCGAACGAGGCAGCAAAAACATTGTCTCGCATCCTGTGTTGAAGTTAACATGTCCTTTCTGCAGAGCAACTTATTATTCAAGTCGTGCCTTCTGTCTTGTCCAAGACACAGGCGGTGTATTGAGATCAGGCGTGACAGAACTTGAACTTTGTTGAAAAGCTGGACAAGCCGTGACGGCACTTAGCCTGTTTTATATACTATAGATGCGGTTACGTGCTCCCATGCTTGACCTGGGGTCTCCGGCAGTGGAAGCCGCGACTGCCATAATTAAATGGCTACAAAATTCTTTATTGCCGACGCGCTAGTAGTACTAAACCTTGCTGAGTATTGATCTCTCGGTTGGCGATTACCAAACTCCAGCGCCCCATTTGCTTCTGCGATTCATTTTGCCCGGTCGATCCGCCAGCGCTGGTCGTCCAGGGTTGCGCTGGAAACAGCGGCTTCCCATCCGGAGAGGGAGGGCTTGGGTGTGGGAGTTTGGCTTAAACACAAGAACCCCGCTGCCATTTATACGTAATATTTTAATAATTATAAAATGGATCAGATACTAATGGCGGTGGTCTTCGAAACAAGTATTGCCGTTATAAACAACGCATTTTGTGAAGTCACACCGTCTAACTGATCGCGAACGGTGGTCAAAAGCAATCGGGCGTTAACGGGCTTCGGAAACTGCCCAAACTAGAGTATGTCAAAGTGACGGTGATGCTCTGGCAATTAAACTAAAACAAAACGGACGAGAAATCAAAGCACCGTTTAAAACACGACGATAAGGGTTCGGGGGAAAAGGCAAATACAGGGAAGTACGAACTAAAGATATGACGGCAGTGAACCTGCTCAGCTGAGTACAACGGGAAGCGCTACTGCATGTTGATACGGAAGCGCCGAGCACAGCGCTCTCTCCACGATACCTGTGTCACTGGAGAATTGAGCGTGAAAGTAAAAAGAAATAAAACAGGAGTATAAAGGCTTAGGTAGCAACACTACTGCTGTGTTTTCGAGACGGTGAAGTGTATGGAAGGAATAGTGCTTCTTCAACCGCAGGCACAATAAATGTTTTTCCAATCCAATCCGTGTGCTTGGTTTCACTGCTTCATTCATCAACAGCCTTCTCAGGTTTACCAGACGAGGTGTCACGGAGCTGTCCGTAGTCGTCGTGGCTCTGCGGGCCTTTTTGTTCGGAGTCGTAAGTCCGTCGGAAGCCCAGCAGCTGTAGTACGCTCTGGTGCACCGAACGAGCCAATCTGATGCGGATCCGTTGGCGCTTTCGATGTTTACGTTAGGCATCCTCCGGTGCGCCACACGTACACCTGCAATCCCAAAGTCAACCAGGAGCTCTGAGCGGGGCTTGAGTACTGCCGATGCCGATCAATGTGAGCGCGAACGCCAGGAGGCCGCTGGTGATTACAAGCCCGATTAGATTGTCCCGCAGGGAGTAGGACAGTGAGGCCTCGCGAGTACGTCTCAGCACCACAGCGTGCGACGCCAGGCTGTTTGGCATCCCGGCTGGGTTGGGGGTCTTTCCTTTTCCAACCACCTGGTGCGAAGCTGGCCGGGAAAGCCAAGCGGTTGCGATGGGGCTCTCTGTGGTTGGCACAGTGCTTGCTGTAAAGGCGAAAGCTGTAGGGGCGGTGGCGTTCGTCAACAAGCGAAAAGATACACACGCTGTTACTTTCCTGCACAGCGGTGGCTGTCGCGATGGTGGTGCTGGCGGTGGGGCCATAAAACACCGCGCAACCTATCGGAAGGAGTGGCCAACAAAGGCTAATATTTCATACCAAAATGGTCGGGAAGTCTAAGTAGAGCGAACGTCATTGTAAGTCATTTCAGAAAACAAAACCTAAAGCGTTTGCGAATATAAAAAGAATGAGTGGTGGGCACAGGATACAAAATTCCAAAAAATGGTTTTGATTCATTTTTCTGAAAAAATATCCGGAGCCATCTCCACTAAAGTGAAACCTGGGGAGGGGCGAAGCATGCAGTGTAAGAGTGTATTCTTGGTGCCTTGCTTTTAAATGAGAATGCATTTCTTAGTCGGGGGTTGTCGTGCTCCGTCGGGGTGCGCCTGCATTCCTCCAGCGCGAGCGCACGTGAGCGCGCGCCTCGTAGTTCTGCCTTCGTCGTCGTCGTCGTCGTCGTCGTATCGGCGCGGCGGACCCGCGCCGCTACAGTCGGGGGTTGTAGTGCTCCGTCGGCGTGCGCCCGCAGGTGTTATCTCTCCGCGCTCCTCCTCGCCCCTAGCAACAGCTGTAACGCGCCTAGCAACCGGAGCAGGTGGTAGCTCGGGCGGGAGTAGCGGAGGGCAAGGGGAGAGGAGGAGCGCGCTCGGGCGTGTGAGGGCGCTTGCATCGCGGAGCTCGGGCGGAGTAGCGGAGAGTGAGTGGAGAGGAGGAGCGCGCTCGGGCGTGTGAGGGCGCTTGCATCCCGGAGCTCGGCGGGAGAGAGAGCTCGCGCGCGGGGCGGGCGTGTTGCGCGGGTCTCTCTCTCCTCTCCGCGTACCCTCTCTCCGCTCGCTGCGCTCGGAAAATGTATATAAATGCAGTGGAGCGCACGCCTCTCTCCGTTACTGCTTGCCGCAGCGCACTCATCAGTGCACCCAATGCATTCGCATTTCCGCACGATCCCCTTCGGGGAGGTGGGGGGAGTTTTTTTTTGTCAATGGGGCTGAAACCGTTGGGGGGTAGAGGCATACAGCTATGCTGTAAAAGTATCTTGTCTTTGAAGCACGAAGCTCCCCAGCGCGAGGCGTAAACGATTTTCGTGGTGTTTTTTAGTACGCATTTTAAAGCGCTCCAGCGCGAGGCGTAAACGAGTGTCCCGGTGGCGTATTTCCAAACGCTTCGCTGCACAGAGCACCCACGTGACATGCCGGTTCGCGCGAGGCAAAACGGTAATTGGCTGCGCCCCTAACCAAAAAGCGATACCAAATCCCTATTATTAAAAAAAACAACACGTTAATTATTAAGAAAAAAATTAGCTGTACAAAACAAGGTAAGCTTTGAAAAAGACTAAGAGCTTGACCTGGTCGTGCTCGAACCCAAGCCATCAGCGCCCGTACTCGCTGCTCTACATCGAGGCCACAGAGAGAGAGAGAGAGAGAGAGAGAGAGAGAGGGCTTTGAAAAAGCAGAGAGTTTTGCCGGTGTTTGCAATCCCCTGCTAGGGGTCGGCGATGTAGCGAAAACAGGCATATATAAAGAGGTGGGCAGAAAGAAAAAAAAAAACACTGGCGTGGCTTGACGTGCTCTACGGACTATTTTTTAAGTGCGAATGCACTTTATAAGCGACCCCAAACCATCCACCGCCGGCGGCGGCGGCGTCGGCGTCCGCAGTGCTCCTCTATATTTAAAGAAGAAACAGCATCCGGCGCCAGGTTTCGATCCGAGGACTTCGCGGGCCGCAGCCCGACGCTCTACTGAATAAGCCACGGACTTTTTTTTTTTTTTTTTTCTTTAATACATGGAAATTTTAGAGAGAAGTCAGCCAAGACAATTGACACACAATATAAACACTAACAGACAGAAAAGGGTAAGCCCGTCAGTCTAACAAAGGTCGGCACCAATTCAAAACTCAGGCAAGCAAACGCACGCATCCAAAAGATGCAGCCACTCTGGTGGATCCTCTGCGCGACGTAAACGCTCCGTACCAACGCCGCCTGTTCCCGAAAAATGACCTTGGTCGGCCTAGGGGGTTCAGCATGCCGATCAGTCATGCGGCACTTCCACAAGCTAAACAAACCTAGGAGCACAAAAACGTCATACGGCACCCGATTAACGTCCTCAAATGGCAAGAAGCGAATGGTGTATGGGGTGATGTCAATGTCCTTTTTTAGTGTCCGTTGCAAAACGTCCCAGAAAAACACCGCGTCACGGCACAGCACAAAACAGTGGTCAATAGTTTCTGGTTGGTTGCACAAGCGGCAATTGTCTGACCAAGGGATCGACATTCCTTTGTCTCGCAGCCATGTTTTAACTGGAAGCGTTTGCGAATGAAGCTTAAAGAAAAACGTTTTAGCATTTGGCGGCACGCACATACGCTTGACACGGTCTAAAACATTATTCGTATGGTCCCGCAAGTATGGCTGGCGATAAAGAGGCACGGGGAATAGATTATGAATTAAAGTGTTCGTCATAGCTGTCCTTGAAAGACTAAACAGGTACTCCAGAGAAAACCGCGCAGTAAGGAAATGAAAAGTATCTACAACTTCTTTTAGAAAACCCCATGGCGGCTTTTGGTTGACCTCACCCGTAGAAACAAGGAGAAACGGCAAATGGTAACTTATGCGCTCTTGAATTACAGTACGTAAAAATGGATGCTCCGCCGACTTGTAGAAGAAAAACCGAGACACAAGTTGGTGCACAAACAAATGCATTAACCCAACACCACCAGACCGTAAAGGAAGAAACAAATTATCTCTGCGCATTGGCTCCCATTCAGATCCCCACACGAAGGTAGCAAACACTCTGTGTAGAGCCTGGACTTTCGCCCGCGCACAGTGCAGTACCTGAAGCACATAAACAAGCTTTGCTACCAAGAAGACATTTCAGACTTGCGCACGGGCAAATACAGAAAGTTCTCGCCCCATCCATGCCTGCGAGGCACGCTTGACATGCGTGAGTGCTGAAGACCAGTGTGGTCCTGAGTTCCTTATTTGGTGCAAAGGCACGCCAAGGTACTCAAGCGGTGTGCTGTCCCAATTAATACCTGCAAATTTGGAAGGTTTGGTTCCCCACAGGCCAAGCCAAAACCCCTTAGTTTTCTCCATATTCATGACCGCTCCAGACACGTCACAAGACAAACAAGACCCCTGGACCGGATGGACTGAGCGGGGAATTTTATCAGAAGTTTTCTGATATCCTCGCTCCAGTCCTCTTGGACATATTCATAGCCGCATACGATCACGGTGTTTTGCCCCCTACCTTTTACTTAGGGCACACAGTGTTAATACCAAAAACTGCGGATGAACACAAGCTGCGATCTGTAGACGGCTATCGGCCAATCTCTCTCTGCAATGTTGACTATAAAATATTCGCCAAAGTTTTATCGTCTTCAACCGTCTTCAACACGTAATTTCTAGTTTAGTTGGTTCTCACCAAACGTGCGGTATTCGTAACAGAAGTATTCAAACGAATATACATATTGCTCGTTCTATATTGGAATGCGTGTCTGATTCAGTTGAACAGGTGGCCCTTATCCAAATTGACCTTGCGAAAGCATTTGATCGGGTGTCTCACGACTTTTTATTTGCACTTTTGGAAGCGGCTAATGTAGGTGATGTGCTATATAGAGGCATTCAGCTTTGCTACAAGAATTGCACTACACAACTTGTCGTCAATCGCATCCTCTCGAAGCCAGTTCAGATCAGATCGTCTGTTAGACAGGGCTGTCCTCTATCGCCGCTACTGTTTTCACTGTACATAGAGCCTCTTTGTGTTAGCATACAAAAGAGTCAAAGAGTACGTGGTTTTTCGTTAGCGTCATGTGAAGTTAAAGTTCTTGCGTATGCTGATGACATTGCCTATTTTTGTGTTGACAAGCGTAGTGTTCACGAAGCCCTTGCATTGACTAAGGAATAAGCCACGGACGCGACGCTGATATTGTCAGTAACGCGCCTTATATCTTTAACGCATTCAAACTACGTCGTCAGCGGCGTGCGTTGGCGACTCAGCGGCGTTATAGCGGCTTGATAACTGCGTGGTGTACACGTGATACTACAAACCCGATGGAAGAGATGGAAGAGAAGGCGGCGAGGCGGTGGGCTGCGGGGGCCGAGCGCAAGCGCCGCAAGCGGGCCGACAACCGTGCATTCGCACTTTCACATTCTCCCCCTCGGGGAAATGCGGGGGAATTTTTCAGATTGTGTCACAGAATTTACAATTTTAAAATGTGACCAATTTTTTCAAAGTCAGAAAACAAGCTTTTTAGAGCCTGACGCTACTTTGAGGGGCACGTCCATGGTGCATGGGATAGTCTTCAGAGTTACAGGCCTTCAATCTAGGCGTTCAATATCGTCAAAAAAAAAAAAAACGGGATCTTTGTGCCAAGTAGGCGACCATTCTAATAAAATATGTTCAATGCTTTTTTCAGAAGAACGGGTTGGTCGTCAGTCCGAGGCGAAAAAGGTAACTGTTGGTGTAAGCCGAGTTCACTCGTAGGCGATGATATAATGTCTCCAGGGTACGAGGGCGCTGTCTTGGAAGTCTTGATTTCAACTCCGGGTCAATCGCGTGCAAAAAGACTTCGTTATTCGGTTGGTTACACCATAGCCAGTTTCTTTCATGTACGGCAAAGCTGTGCACCATGGAGGAAGCCTCCGTTTTTGTAAAGTACACTTTGCGGTATTTCCTGAGCCCGAACGGAGGGCTCGTTTTAACAGGCGCTCAAAAGAATAGCGCGCGCTGTGACATCATACATGCCACGTGGTGCTCTGTGGAGCGAAGCGTTTGGAAACACGCGTCCCGGTGTTTTTGTAGTACGCGTTACGGTCTAACGCGGGGCGTAAACGAGTGTCCAGGTGTTTTAGTACCATGACTACATTAAACGACGATTACGATGACGACAACGACAGGAGACTCCAACAGCCCGAGTACCTAAAGGGATTCTCCCCTATTAACTGAACGTAAACAGGTCATAAATTTCACTTTATCCAGGAATATAAAACAAGCCAGTGGGGTAAAAATCTTTTGTATGACAAAACAAATCTCGATTATCGCAATTAGTAACTAGAATACAGGTGGATACTTCAGACTGTTTACGTGAATGGGTTGCGAAATCAATTATACGTGATGTGTGAGCCCTAGACCATAATCTCGTAATAAAGTTTATTCATTACAATTTCCTTTTAGACTATGGGGCCCTCTGTGTGTAATGGTAGATTACGAGAAAATCATCTACCGCTCCACGATGGTTCAACGCGAAGCTTTCTCGTGATGAATTCATTGGATGGCCAATCCCACACTGCGAGTATATGCTACTCTGTAGGTACGCACCACTTTGCTAGAATGCCGAGAGCAAGTCTTGGGTGCGCAATCCGTAATTCTAACGTTCGAGTTTGGGGTGTACGGCGCAAATCTGTTAAAACCTGCTGCTGGGCGTTCGTTTAGACCATGTCGACATGTAGCAATCGGTAGACGCCGGCTGCATAAGGCGAGTGACCTGAGTTCTATTCCGGACACGGGTAGTGTTTTTCTTTCACTTCACCCCACGAACATCCACCACCATCGTCAGAGAAAGTCAGGGAAAGTTGGCGCACAACGGCACGGGTGTGGACACTAAAGCTTCGCTTTAAGAGGGCGTAGGAAAGACGCCCCACAATTCTGTGTCACCGCCTTTTTCGCGCACTTTGCCGTAATGTACCAAAACAAACACCCCAACTTTTCATCGTGCACAATGTATCATCGTGCACAATGTAATCGAAGGTCATTCGTGATAATAACCCATTCTGCGGTGCCGATGCATCTTTGCGACAGACCTGTCCTGGTTGTGTCTGCGGGCGGTGGCTGTAGCTGCAGTGAGCAGCTGTCTGTTTGCGACATTTCTGTGTTCCATAGCACATTTTTCTCCGGCAAACTTCCGCGCGCGACCACGCTTCACAGCTGTGGGCGAGGTATACGCTTCAAAGTCCACAGCAGTGGAGACAGCACAGCCAAGAAGAAAGCTGTCCAGTGGTGCTACAATCTTTTCATCAATGCCGTAACTGCCCTTCTCCTATTGCGTTGGCTATCGCTCTTAGTTATTAAGACTAACAGGCTTGGCTATTATCCGTGTTTAGCAATACCTACACCAAATAGGGCACACATGCTTGGCTACACAGAACTCATGTCACCCTCCGGTAGTGGGATTGTCTCCTCCTATTATCATCATAATAATTGCTTTAGCATTGTGTTGTTTTGTTAGGCGAACCTAAGTACCGCAGGTATAAATCAATGAACCGCTAAATATCGCCCCATATGACCTTAAGAAAGTGCCCCTGGCACTGGAAATTTACTAAGGCCACGTGCGCTATTGAGGCGCCTACGGAGCCGCCACCGACCAGTATTCGGTTACCGACCGAACCAATCGGTGGCTCCGACGGCTTCCGCATGCAGTGAAAACGAGTAGTCGCTCGTTCGTATAGAATTGAGGGTGCGCAAAGGGTGATACCGGAGGAGTAAGGGCGATGGCCGGGGGATACTGCGATAACGCCCAGCCCAAATGAAGGTCCTAGAAACTCGACATCTCGGGAGTATACAATCCTACTATAGTGTAGGAGCTCACAATCGCTGGCTTCTAAAATTACCCCCCTAGAAGTATGGGAGGGAATTTGTAATTGCTTTCTTTGAATAATAATTTCTGTTCAACTCGCAGTCCCGTCCATTTAAATATCGAGCATGCTCTCTCTGACATAGGTAACCCGCATAAGGTCTCAGGATTGTTTTACCTGATTTCCCCACAACGAATTCATAATGTGGCGAATGTGGATTTGCGCTAATAAGTTTCTTTTACGGATTCCTTCATGTGTATTCACTTCTTCCATAAATCCTATTCTTTGCATGCAAATTCTGGCACTCCATCCCTCGTCACCTTGCAGGACATCACACAGCATTACCGCGCAGTTAGACAATCCCCTCGTTCTCGTTATCCTTATACACTCAAAAAAGGAAAAATAAACAGACTAGTGTGCGTCGAATCCACAAAAACCCTTTCCCTCAACCCACCGGCCTACACGCCACCTACCCAACCAAAGACCCAGCACAATGGGAATGTTCTTCTCAACTATGCACCCTAACCCACATCGCCATCGGGTATGCCCACAACCCAGCCCTCTCCCTTTTTCCTCTACCATACTCTTCCCTTTCCCGAGTTGTGGGAGAACGTGACGACAAGCGCTGACCTGGACGGCCGTCAACTACTCGACTCGAGGCCAGAGATTGCTAAACCTTCCCTTGGGCTCTGGTACTAAGCAACCACATCCAGTTCCCTGCTATGTGAAGTTCTACAAACTACAAACGTTACCTATACCGGGAGCCGGAAACTTTTCTTCGGACTTTGTACTATAGCAAGAAAAAGGCTATCGGGATTTTGAAATGAAATGGCTAAGATCTGATATAAACGGCCAGCACGGGGTGCCGGACCGGAGACTTGAAATTTCTGGTTAATTTGTTGAATATGGTACAAACGTATGCGCAAAGAGCTGGCTACGATGGTGAGGCCGTCGATTGTTCGCACGAGGACATCAAACCAAAAAAGTGAACAACAAAGTTCACTATTTTGATGGGGGACTTTAAAGTAAATGTAGGTGAGAAGCAAATAGCAGAAAGGCAAATGGGAAAATTTGGAATCGGCACTCGCAAGAGTCGAGGAGATGCAGTGGTTGGGTTCATGGAAAGAAAAACCCTCCCACGCATAACACCAATCCCGCCGCTACAAGCCGAAGCCCAGCTAAACACCCTAGATGAGATCATCCATCAGCGTCGTTCCGCTCGCCTGCTAAAGCGTGGATATGTACCGGAGGCAGCGGCTCTCGCTGCGTATATGGGCCACGTTCCTGATACGATGCCAGCCTTTTCTGCGGCTAGACCACCCTGGCTCTACCATCAGGTGACGGACAACAAGCCTCTGGCAAGGCTACATGTCCGAACCTCTGGCCTTCATCAACCTCCGGATGCAGCCCTCCTTCATGTCCGTCACTGGGCGCCTGCGACGCGGACACGAGTCATACAGGCTTTCGTGGACGCCGGGGCACATGACTGCCTCGTAACCACAGCCTTGGCTTGTCCCTCTCACCCAACCTTAAACCAGTGCTGCGCCTACGAGACCCTCCGACCTCTCCCAAGCCTGTTGGCAGAACTTACTGCAATTCGGGATGGTCTCCAAGCGCTCTCATCGACAGTAACTACCGGTGTGAAACTGGAAATTTACACGGACTCAACGACGGCGATACGTGATCTACGTCGCGTTGCGCGTAGCACCAGCATGTCGGCACGTATTCACGCGATCCTGGACACATACCCATGCCCTGTGCGTGTATTGTGGGTTCGCCGGGACATGCTTCCTGCACACATAGCGGCGGGTCGCGCCTGTCGCCGTATAGACCTACAAAGGCCGCTGCCACTTCTTCCGGTGTCCACCCGAGAAGAACTGCTGGTGGAAAAGGAGAACCTCCGCCGCGCCACGCGTGCTTTACTTCCACCGCGTGGAACCGACCTCCCCAGTGGGCTCGCTCGCTGGGAGGAGGTCCTGCTGCGGAGGCTTCGAGTTGGGGTGGCATTATCCCCAGCAGTGACCCACGCTTGGCCTGCCCGCTATCACGCACCGTTTGCGGACACCTGTCCCTTTTGTACGGTCCCTGCGTCTGAAGCCGACACGAGCCACCCTGCCCTTCAAACCTCTCGCCTGCAACACCTCCGGGGCACAGGGCTCCATCCTGGGAGACCCCCTGATCTACAGCGGTGGATATGGGGGCCTCAGTACCGGTCTCTGTTGACGTTTCTGCGTGAAACCAATGTAATGTTGTATATATGACTGTTATGCCGTAAGGCAAACTCTCGCAAAAAAAAAACTTGATGCTAATGAACACATTCACCTGGCAGTGGACCTGCAGGAACTCCCAAAAGAAAAAAAATAGATAGAGACTTTATTGATCAAGGGATGGTGGGGCGAATCAGCCGCCTCGGTCAATGCAGCCGCTGAGGGCCCTGATGATGTGGGCCGCCGGTTCCCGTTGCTCTTGGAGACTTGCCGGAACAGCCAGCCACTCTCCGGAGTAATTGTGTGGTAGGGTAGGGTTGTAGGGGCACTCCCACAGAATGTGGTCCTGGGTAGGAGGAATAAGGCGGTGGGGACAGAGTGGGACAGGGGTGTCTGGCGTGCGTTGGAACAGATGGAGCCGAGTGGGTGTGTGCAGTGTATATGTTTGCGCCTGCCGAATGACTACTTTCTCGCGACGGGTAAGCCCGGAATGGAGGGAAGGGAACGTGCGGCGTATGCTTAGAAGGTCTGCTAAGGTGAAGAGCGAGGAGGAGGGCAAGGATTTGTGTCGCGAGCGTCGACAGGGGCCCGGAGGAAAGCTTCGCGGGCAAGCTGATGAGCGCGTTAGTTCCCTGCAACGCCTGCGTAACCAGGGATCCAGTGCATGTGAAAAGGCCCTTTAACATTGTTGAAGAGGGACAGTGTGGAGGGGAAGGCGAGACCCTGAGCCAGGTGGTAGCATTCTGACTTAGAATCGGTGTAGGTATTTGTCGTGCGGATGGGGGATGTGTTGTCAGCAGCGGCAAAAGCGATACCGAGAAGTTCGGCTTCTTCTGGGGAGGTGCACCGTCCAGTGATGGAGTAGTGAGTACCCCCTGAAGTGATGAAGGCGGCCGCACCGAGGTCATCTTCAAATGCCGTATCTGTGAATACGTGGCGGATGTCGGTATCACGGTTTACTTTCTTGGCGTAGTATGCGGCACGAATAAGACGGCGTTTGGGGTTGCGTTCCTTGTCCATGTGGCGGGGAAAGACACAGCCTGAGACAGTATATTGATCAATGCCATGTAAAATCAAACGTTATATGTTTTCAGAAGGCAGTCTCAAAGGTAGCGCTTCTGGGATACCAGGTCATCATCGATACAGACAACCCTGGTATAGCGACCCTGATAAACAAAGACCTCACCGCAATTGAGCACAAGCTAAGCTCATAAGAGTTAGCGCGCGCACCTCTAATTGAAATATTCCAAAACAAGAGGGGGGGAGGGAGCACAGTCATCCTAAACATATACAGTCATCATCGCAACAAGAAAGAATCCTTCACCGAAACCTTCAGGGAGACCATGAAAATAGCAAACAAGAACCAACTCGTAATAATGGACGACTTTAATGCACCCCATGGAGAGTAGGGTTACCACTTAAACTAACACAAAGGACAAAACCTGATACAAGCCACGGAAAATGAAGACGTATACCTTGATAACGAATCCCGAATGTCCCACCAGGATATAAAGTCAAACTAGCAGAGACACCTGCCCGGATCTTGAAATAATCAAGAGCGCAGAAGGAGTACACTGGTCTAATCTAGAGGAAACACTAGGTTGTGACCATTGTATAATAAGCTTATACCTCCCTACAGCTATTATCAGGAGGACCTTACAAGAAGATAAAATCACCAATTGGGAGAAATACAGGAAAAGGACGTCTTCATTAATTCAAACAACACATATAAAAGAGTGGCGTAAAAAACTGAAACAAACAAATCCGGACGCAACAATAGCGGTGAGAAGCACAGAATTAGAATCAAATATGGACAAACATTTACTACACATATGGGAAGCAAGGCGTAGTCTGGTGAAGAGGTGGAAAAAGCAAAGGCGCAACAAAAAGCTCAAGAAGAAAATTAAAGAAATGACACGGAGAGCACCGGAATACGCAAACCAACTGGGACAACAACATGGGGCTCAATTCAGCAATTTCTTGAAGGGCACGTTGAGCACCTCAAAAACCTGGGCCCTTTGACTGACCCAGCCAAAACAAGGACCGGAAATAACAGAACCTTAAAAAATCTATTAATTCAGTTTAAAGGCACGGAAAAAGAATTACTAAAATCCCTGAAAGACAAATTCCTAGGCACACAGAAGACGGCATCATGCAAGCTACCATACGAGGTAAACAGGAATGAAGCCCTGGACGGAGAAATAAATAAGGAAGAAGTTAGGGCGCCAATCACAGCGGCACAGAAGAACGTGGCGGTGAGTTCGGAACTCATAACAAATGCAATGATTAGAAATTTAAGCGAAGACGATATAGAGGCCCTAACAAAGCACGTAAACGAAGAACTCTGGACAAAAGGAGAAGTCTCATAGGAATGGAAACATGCCGAAATAATAGCATCCCCAAGCCAGGGAAGAAACCAGGAATTGAAGCGCTTAGACCAATCTCACTGACATCATGCTTGGGGAAGGTTTCCGAAAAAATAGCATTAAGAAGGCTACAGAACTACTTGGAAGACAACGACCACTTACCGCACACCATGGTAGGCTTCAGAGAAGGCCTATCAGCGCAAGACGACTGAAAGAAGAGGTGCTCACCAATATTCCAAGGGAAGGGAACACATAATCATGGCCTTAGACTTAAAAGGGGCTTTTGATAATGTGTCACACTACGCTATTCTAAAACAGCTCAATAACATCCTTTGCGGAGAGAGATTTTACAACTATGTAAAAGCGTTTCTATCAGACAGAACTGAAAGCATAGGACTAGGGAAGTCATATCGAAAAGGCTCAAAATGCCAAACAAAGGCACAGATCAGGGATCTATAATATCACCTCTACCCTTCAATGTAGCGATTATAAAGCTAGCAAAAAAACTCCAAGAACTACCAAACATTACGCATACGCTATATGCGGATGATATAACCATATTGACTACCAAATGCTCATTGGCCCAAAAGGAAGAAGCACTTCAGGAGGCGGCGAACTTCGTAGTATACCTCGCCCAGGACAGTAGCCCCCGGTGTGCTCCAGAGAAGTCAGAAATAATTAGGGTCAATAACAGCAGATACAAAAGCCCGGGAGACCTTAATGCCATTCTGGAGGGACAAAAAATCAAAGAAGTCTCATTAATCAGGATACTCGGACTCTAGATACAGAGCATCCTAAAGGCCAACTACGCTGTACAGATGCTCAAGAAGAGAACACAGCAAATAAAACGACTAATCAGAAGAATAACACCGAACAAAACAGGAATGAAAGAAGAAGACACTCTCCGTCTGGTACAAGCCTTGGTGGTCAGCGGAGTGGCGTACAGCCTACCATATCACCGGCTAAACAAACAAGAGAACGATCAAATAGAAACGATATTAAGGGTAGCTTTTAAAACCGCAATCGGACGCCCTCAATGCACGGCCACGAGTAAGCTACAAAAACTGGCCATAACAAACACCTTTGAGGAAGATCAAAGATGCCACGCTGATCGCCCAAAAACAAAGGCTGCAACTCTCTAGAACAGGCCGAGCCATACTCGAAATAGTAGGCACTCCCGCTGATAAAATCAACATCGCTAGTAAAGTCGACCTTGAAAAAGACATACGTAGAAATTTATATCACCAATACCAAGACACATGGACAAGACAGCCCACCAAAGGAGAAGAAAAGCAAGAATAGCATATCCCGAAAAAAAAAACTTCACGGAGACCCTAACACTGTCTAAACTGACGCAGCAATGTACAAAAAAACAGAGATTCGGTGGCGACTGTCATAGATTCTGACCACAACCTAATAGACTGCTTGACAAGAACATGAATCTCGAGGAATCGGAGCCCGGAGAAACAGCAATTGCTTTCGCCCACGGAGACAGACAACAGACGAGCCCGCACATAATTACGGACTCCAAGGAAGCATGGTACAACTTCGTTAAAGGAAGAATACCACGAGTGGCAGCAAACATACTGAACAAGATCAAGGGAAGACCCCACGGAACGCACAGATTGACCTGGACTCCCTGCTACGAGGGATTGGTGGGGAACGAAGCGGCTAACAGCACTGACCGAGAAAGGACGAACCGGGCGGGTGACAGAACGCCCCTTTTCACCCCACTTCCCAACGGCTATGGGGAAACACTGGATGCCCTCAGGGCAGCCAGGGCACTCTACCCGCCCCTTCACAAAAAGCTAAACGCAATGGAAGCCACCGCCACAGGTATAGCCTCATTTACCCAGGAAAGTATCGACCATAATGTCCAATGTGCAGCAGCACTCCCACACTGTACCACATCACCTGGGAGTGCAACAGCAATTGGCGCGAAGACAAAACACCAGAGAAAAAACTTGAGCTATGGGAGGCAGCCCTGGTGAGTTCGAGCCTGGAAGACCAGCTCCATCTGGTCAACCTGGCCCGGGAGAAGGCCAGACTCAGTGGAGTCCTAGATGAGGGACCCCACCCCTTAGCGACACCAAAAGTCTTGTTTTTCAATAAAAGTTAGTTCATCCTTCCTTTTCTGAAAACGGAGGAAAAAAAATATGGATATGAAAAAAAGTGAAGCGGTAGAAAATGCAACAAAATTTACTCCATTTTAGGTTACAATAGAGGTATTGTACAGGACGTGGAGGGGCTATAGGCAAAATTAAGAGCAGTGGTTATAATGGTTAGGTGCAAAAAAAGGCTGAACCTCAACATGAAAAGTGGAAAATTAGCTCGAAGTAGAAAGCCTACCATTGAATCAGTGAGAACCAGGGCGCCGGAGTTTAGAATATCCATTCAAAACATAATTGAGTTTTTAATCCACGGATTCATAGGTTTATCTTATACTTATGCAGCCGGCGTATTTCAACAAGCCCGCTCCAGTTAGCAGGCAGCTTGAACGAGCTCAAGACGACCTCCGCGTTTCATCCACCGGGGTGGCCCAGTGGCTAAGGTGTTGTGCTGCTGAGCACAAGGACACGGGTTCGCTTCTCGTCCACAGCGGCCGCTTTTTTGAGGGAGGCGAAAAGAAAAAAAGCCCGTGTGTTCGAGATTTCGGGGCACGTTCAAGATCCCCAGGTGTCAGAATTAATCGGGAGCCCTCACTACAGCACGCCTCATCGCCTGTGTAGCGTCGGCGCGTTAAACCGTAGAATCAATCAATCAATCAATCAATCAATCAATCAATCAATCAATCAATCAATCAATCAATCAATCAATCAATCAATCAACCTTCACGTTTCATGAACGTTTGAGCAAACTTGCTTCATCAAGTCGTGTGGCGATTTGAACCCGGAGGCTCGAGACGCGGCTGGGATCGAGAATAATAGGGAATTATCTCTTTAACACGCGGTTCAAACTTCAGAGTAATAAAACCGTCGCCTTTCCAAAAAAATCTACCCACAGTAGTTGTTCACAATGGGCTGCTGAAATGAATAGCAATCCACAATCATCCACATTAAAAGCATTGCGCGTGTTATGAACATTAATGAATGTAATATGGCCACTTAGTATTAGAATGAGAGACAGCTGGGTGAGTTGGAAGGGGTTCATATTCAAAATTTAACAGCGCGAAAGACGGATACAAGAAAGGATATCTGCGCTAGTCCGCGTCCTTTCTTGTATCCGTCTTTCACGCAGTTAAATTTTGAATACGGGCCACTTCGTAATCAGGTCGGGTTGTCGGTCGAAGCAAGACAAGCATACCTACCTGGCGCCGGGGACTTTCTTCCCCGAGGGCAAGCCCCCAGGGCGAGGCGCGGGCTTTCCGCTGCGCTCGCGTTGACCTCTCCCAATAACCCAAACTGGGGCAGGCGGGGAATGAAAATTGCTTAAATCCGGTTCGAAGCAAGAGAGGGCGCCTCCGCCTCACCAAGCGCGTGATAGCTCCTCCCAGCGCCGCTTCTCCGGCGCCCAATCAGCGCGCGCCGTGTGGCAAGAGAGGGACTTACAGTCCTTGAATGCACTTGTACACTGCTGTCATGGGAAGAAATCACATGACCACAGGAAACACCACGCCAAGAAGAAAATACATGAAACTCAGTAAGAGGATGACAAAGACGACGACGCAAGGCACGCGGCTCCAAGGTCATTGCCCGGGCTACGGCAACGAGCGCTCGAGATTAGAGCATGAGCTTGCACCGGACGCGGGCCAATCGGAAGCGGCCACCGACAGCGACAGCGGCCGGCAAGGAAGCAGCGCAAGAACAACACCCAGAGAGAGGAGAGACTGAGACGTGTGGAGAGTGACCGGTATGCGCGGTGGTCGGGCAACCGGACCCGCGCCGTGCCCCAAGAGGTCCTCCACAGGCGCAACCTCCAGGACATCTCCGCGAGGAAGACATACACTATTTCTCTATGAGGAAGGCGTCTCGCCGGACGTCGCTAGTGCACCCGACACCCCAAGAGAGCTGCGTCTGCTACTACGCGACGGGAGCTCGGAGCGCGCTCTACCGCTTCGGCAACGAAACGTCGCCTGGAACTCGCAACACCGCAACTCCACGGCGCTGCTTCTCGGACGCGTGGAATACCCCCGTTCCAGCAGCGAACAGTTATTGTGACTTTTTCCAATTCCCAACTTTGACTGTTACGCGGTAGCTCGAACTCTTTACCGTTTTGTAAAGTTTTGTCGCCGTTACCCATTGTTTGTGAGTTCCTCTTGTTCTTTACCTTATTGGGTGTGTATTGTAAAAGGGAAGATTGCACGCAAATTTGAAGAGAGCCCAAGAGGAAGCGCGTAGACTTGGCGCGGAAGCTTGGTTTGCCAGTGTCGAAACTGAGCACTATTGTCGGTCGGCAAAAGGAAATGCAGAAGAAGCTTCAAGGTTTCGGCCCCGGTGTAAAACAAACCCGAGGTGCGAAGCATCAGGAAATCGAAGACGTCCTGCTTACGTGGTTCAAGGAAGTTAGAGTGTCAGGAGTGAACGTCGACGGGTCAGTCGCACGCTGAAAAGTTCGCAGCGTACACTGTTGCTGGACATTGAAGACTTCCAGGCATCCGGCGACTGGCTTCAGCGGTTTGAGGTCCGACATGGATTGTCCTATAAGACTATCCGGCTAAGCTAAAATTACCGGCAGGTTGTTTTTTACGTTTAAAAGAACTTAGTCGTGGCCGTTGAAAAGAAGAAAGTGTAGCACTAATTGGCCAGCCACTTCAATGTTGCTCAGTAAAAGTGTGGTGACGGAGTACGCACATTTCCCCCCTTTTTGGCCCCTTTGGATAATACGATTTTCGCATAATACGTTTGATATTATGGTGCCTATGAAAAAGACGTATCAACGAGATTTCAGTGTAGACACACGGGCGCCTTTGCCCGAAACTCTGTCGATGTAGGTCTGCAGATCAGCGCAGCACGCCATCGTACACTATGAGCTGTCCACCTTCTTCCTCCATATAGAGACGGAGCATAAACTTTTAAAAATTTGTGCGGCCTAATTTAGTTCGGGTGGCTAGTCGGAGCAGGAGAGCCCATGTAAGGGGTACTTAGGCCGCGGCCTCTACCACGATGGCGTCTGCCCGAGCCCCGACATGACTGTTCGCGCCGAGGAAAACCCGCCTTCACTTTGTAATACCACGGCCGGTCGGGGCGCGCTCTCGAGCTCTGCACTCGCGCCGTAAGCGCAGAGCTCGCAAGCGCGTCCAGACCAGCCGTGGTTCTAGGGAGCTTGGGCGAAATCAGCGAACGATTCGAGGCGCCAAAGAAGCTCGACCCAGCTAGAAGTTCTCCATCCCATGAGAATTCATCCGTACAACCAAACAAAATTCACTTGGAGCTTTGCCGACACTTCTTTACGCGTGCTGGCTGAGACACTTAGAAGCCCCGCCACAAGCATGGCGCCTGTGGTGGTGAAGGGGTTTGGGTGGCGACGCCGCCGCGCTGGTGACACTTGGCGAGTAGAGAAGCCCAACGCTTTGTTTAGGAGCTCGCTCATACTGTTAATGCTAGACAAAACTTGCCCTAGGCTGTCTGTGCTACCACGTCCTCCCTCTTTTCTAGCCTCCTATAGGAAATGTAAAAAAAAAAATTGGGCCCATCTCCCCGCGAGGGGGACTCGAGTAAATGCGTCGCATAGGGGTTGGGTGTATTGCGTTAACGTTTAGTGTTTGGGGAGTCGGTGGTAGTGAATGCGTTGTATCAGCAGCTTCTTGACGTAGTTTGAATGAGTCAAGGATATAAGGCGCGTCCGTAGCCTTTCATTCTGTGTCGGTTTTGTGGCGCAGTGGGTAGAGCACCATGTACCTTGCGTTCCGCCCGCAGGGTCGTGGGATCGAAACCAGGCGCCGGTAAGTATTATTTTTTTATATAGTGCAGGGGGAGGGGTGCGGACCTGTTGTTGAGAGCGAGGAGGGTAGCGTGATGCGGGAGAGGAGGAGTGCGCTGAGCTGTTGCGGACGGACGGCGGACGCTACATGTGAGTTAAATGGGTCCTGAAATACCTTCCGCCGATGCATGGATGTACATGTAACCAAATAAGACAATGTATTAGCAATCTCCTCCCGCAAGAATTTTGTTAAAGCGATGAGTATTAGCTGAGAAATCGTAAATAAAAAACCGCGCATTATCGTCGCGCCGCGTTTCCTCCTCTTTTCAACTGTTGACGGCGCGCGAGCACTCCCTCCCATGATGCTGCGCTAGTCAGCGGTGACGTACTTCCGCATTACGCTCCTCCGACTGCCGTCTGCTACGGGCAAGTTTTGTTGACACCAAGAATTCCGCACTCCGCTCAAGGATGGATAAGCGAACGAAAAATCTGGCCGCATGTGTGCGGTGGCCTGGCCTTGCCCTTTCGCGGTGTGCGTTGCTGCAGTACAGCACGTGACTTTTAATCGGCGGCGAACTCGCAGGCGCTGGGGAGGATCTTGCGCTCGGTCCCTTTCATGCACCGCGCACTGTTTATCCAAAAAGCGCCGTATCAGATGTGGCCCCGCTGGTGCCGGGTCTTATTTTGCGGTGGTGGTAATTCCTGCCGGCGCCATGCGAAAAAGACATTTTAAACCGATACAGAACCCGCGCACAAAACGCTTCAATCATGTGACCAGTTCAGCTTGGGGCGACGCGTTGTGGAGAGCGGCAACGTTGGCAAAACATGCTCCGGCGCGGCTCTGAGCTTTCTAGCGCTGGAGCGAGCGCCTTTCTTTGACGATCTCAAACATCGGTTGCCTTGGCAACAAGGCACAAACCGCCCCAGAAGTCAGTTACGGTTGCGTGATCCCGGTTCAGCTCGGGGCCCCACCTCGCGACATGTGGGCACTGCAGGCGTACCACTCAGTCTCATTAGGAAGTGTGAGATGCGTTTGGCATTACAGGAGGCGATGGTGTGTGTGTTGTGGACGCCTTTGTTTCGCGATGAAATGCGACGTTGTGCTTCTGCGGGTGGATAGTGCTTCCCATGGTCTGGATTATCTTTCTCGAGCGACGTACGACTCAACCTCGCATGGGGTATGTGCAGTGTGCGTGGCTAAAAGCCATCTCGGCTTGCGCGCCAGAGTTAAGTGACTTGCTGTTCGTCCCCGCAAACCGCGCGCGAGGTGAGTGCCGAATTTACGACGGGCAGGACGAGGCAACCCATTGTCTGTCAATCGCGGTTCAGACTTGCAACGCATGTTATGACGTTGTGTTCGTTCCAAACGCATCTCTGGATTGCTTTGAAGTGGAAAAAAATGTATCCGTCAAACCCGGGCATTCGGCTCAGGGCGTTCTCTGCGATTGCACGAAAGAAGTGCCACGGGGCTTCAACGCTTTCTTTATGGAACGTACTCCGGTAAGAGAATATCCATGTCGTGTTATGGCCGTGTTGCATTCAATACGAACGGTTAAGCGTTTGTTTACACTTGTTTCGTTTGTCGTAAAATGTTCAAGCACTCCGACACTCCCCTGGCAGATCAGCCGGCGAGTCGACGCTGAGCAGACGACTCATCTCTTTGCCGGAAGTGCGTGAAAAAGCCGCCCAATAGCAGGATGTCTAGCTCATGACGAACATCTGGGAATCGATGATGTAGACATGTGAAGATGGCGGCGTCCAAAAACACGAAGGAAAGGGTGAGAAAAAAGGGACAAACTTTGCAACAAAAGTGTGAGCTTTCCGCTGCGCGTAAAAGAGTAATACTTGGTCCAGATGACCTTGACGACCCAATCTAACGATTGCGCTACTTCATTTAGTGTGCTCAAAATGCCTTTCAGGGCCCCTTTAAAGAAATGCTCTGCATTTAAAATTAGCGCAGCTTCCACTAGGGGTGCTAGGCTGGAGAAACAGCAGGTCTAGTAGCCCTCTCACTCCGTCGGAGGCCCGGCTGTTGCACCTCACGTGCATTTCCGAACTTGCCTCTGAAAGTTTCCTCTCACAATCTACCACCTCGTTTACCCTGACCCGCAACTCTGACCCCATCCCCTCCTCTTCCCCTGAGCAGTGGGAGTCTGCGCTGACCAGCTCGGCACAGGAGCGCCAAAAAGCCCTGGTGCAGGAGCCCTCGAACCAGCAAAGGCTCGCGGCCTCCTGGGCGCTGGAAGGTGGCCACCAACCCTCACTCCGGTCCTTTTGCTCAATAAATGTTTACTCCTGCTCCTCCTCCTTTTCTGAAAGTTCTCCATAACTGGCAGGCCCGGGTCGTTTTGACCGCGGGCTTTCACATCTCTCCAAAAGTGGTCCGTGTTAGCGCGCGCCAGAACCCTCGGTAATAGGCTTCGCAAACTCGGCATCTGTGCGCCCCACTTCAGGTACGAAAGAATGTGAACTGGTGAAAGTAATGAAAGGATGACAGCATGCCAGAGATTCCGCCACGAACGCTGGGCAGATTGTTCTCGTAGGTCGAGCTGGCCGACACCGGGTGCTTCTCACGAGGTTCACGGTCACGTGCGCTCGGTCTTTTCTAGTGTTTTTTGTCTTCTGGTAACACCGTATGGCGGAAAAGGAAGCTTAAACAGCTCTGCTGTGAAGATAGCTTTGACTTAAAGGCGATCGAAATTATTCTTTAGCCCTCTACTAAGGTGTGCCTCACAGCCAATGTGGAGCTACGCGCGTAAAACAGCAAAAATATTTTTCTTGCCTCGGTAGGCAGGTGTTCCCAGAGCCCGCCAAGGGCCTGGATATAGAGCTGAGGAGCGCAATCGTCGCAAGGTGCAGATGAGCACATTACACAGCCCCGCATAGCTTAAACGCATCAACTCGTCCTTCTCGTGTTCCTGTAACTTCTGCTGCAAGTGGGCAGATGCATCCCATATGGTATGGGCTGGCCGGAATAATCCAGTGGCCGGAATTTTAATGCAGTGATAAAAGCCAAACTGAAGCCGACAAGGGAGGTCTGGAAGGTGGCCCTATCCGGCTTCTGGGACCTGGAGTATCAGCAGGCTCTGGTCCAGTGGGAACGGGCGGCGGCTTCCACCAACGTGACCCCGGACTAAGGAACATTACCCACGCTAGAGAGACTTCACAGCCTCTCGCTCCATTTAACTATGTCGTGTACACTACTAAAGTTTTCCCCCTGAACCTACCGCATCATGTATTGGTATCATCTCGGTATCAAACTCGAAGTGGGCGCATTGGAGATTTACAAAAAAGTTCATCATTCATGTGGTTCACAAACATCAAGCGAAGTTAAAATTCCATTGCTGTAAGGAAAGAAGCAAAATCAGTGGGAATGCGAATAAGTATTACGGACGGTTGTGAGTGTAAGTGGAGGATGTTAGTGGTGAACGCCGGTGCGCGTGCGTGTGAGTGGAGGATTCCAGTGGTGAGTGCGAGTGGAATGAGATGAGGGCCCAATGTGAGTGGCGAGTGTGAATGAGTGTGAGAGGCGATTGCGAGTAGGGACCGTGAGCGCGAGTGAGTGCGAGTGGTGACGGCGACTGGTGAGCGTGAGCGAGAGCGAGTGTTGAGGGAGCATAGTTTGTGTGAGCGCGAGTAATGACGGCATGTGGTGTGCGCCGTTATTTACGTGATGCATCGTCATTTATTTTACCCTTTTTGCTTTCGGGTTTTGTTTTAATTATATTTTGAATTGTCCTTTGACCATTGTGATGTGATGTGCACCCTATGTAATACCCTCCACCGGTGGGCGTTTAGGTTTTTTTTTTGAAATAAATAAATAAATAAATAAATAAATAAATAAATAAATAAATAAATAAATGGTCGGTTTTGGGCTGACTAAATACGAAAATTTTGGTCTGTCTGTGCGTCGGTTTGTCTGTCTCTCTCTTTACTTGTCTCGCTGTCCATGGATTCAACATTCCGGTGAAAAGTTCGAAGAATGGTCACAAAGAAGTATATAATGCCTAAACCGTTCAGAACAGCTAAAACAGTGGCGTTATTCATGCATATTCTCATCACTGAGGGCACGGGAAACCTCGAGCAATATGAGGTGAAATGAAAATACTTATTCCGCAGCCCCTGCATTCTTTGATTTAAGAATACACGTTTTGGTGGTTATTACGATAGCTAGTCAGAAAAAAAGACCTTAAAAGTGGCGCCGAAAGGATCCAGAACGCGCGAGATGAAAGCAAGAACAAAAAGGAAAAAGCTCCAGCTGTTGGTGCTCCAGGCAGAGCGAAGAACAAAAAAGAAAGCACGAAAAGATGATGCTCGCTGTCCCCACAGATGGCGCGCGAGGAGGGCGAAGGCGGGAAAATTGAATTCCATTAAACATAGCTCCATTAGTTTAATTACGAGAGGAACGGGATGGGAATGGAATGCAGTAGCGTCAGGGGTCAGAACGGAAATTTACGTTGCAGCGGCTGCGGAGAGCTAGCGTCTTTCGACATTTACCGCGAAGTAAGCCAATAGGGGGCACTTTTTTTGGCATTCACAAAGTCATGAGGAATGTTTTTACTGTAACTATGCATCATTTGTTATTACATCGTCAAATGTTTCTCATCGTGTCTCTGTCGTGGTAACTGCCTTTGAAACGAAGTTAATGGTGTCAGTCCGTCAGCACAAAAGGACCCTAATGTATTGAGCAATGAACTACAGGGGTGTCAGCGTAGCCGAGCCAACAAACAAGTGTTACGCATTCAGGTGGGATCACGCGGATCTGATTCTGCGAATGCTTCCCTTCGCCAAAACGAGAGCCTGATTGGAAAATGGCGAGAAATACTCCATAAAACATGAATTTGGTAAGAAAATGGGCCAGAATGTCTTCTAAAACAAAACACATTTGTGTTCACGAGTCCCGTTGAAATTCGCGGGCCACAAAATATGGCACGCGAATTTCGAGACACTCATCGTTGCAACACTTGCTGCACCTTGGCAGCGTTGAAGCAGTTTGAAAAGCGCGCGGCATACAGCTCGTATCGTGTAGTCCGGCTAGTCGAGTGTTCGACCGACGCGAGTTGCGCGGCCTCCGGCGTGACCGAGACGATCTAAAATTGTGGTGTCCTCCACATCCGAGGCCCCGCGGCGGCCATGGTGCGAGCTCTCGGTGGCTGTCGGTCTTTTCTTTCCTCCATGCTGCCGGTCGATAAAGGTCTGCGTGTCCGCGCTGTCTACGCGATCTACGCAACTACGGCATCGGGGTTGCGTGCGTATTTCCCAGCTTTCCGATATATTTGGTCGCGTCTAAATATCACCAAAAGTACTAGGCACGGGTGCTTTATATGCGAATGGAGTAGAGCGACTTGGCGGACGAGCCTTTGAGGAAGCGTTCAGGGACTGCCCACACCAGGTGTGTTTGCGGGTAAAAAAGTAAAAACAACGCGTCCTGAAGGGCACGTGGCCCCCGAAGACACACTAACGGCCTAAGGAGGAGAAACAGGGCCACCTCTCCTCCACGCGTAGCGTGCGCCGCCGTAAAATGGGGGTGAGTCATCCGAGGAGGCTAGAGAGTGGTCCCCCAGGGTCTCTCCCTCTCCCTTCTGCTTTTCTCCCCGGGAAGTGAGGCAGGCTGCAGCGAAAATACGAACCGGCCACAGGCGGGCCCTTCACCTCCGGCACCCTACCTCCGGGCTCTGCGGGCTGCCCGGCCCTGTTGCGTGTTGATAGCGAGCATGGGTCGCTTCCTCCTTCACGTGAAGTTCCTGGGAAGGGACCTCGCGTCGTGGAGACCGGATCGGGCCACTTCCTTCCGGAGAGTGCGGTGCTGTTGCGTGGTTGATTACAGAACGAGCGCTGCTGCTTCCGCCGCTGTGGGCTGAAACCCCTTCACTCGTGCCGTTGCCACATACGAGCCGCTGGCGGGACTCCGGTGATTGTTTGCCCAACGTGGAGGTCGCTTGTTACGCACATGCCGGTACGCGCGGAGATCGACCTTGACTCTCCTGAACTTCATGCGTGATCCACTGAGAGGACAGAGACGCGCGGAGTTCGTTTCCTGGAAGCAGCTTCGCTGTCATTTCACCCAAGGGACGCTTAGAAGGCGCTACGCCGTGCGACACGACACCGTTTCTTGTGGTCGTTCAACTCATTCCAAGGTGTACTCTAGCTGAAGGTTGAGGTGAGTGCGCATCTACTCGCGATGTTACGGTGTCGACTGCTGCTTTCGGCACTCTTGTTGGTGGCCTTGAGCGCCCCACCGTCGGAAAGTACAACGCCGGGAACAACAAAATGCAAGGACCAGTCAGGGAGGGACGTCGACTGGTGAGTAAAGTTCCTTCATTATGGAATTGGAATCGGCTCAGTGGAAACTGCTTCGTGCGCCGCATATTAAGTGCAGTACTCCTTGCTTTAGTGCACTACTGCTCACGGCCGCAATAGTCCCAGTGTTTATTTTTTGCAATTGATGACGTGTGTTACGAAATATACTCGTAGGTGTGGACCTGTTTACGATTGTCTCGCGGTATTCTTTTACCAGTTCTTCCTTTGGTTCAGCACTTATTAGAAGCGTTGTGGATGGTGTGACAGACTTCTTGTCTTGGCGGCGGAAAAAGGTCATTTGTACAAAATAAACAATTGGAAGTTTCCCATGACTCAAATTAGCACCTGTATGTAGGAGAGACAGTAAAGCAGCCTCTGTAGAATAAATGCAATAAAGCGATGTTTGTATGTGTTCATGCCCGTTTGTGTGTATGCACGCATATACATCTAAGTATATATGTAAATAAAGTAATTTACAGCTGCTCAATTAAAAGGGGAAAATATCTGTTAAGGAGAGCGTAGTTTAATATTGTAACGGCGTAATTTTGTCCAGCACCGCTACTGTTGAAGGATGAGTCCTACGAAGAAGCACTCGAACGTTTTAGAGGTTCAAAAATCAGCTGATTTAATTACTGATACTTAGATTTAAAACATAGAGGCGAAACGTTACAACTGATACAGATAAATAGGGGAAAACAGGCAATCAAGAGTACTTAACGAAACATAGTTGGCGGGCGAAGGGCTCCCGGCGTCTGGCCCCGACGACCAGCAGCAAGGCTCTGGTGCAGCTGCCGCTCCCGCACCTTCAATATCCGGAGGAGCCGCGTTATATTCGCTTCAAGCGGTGCGGTGGGGGACGTATTGGGGGAAAAAGTGCATCCTGGAGCGTGCGGACCTAATGGAACGAGGCTTTCTGCAGCCAATCCGCGAGACGCTTCTTAGCTCCAATCAGCTATGTTCCCCCCAAAGTGAAAAGGAAAAATCAAACACAGACACAAGGCCGAACCCGAAAACGCGCGCTTGGAGAATTATGGGTGTAAAGAAAGTAGTTCAGACAAAACGCACTAAGTAAAGAGTGGAAAAGACAGAAAGGTCGTCTGAAGGACCCGGAGCCCGAGGGCGACCAGCGCACACGCCACGGGGGGAAGGAGACGCCACCGCGGCGCAGCTGGGACGATGGTCCCCCTCGACAACCGCGTCTCTTGGTCGACTGACGGGCAAACACACACGCCGGAGGAGTTTCTCAGAAAAAAAGGGGGCCAGGGCACCGCCGCGTCCGAACCGTTTTCACACACAACACTTGGAAACCAGAGCCTTGGCAGTGAACACAGATCTCAAAACAAACAGAAAACATCAACAGACCTCCGCTTCGCGACAATATCGTAAACAGCGAACAAATACGTGCCACGTTTTCTTTTTCGAGAACACCAGTGAATTTGGAGATGAGAATAAAAAAACGCTACAGGCGGTGCGGTTCAGTATTTTCTGCATCTTCACCGTTCGCGGGTTGCTCCCATAACCCTCGTTGCGTTACTCGATAGTCCCACCCTAAGGAAAAAAAAAACAAACAAAAAAAAACATTCAAAAAGCAAGCATCAGCGCATTCACCGGCGTAACTCAGTTGCTAGAGCGCCAGGCTCGCGTTACGCGCGGTTTTAATAATGCTGGTTCCAATTCCCGTAAGGTGCGTTTATAAGAGCACAGGACTTTTTGCACTCAAGGTGCGGTTTCAAATCGTGAATTCAAAAGAAGCGCATTCCATTTTTAAAATCCGCAGGGTCTTTCAAGGAAGACTTTAAAGGAGCCATGAAGAGAAAATACAACTTCGTTTAATTTGAAAGAACTAGGATTCAGTATCTCACTCAGCTCCATTAGAGCCACAAAATATGTTTTTTAACGAAAAAAAAGCAAGAAGTATTTTAACAACTTTCAAATTTTGCTCCACAGTGACGTGTTATGAGCAAGAATGACGTCATACGGGCCAACAATACAACATAATTTTCAGCGCGTTAACTGCACGTTAGCATTCAAGTGATGCGGTCAAATGGAACTAGATGGCCCGTTACAGACGTCGAGCCATGTGTCGTCACGACAGGTCAGATAGGCGGCTGCAAATCGCACAAACAAGGTTCCGTGACGTGATAGAAAAGTTGCGGGAAATTGGCTAGGGGGTCGCGACTGCTTCACACATTTTCTTTCATATTTCCGTAATTTGTTCGAAGATTGCGATGATATTGGTATCATTGTTATCGGGATTAAGCAGTCTTTCTAATAAACCCAACTTGTATTTTGTCTTCATGGATCCTTTACAAAAATTTTAAAATAGGCTTTCGGAGGCAAAATTGATTTTCCTGCGCCGAGTTATCAGGGGCGGGCACTATAAAACTGGTCCCAAGTGGAATTTAGGCGAACAATTAGCTAGAATTTGTTAATTACCTTTTTTACTTTTACAGTTAGGTGCTTGTATGTCGGTGCTTGTCATCGGTGCTTGTATGTATCGGTGCTTGTATGTATTGAGGAAATTTTAGAGGATCATAAGTCGATCCGGTGTCGATTATAATATTTTCGAAAATGTAATTGCGTGCAGAGCTACAGCGCTCAGAACCTCTGCTCTCCAGTTGCGCGCGACGGGCTCCGTGAAGAAACTGAGCGCCGCAGAGCCACGCCCACGCGCTCAGGTCACTTGGAGCTAAACCCGTATGGAGCTAAACTTGGAGCTACCATTAGGGCTTTATCTTCGGCCCGAACAGAGGCAAGCGGCATCTGAACAGGCGAAAGACATGTGATAGCCGGATTTAAACATTACAAAGTTCTCAGTTTCGTTTACTTTTATTTTGTGTTATATTATTTCCGCATGCATCGTGGCCGTCGCACACAAACGGCAGCAGGTCGCGGCCGCTCAAGGCAATGGTGATGACAAGCCACAGTTTCGCGAGCGAATATGTTCCAGCGGATTATGAACACGACGCTTCCTGACTCTTTTTGGCCCGAAAATAAAGCCTGGCGTGCGTGTGAGTCGTGACGCGTTCAGCTCCGGAGTGGCCTGAGCGCGTGGGCGTGGCTTAGCGACGCTCAGCTGCAGAACGGAGCCAGTTGCGCGCACCCGGAGAGCTGAGGTTCTGAGCGCTGTATTGCTGCTTGAGCTGTCAGAATCGCGCGGATTTCACTTGTTGCAACCTCATTTTTCTTGAACGATGTTATTTTTACAATACGTTCGACTAGGCGTGAGGCAAGCGTACGTCTACCAAACTCATCCAAAGCGGCCGTCCGCTTTGGAAAAGACGGACACGGTACGTTTTGGTACCGTCTGGCCAAGTCGCTCCGGATTACGGTAGGGTTCTGTGCATGCGCAGTGGCGTCGAGACGGTAGACGTTACCGTACCGGAGACGTTTTTCTGATCTGCTATAACTCTGTATTATTCCCTCATTGTGTACCGCGGACCATGTTACTAGTTGCGTGTAAACTCTGTGTTCGTACTCTGTACTGTACCACTCCTGCCCTGGCTGCCAAAGGGTGGCTGGCAGTATAAAATAAATAAATAAATAAATAAATAAATAAATAAATAAATAAATAAATAAATAAATAAATAAATAAATAAATAAATAAATAAATAAATAAATAAATAAATAAATAAATAAAATGCAAACAATGCAATTTGTGCCGCCTTATGATAAACGTCGCTTTAAATTCATCTTGTTGAAACACCGCTTTACTAGACAAGAACAGGGGTACACAACACACGCGCTGACCTCACAGCGGCGCCAACAGTTTGTCTTCCTTTCTTTAAGGCGGCAATTCAAGGTGCATTAAAGTCTTTACACTATGCAACCAGCAGCTGTAATAATGACCTTCGTAAGGTCGTAATTTTTCCATTGTTTTTATAAATTCGTTTTGCTGCATTGTCTTCAGATACGCAGCGCAATTTCCGTGGAAAAATGGGTCGCGCGCCGGCAGCGGCACGCAAACACGCAGCAACGCGCCCTCACTGGCACACGAAGACGCACGTGATGGCTGTACGAAAGGTGCATGCCGGTTGTGAGTTCGTAGTAGGCCATTTCTATGTTATGTCCACGCGACTTTCAGGACAAAAAAGAGGCGCTGAGCCACATCAACGCGTATCTAATAAATGACCTTCTAATGACGTATCTAATAAATGACCGGCATAAAAGATAGCTCCCTTCCCTTCCTTCGTTTTTGAGCTGTTCTTTAACATAAACACGCTGTTTTTCCTTTGAGAACTTCCTTAATTTGCACCTCACGTCGGCGTCATAAAAACTACCCTTGGTGAACGATAACGCTGCAAAATGTGTACGGCGTTTCGACAGCAATCTGAATCCAGTTTTTCATTTCGGTGCCGCACAAGTTTCTAGACTTTTCGGACGAGATTAAGCAAGTTCGAAATAAGGAATTATGGGTGTTTAATGCGCTCAGGGGTGCACGATAGTAGACAAAGTTAAAAAGCACGAGTCATACGCTTGCGACGATCGCAGAGAAGAGACGGCCGTGAAGTTGTGAATCGGTCAGGCCCTTTCTCTGTAGTCGATGAGATAGTAGCGAAGGGCCAACGGAGCAGGTTACCGTAGTTCTTTGAAGAAGGGTTAACCTTACTGGCCAGGACCGTGATGGTGGCCGATGGCTAGCGCCGGGAAGGGGGAGCTTAGGTCTAGGCCGCAGAGAGGCCCCGCTGCCCGCGCTCTACGTCACCGGAACACTGCTCACTTGTCGGACGCACTGGCTTCTCTCGACGGCGTCGGAGGCATTCGTAGGGCCTACGGATGGCCGTCGTATTGTTGACAGCCGGGTGGTAGTTCCGACAGCAGCGTCGGCGACTACACCGCGAGGGTGGCCGTCTCGCTGCCTCCGAGTCTGAACAGCACCTCTCCACCACTACTTCCTCAGAACTTGCGTCTTCCGTAGGCTGCTCCCGAAGTATCGGTGGATTGGCCGCTCATCCCAAATGGTTACTCCGTCAAGTGCAAATTGAATCCATCCCCACCCTTTCTTTTACCACGACATCCCGCGCTCGCAATTTTCTACAACCAACTGTTCACCACCTAATGTGGGAGAGTCTGTACGACCCCTTTCTTTCCCTCTACACCTTCTCCCTATGGGTGGCGGCGATGACCGACCCAGACCCGGTGTCCAGAGGCTCCCTGGCGTGCGCGGGGGGGCATTGGCGGCCTCCTCCCCGAGAGAGGTCCCCTTGCTCTGTAGTCTCCAGCGCTCTGAGACCTGCAGTAAAGTCATTCATTCATTCTCATTTAAGGAGGCAATGAAGACAAAACACAAGTTTGCTTGTCTCTGAAAGTTTTAGCGTTTGATAACTGAGTGGGATTCATTCCAGCCTCGAGAGACGCTTTTTAACCAAAACGAAACGCAAGGTTAACCTTCCAGATTTCGCGCAACATTGCCGTAATAAAGGCAGCAGTGACGCAGTAGAGGCCAGCACTGAAACATAGCTGTGGGTGTGTCAACTGCACGTGAGCATTCATGTGATGCATCAAGCGGATCAAAAGTCCCTACCGTGCAATTACCCCATCATGTTTCTTGGTGGTCGCTTAGGTCGGCGGTAGCCAATCGCACAAGGACCATTCTGTGACGTCATGCAGAAATCGCCGGAAATTCGCCGGGGAGTCGGCAATGCTTCATATGTTTGTTTGTTTGTTTGTTGAACTTTTGACAGTAAGAAATCGCCAAGGAGCTGAGGTAAAAGGCAAACTTTAATAGTCGCCCCTAACGTCTCTTTTACGTCTCCATTACTTCCTTGCAGATTGAAATAAAATGTGTACCGTTGTTATCGGCGCACAGAAGTCTTTCTAGTGAACCAAACTTGTATTTTGTCTTCACGTCCCCTTTAATTGACATATACAGATCTGTGGATTTGAAGTTCCGAAGATTTGCCTGCTCTGCGAAGCGGAGTAGCGTTGACTGCTTCGGGATATTGAACGTGCGTCAAAGGTCCCTCCACTCAGGAATTTGTGTTTTCCTCCTTGATTAGAAAAACGGCCGCCGAGGTCCAGATCTGAAACCTCAACGTTTCGCTTAGAAACGCATGCTATCGAGCGCTGTAGAGGGTAGAAATCACTTTAACGAACGCTGTAATATTTCTTCTTGGCATGAAATCAATAACGTCAAGGTTATATCCTCTTAAGAAAGAGTAAGTGAAATAAAATAACCTCTTGTAAGAAATAAATAGATATTTCACTAAATAAATGAGGTTAATTTGGTACATTACGGGGAAATTTTCTCAACAGGTGGGTCTGCACTTAAGAGGACGTTACGGTGCTGTGGAAGCGTAATTAGTCTGAAATAAAATTTTCTTTGTGCCACATACGAAATAGCCTTTTTCCTCTACCAAAACACCCACTGCCGCTTGTTTCTCTCTGCAGGTTTATCGTTTACAAGCTACCGAAGATGCAGCCGTCGAAAGAGAACTTCGTCACACCTAAGGGGGGCGAGTTCGTCTACGTCGACGCGAACACTCCGAAATCAGCTCAGACTTGGACGCTGTCGAACCAAAACATGTTGGACCAAAACAACCCCGTCGCTCGCACCTTGAAGCCACTGTTCGAGCCGGCACAGGTGAGCCTTCGCAGACGTTTGGAGCCTTAAGAGCACAATATAGGGTTTATAAGCAGTGCTTACGTGTCCTGTAACTTTACGTGTCCCCAAAGTGTAGGCTCGGTTCCTCCGTAATTTTTCGAGCTGAACATCGGTTAGGACGTTTTTCTATGGTCAAATTATTTCATTTGCCGGTTTTCTGAAAAAAAGTATGAACGAGGCTCTGCTTTATTCTGCTGTGTTCGGGTTTGCTGGCGTGCACGTTTATGGTCTGCGTTCTTAACTGCGCCATATTTTATGCAAAGAGGTTGGAGCCGCGCAAGTGCCTTTGCTATGTCCACGTATAAAACTGGGCGGTTACACATGCCCGTACACGCATGTACGTATGCACACGCCTGTGCACATATTTCTGCACATATACGCCCGTGCAGGCCTTTTCGCTGGCAGTATAGTGACAGCTTGTTCCGAAATTGGAATAATAACGATGGCTTGAACCATCTCCTTCTAATCCTTCAGTTCAGCACTGAAATCTTAAGACATATGCAACACTGTGGTAAATAGTTCGAGAGCACGGGTGAAAATGAGCAAAATAGGCCTACCAAATCTTTGGTAGTAGGTGTACAATAATGGGAATTATGTTCACACTGCTGCTGGCGACCCCATTTCAGGGAGGCGTCATGAAAATTTTCAATTATTGCATGTCCAGCGCAAATTGCCCTCAGTGTTTCTAAGCACTAAAAATGAGAGATGGCGCGAGCACATTGCCCCTGAAGGTCTAAGTACGTACTTAGACCTAGAGCTATCTGTAATCGAGGGTTGGCGTTGCGTATCGGAGTACAATCAAAACCTTATCATGGGTGTGCACTACTGTGTTTATTTTTAAAATTCTTCCAGGATCTCCTCTACGTAGCTTACAATGATCAACCCCCTCCTGGTTACAATGGAACGAGAAACGGACATTGCAAGGGTGAGTCGGTGTGCGCTTTCTTTGGTAATGATAAGCAAGCTTTTTTTTTCGCGTTTATATTACTTATGTGATAAATTATCGCGGTAAAACTAGTTGGGGCATTGGTAGGTACATGCACAGCTAAAGTATATCATAGGCTAAACATGTTGAACATCCTAGGTTACGCGCCCGCATTTATGAACTTTAGCGATCACTGCTCTACGTCGAACGTCGAACGCTGATGAATGGAACAAACTTTAGAAGCCTGGGCATTCCGTGATGTGCGTAAAGAACACAGCACGTCTTTGTGAGCGCTTTCTTTGCATAAAAGAAATATCATGCTGTGCTAGCGTAAGGCGCAATGAGTGAAGTGTTTTCTGTAAAACGGCTACACCGAACTCATAAATTCTGAAAAGCTATAGTACCGTACTCTTTGACACTAAAACTGGTCCGGAAATCAATTGAAGGGTATACCATCGGCAGTGGGGAAACGTTATGCATGAGCCCGTCTCTGCGTCTGAAATTTTCAGTGGCTCATAAGTATTTATCTGGGAAAGGTTCCAGACATTCAATGCCGGCAGACTTTGCAGTCATTGCCGCAGGGCTTGCCTCAACAAAAGTCAGTAGCAAATAATGCGGCGAAGTCGAAAAGGAAACAAGGAAGAGAGTGGTTAAATTTAGTGAAAACCTATTACCTCAGTGCTTCCATTAGCATTAGATGTGCTAAGGGTGGTTTGGTCTCGCTATTTTGAACGCCTAGGATGAAGGACCGCACGGCGCAGAAAAGGCGGCACCGGCGGCGTTGACCGCGAACAAAAAATCTCGTAGCGCCACCTGGCGCTGCCAACTGTACCACCGGGATCGTAACGAGCTACTCTATGACAACAGACGGCGTGCGAGCGCGATGGAAATGTTTTCGCCACACGCGGGCACCGCTGGGGGATTGGGGGATAAGCTGACACCATCGCTAGGGCGTAATGCACGGTGGCGTACGGTCGCTCCTGATACACCTTTCATGGATGCAGTGCCATATATCTGCTCTGGGCGCACTGTGAAGTCTTCCTCATCGCTGAGTACGAAGGGCTGCCGCGTTTCACCCTTAAGGGCGAAGCCTAGCGTGCTCCAATGGTATTTTTTTCCCCAGGTGTCGTGCTCTTCGACAGTGCAACCGGTGTCTGGTTACTGCATAGCGTGCCCCGGTTCGTGGGAAACATAGGCTCCGGCGGCCGGTACAGCTTCCCAGACAACGGCAAGGAAAACGCCCAGCTGTTCATGTGCATCACATTCCGTTCCTCAGAACTGGACTCCATCGGTGAGGGAATGACGTGCAATTTGCGTTGTTCGAAAAGTTCTGTAAAACGTTCGTGCTTGAAGCTGTGTTTTCCACGGAGCTGCACTAATTAGGCCAGTGGTCTCAAACCTATCTGGGGAAGCGTTCCGCATGGACGAAATGAAATACTCCAGTAGCCGGAACTCCATATTGGAGGATAGGAGGGAGCGTAAAACGTTACGCAGATTACTGGAGTAAAAGGAGTGAAAGCTTGCAAAGTATCATAAAATGCGGCTTAGAACCATGGATGGAAAGAGAAATAGGTTTATCCATGCAGGTACGGAATTTTGAAGCGTCAAATTCTGAAGACGCTGACTCTACACTATATCTATTTGAATCTTCGTCTGAAATTTATACCCTTTAACGACAACGGCGTATTTCAAAATAACAGCGCACCGTATACGCGGTGGCAGGGTATACGTAACGCGAAGGTTTCATAGGGGCATACGTGGGTTAAAATCAGCTGGCGTGTGACATTTAGTTACGATTATCGTGCTTGTCGTAGTTGCTAATTATTCAAAAACGGGAACGGTTGTGAGTGCGTTGAGGAATACCTGACGTAATAAGAAACGTTGAAAGTGTCAATCTGGGGACGTTGTACATCCCCCCCCCCCCCCCCCCTGCCTACTTTCCAAGTCGCTCTCCCTGTCCCGCTTGCGTGTTCTGAGGAAGCGAGCGTTGTCTTGCGTAATTTCAGGCTCAAACAAGTGCGGGTCGCTTACCGGGCCTCGCGGGCGGCATAAGCGGATGCTAGTACGCGCTGTCGTGAGTAAGATGAAACCAAGCGGTGTACGATGCCAGGAAGCCGGAGCAGGCCCTCCGAAAGTGTACGAAAAGCCAAAGAAAGCTTTGTTTTAAAACCCGGTAGAAACTGTTGAATAAGCACCATCAAAGCGAAGTTTCTAAAAAGTGCCATTCATTGCCACGCAGGGGCACAGATGTGTCGCGGAAACACCGCGCGTTCTTTATTCTCTTTGTAATACGCCATTACAACCTCCCGTGCTGCAGCGTTTCTGCTCCTGCACAGAATTTTAATGTTACTCAAGAGAGGCTCGCAGTTACGTCGCTCGCAATGAGCGGGTAAATGTGTTCACGTCTTATTACATTCAGACGAATTATGCGCCCTTTATAGGCAGTTTACACATCCGGCCGCCTGGCTGGCATATTGCCTCCCTGCATGAAAGGGGTACGCGTAGATCACCTCACGGCAGAGGGCGCAGAGTGCTGGCATGCTTCTTATCGCCCTTTTGACGTTACGGCTGCTGCGCATCCGGTCGTTCAAACTGGAAAAACCCAGAATGCTGTCCGCGCCGCGGGTATTGCATTTATGAGGAGCAGAATGTTCTTGTTTTCGCTTATGCCTGATTGCATGGGCCCATAGCAAACGCTATGATTGCCGCGTGTTTGCGACCTCTGGCGTAGACGAACAATCAGGTTAGCTGTTACGCATAAATCTCCTCTCATGGTACAAATGAGATCACGATGTGTCGTACGTAAAAAAGGCCATGAAAACAAAACACGGCTTTTTTCAGCGTTAAATGACTGACCCTTGGTAACTCCCTCATCTGTACTGCAGCCACGAAAGGCGTTTTAAGCAAAAAAGCAATAACTTCTGAAAAAACCTCATAGTTTCCTCTGCACTGACGAAATGAGGGAAAGAGTGATGCAATAGGGACCAGCACTAGAAACATAATCATCAGTGTGTCTGAGTGACATGACCGAACGGAACTGGAGACTCCACTACAACCACCCAGTCATGTTTCTTGGCGATGGCTTTGATCATGGGGACAACGTGTTTTTTTTATTGAACAAAACTGGTACTTTGTCTTCAAGGCTTCTTTAGGAAAAATCAGAAAAATAATGGATACACGTTCAGCTTTTGTCAGTAACCGAGCATCGTTTTAATAGTCATCCCTGCTAAAACTTTTGCATAGTAGTACAAGTAGTAGTAGAAACTTTTATTGTGCCCGTGAAGAGGTCAAAAAGGAAAGGTACGAAGGAGAAGGCCGTGTCTTCTACTCGCCTTCCTCCCCTCTTCCTCAGCCAGAAGTCGTTGGACTCTGGCGGTCGGCCATCCAGACGACCCGAAGTTGCACTTCCGGGTCGGGCTGAGCAAAACGGTCTCCCATTGCTCCATGTTCGTTACAGAAAACGAATTTCTCCTAGCATTTGCTTCATGATTCAAATGTTTTCACTTAGAACTATAAGATTTGAGAACAAAATGTATACTTAACGCTAGAACGCCGCGTTAAATGGGTAGCTATCAGGCCTCGAGTAAAACTAGGTTTTCAGGTGCGAATATGACGATAAAAATATTTCTTAAGTGCTCGGCTTTGTGTGCTGTAATTTAAGATAGTGTTTTGAATGCCCCAGTATAAGTGGGGGCTTCTTGGTTATTTAGAAAAAATAATTGAGCGGGTAATAACTATTTCAGTTGGTTAAAAAACTTTTCGACATTTCGATCCTAAATTTCTAGTGTTATAGAGATATGTCATCCAAGCATAATAGCTGGAATTCCTGAAGCATCACTAAAGAGGCGTACCAAATATTCATACTATCTTACATGGAGCTGGGCCATTGGACGGCTTCATCTCGGATGAAGAAACTGGGTTTATAAATACTTACAATGTCATCGGTTAGACAAACAGGAAAACAGAAGTAAATAAAATAAATAAATGCAGCAGTGGAATAAAATTAAGCATATCAAACGGGAAAGATAAAACTCCGCCCCTGTGCTCATCACACCTAAAAGTCGCAGAGGAATAAAATTTGTATCGAAGGTACAAGGCAACTCATGTTCGTGATGGTGCTTAGTATTACTAAGATCATTTAAATCTGACGTAGCTTGGTGGTACTTTGGTATGCTTGAATATGAGCTGTTAAGCATTTTTTTATTTAAGCATTTGGTGCTTTCGGAATTGGCCTTGCTAATTCTGTTTACAAGGGATCATCGGCTTCTTATTCTTCATTGTAAGCGTTTTGACGTGGTATCCAAAAAAAACTATAATGTCGATCAGAGGACCAGATAAGGACGCAAAAATTTTGGCTCGTTATGACTCCCGATTGGACAACACGTCCTATTGGGAGTCATAATGAGCCAACGCCGTTGTCCCTAGGTGGTTTACTGTAAGTATAGTCTCTTCGAGCGAAACATCGTGACACAGTTCTTGCGTACTGCGTTGATGCTGGTGAGGGGGTTTTGCAGTTTCTTTGTTAAGCGGCTGACACGGTCTTGAGGTTTTTAGCCCGCAGCTCCCCGTCGATCGCGTTTCTTGTCGCGTTTTCAAATCATTTATCTCCTCGCTGTCTGCCGTGGCTCTAATCCTTACATGACGAAACCATTGCTATATCATTTTGGGACTACCTTGCTCTACTGTATGCCCAGCCTATCGAATGCGCCGCTACGGCCAAATAATTCCATGCTGATTACTTTGCGTGCCTTTACATACCGTTTTCAGCAGCTTTTTCTCATATTATCACTCCAAATTTCTGAACGATAACGGAGTGGTTTTATACTGCACTCCACTTATACTGCACTCCACTCCAGTCACTGCCTAAGAGTTGCTCTCAAAACTTATTCCAGCAGTGCTATTTTGTGTGAATTCTGCTGGAGACGTTTTGCTCTATCGGGCAGCTCGAAGCGCTCTCATTTCTTCTGGCGGTAAGCAGGCCGCGTTTGCTCTTTCTGCGTTCTGATTTTGGGGTCTGCATATGCCTAGATTGTGTTTCAGTGCTGATTGTATGGTTCTACAATATTTTCAAACGTTTCAGTCATGACAATATCTTAATCAGACAGAATGCACTTAAGAAATAAACAATGCTATGTAATGTGTTCAGGCACGACATTCCTCACTGAGCAAAAGAATTTAGCCCAGTACGAAGCATGTATTCTTCTTTCTAATGTTTGCGTATATACCCTATGCAAGTTTTCAAACTTTTACATAACATACCACTAAATATCACAAATTCCTCAGCAGTACCATCATCTACATTCTCAATAATTGCTGGAATTAGCTACTGACTACAATCCTATTACCATCTCTTCGCAGTATGCGAAAGCTGTGTCACGATATTTGGCCAATTGGAGGGACTAATTCCCTAAGTACTATTCTTATAGCTTATTGCCGGTACCGGCCCTAAGTTGTATTGTTAGTTTTAATTTAGCCACTTGAGTGTTTTGGTGTTCGTATGCTTTCAGAGCAAAAACACTACTACACTACTAAGCAGTGTCTGCTAATCCGCTGTGTTGCAATGAGCTTGAGCCACCGTAGCGCAAGTGTGGTCGCTGTGACGTCACGCCATGACACTGAGCAGAGAGGCGTAGCAACTGCGCTCGTTCGGAGCTTCGCCGCTGTGGCCTCACTTTACTTTAACGGCTGCTTGACCTTAACGGGTTTAACGGCTGCTTCGCCACTGCTTGATCGCTCGGTTTCGCTATGGATGGCGCGCCGGCTTGGCCGTATGTGCGTACGCTGCAGCTTTCACTCATGATGACTAGGTTTACGATTGCTAAACATGAGGCACTTTGTTAGTGCGGTCGTATCACAATTCTTTATCTGCAGGAAAACATCTGCGCATGGAGTACGCCAATGTGTACGCCAAAGCAAGTCCGAATCAACTCCTGGACCGACACAAGCAGATGGGTCTGCTGTTCAAAGAGAGCTACATCCGGGGCCGAGGGCAGGACCTGCTCGTGGGGAACCTTACCAGCGCTGGTGGCCGTCGCTTCCTCAGCGTTGCGAAGAGGGCTACATATGATAAAGGTAGGGTGCCCGAGTTTCCTATGAGTGCTGCCAGTTTTTGCTTGAAGCCTGTTCACCACCCAACTCTTAATGGCGACGCGTTATTGTTGAGCCAACTCGTACGAGGAGAAAGTTCGTGACTTCGCGCAAACTACGCTAACTGCTGAGGCCACCTAAAACCGGCTATACAGAGATGGTTTTGTCCTCGCGACATCGTAACTTTTACTTTTTTTCGGCAAGTGACATTTACACGGGCTGTGGAATGGCTACTTTGGTTGGTGTAATAGACGGAATACATATTTCTGCAGAATTAAGCAAACACAGCGTGTGTATTTACACGGAAACTTTTTCGACGCCCTTAGTGTTATCTGGACCGTCTTTTCGCACTACATGTGCCATTGGGTGCTAGAGACAGAGTACGGGCGCTATGTGTTTTTTTTTGTGAGATTCAGTGGAAGTTTATTTTTATTTCGAGAAAATCATCTAAACAATGCCGTTACGTGGTAACAATGCCGCTAATTCCAGTAGTTTTTGCAACGAGCTTTATATTCCTGAGAAGATCAGACATTGTTACCACAGTATGTTTTTCTCCTGCAAGGATACAAAGAAAAAAAACAATGGCCGAAGGTAAGCCTTAGCCGCCATGAAAGCATTCTCCCAGGGTTGGTTCATTTAAATTTGTCGACTTCCTCGAAGCTGGGCTTTACGTTGCCAGCTCGGAGCGCAGATATTAGGAAATTATTATTTTGGAGTATTATAAAAAAAAAGGTATTGCCTCTCTTTTTAAGTTATAGGCATGTACCTCACTTGTTGGGGTGTTCTCTGTGAAAATTGCCACAACTTCAGAAGGTAGCACACAATCCCAGTACGCCAGAGCATATTACTGATAGTATTTTTAAATGCATCCAAATCATTATAAAAATTATAATCTCACCAATCTGGTCACATTCAGTTTTTCTTGATGAAAAGGGGAGCACGTCAGTGGCAGCCACAATGTTTCGGCCCAACAAACGCTATGGAAATATTTTCTGTTGGAAGTGATTCGCATCCTGAGTTATTTTCCGGCACGAACGTCTCTTTTGCGCAAGGAATTTCGTCATCCTTTTGTCGGCTTTTCACGGATAAGACACCACCTTTCGAATATATGTGTTATGCAGGACACCAATGCTGGCTAACTGAGAGAGCTGTTTCTATTTTGTGCAGACATCTACTCGGGCGTGCTGACTGGCCTGGTGCGAGACGACCTGGTCGTCCAGTCCTGGAGGAACGGCGCGGGCGATAAGCTTCCCGCCGACTGCGACACCGCCTACACTGTGGTGCACACGGATCTGGTGAAACTGGCACTGCCTGAACGTCGGTCCATTACTTTCAAGACGGAGGAAGACCACAGCAAGTGGGCTGTGGCCGTGGACAAGCCATTCTTCTGCATTGCTTCCACGAACCGCATGGTATGCATCCTGGATTACCACCACTGAAGAGAGGGAGCATGCGAAGTTTTGTTGTACCGCTTGTTTGCAAGATCTACTTAAAAGTTTAAAGACTAGATGTGAAAGTCAAGTATGAGATGTTTTTGTCTTTGATTCGATTGATTATGAGGTTTAACATGCCGACGCTGCATAGGCGATCAGGCGCCTCGTAGTACAGGGTCCTGGATTAATTTTGACCACCTGGGGTTCTGTAACGTGCGTCGCAATCTCGAGCACACGGGCGTGTTCGCTTTTCGCCTCCATGAGACAACCGGCCGCCGCGGACGGGAATCGCACCCGCGTACTAAAATGTTTTTGTCATTACTCTGAACTCCTTCTGATGTGAGGTACTGCGAGGTCATATACCATCGGCATTGTGACAACAACAACAACAACAACAACAACAACAACAACAAACAATTACCGCTTGCATGTCCTCACACCTAAACGATGACCTAAAGCTGCCGAAGTCATGATCTCAGCATATTATAAATTGCCCTCACAATTTCTTTGCGCTGCTATTGCTTGCAGTGTCAATGTTGCGGTTTGAATGGCTTTGCTGGGCACAATTTCACGGTATGCGGCCAAACCCGCTACTCTTTCCTGCGGCAGAGACTAAATATCAAAGTTTGTTAAAACGAGGCTATACCCGCCGCGGTGGCTCAGTGGCTAAGACGCTTTAAAAAATAACGAAGATTCTTGCATTCACCGGTCATTTTGCTTATTCGTTCCTCACTTGCTTCACGAGATCCGGTTAGTGTGGGTCCCTGGCCATGCAGGGATAATCTTCGATGGACTTAAAGACCAATTGGCCAATTTGGCTCTTGGTGGTGCTGTGTTTCCTGAATTGTCCAATTGACAATTTTCTGTTGCGGGCGAGGTTTAGGCGCCATCAAACTTGAACGATTAATCGACAGGACGCCCTTGGTTCATGCTCCTACAATATTGACCTCTCTTGGCGTTGTGCTGCTGAGCACGAGGACGCGGGTTCGTTTTCCGGCCGCGGTGGCCGCTTTTCTGATGGAGGCGAAAGGCAAAAACGCCAGTGTGTACGAAATTTCGGCGCACGATAAAGATCCCAAGGTGGTCAAAATTAACGCGGAGCCCTTCACTACGGTGCACCTCATAGTCTGCGTTGTGTCGGCGCGTTAAGCCCTGCAATCAATCAAATTAAATGGAGGCTATGAAAATTTTGCAGAAAAAAAATTAAGGGGGCCTACAGCGAGGCGCACCGCTTGGTATTTTTACTGAAATAATTTTTTCCCACAGTCACGAATGTTCGTATGCTTATTCAGCGTGTGCGGTGAGGTAACGTTGACCATGAAGCTGGTTTGTCACCACTTCGATCATGTCAGAAAGATTGTACATATTCTAGATACGTAATTTCGTACACCACTGGTAAGCAAAACTATATGCTTTACAATAGCATCCCGTAACATCTGGACGGACCGTTTAGCTTTTAAAACAGAGCGACACTTAGGACACTGACGGAAAGTACAGAATAAGCTCCAGAACGTCCATCTGGGTGGACACGTGAGCGAGTACCGGACCATTTACGGTCTGACGCCTGTGTCATCCGCTGCGCCACAAGCGAGACGCCATCACTTTTACGCTTCCAAGTCTATTAATGGTATGTTAGCATGCTGGGCGCATCTTATCTCGGCTTTCAGGGTAAACTGCGCTAGAAATAATCCGCCCTCTCAGCATGCTATGTGAGTGCACGTGCTACTATGGCATGTCAGCGCTGCGCTTCGAGGACCCAAGGGTAACAGCGGTCAGAGTTCATTGTCTAGTTCACGCTGTAACACAGTGGTCACAAGGGGTCATGTAGCTCTTGCAAAACATGTAGGACGCATTGAGGGCATCGGCTTGGAATCACAACTTTGCTGTGGTGATATACAACCTCGCTTGGATGGGTGCGGCGATGTCGCTGTTTGAACCAGCTTTTACAGAAGTACAACAGCAAGTCCCGTAGGTATCACATCACATCACTTCACATCACATGATCATCATATCACTTTAATACCTTCGACCCCCATTTAGGGGGTATTACATAAGAGTGGGTTACAGATGTGCACAGGTCTTCAAATGGAAATGTGCGTGGTGACCTCTTTAAATGTTGATGAACCCGTGATGGCTGCAACGTCACAGGGAAGGCCATTCCAGTCCACTGCTACACGGGGGAAAAATGAGACAGAAAAAGTAGTAGTGCGAGTATGTGTACGGGCAGTTTTATACGGGTGGGCAGTGCGGTGAGATATGCGCGTCGGTGGGACGACGTAGGGTGCTTGATTAAGAGGGCTATAAACAAACTTGTGTAGCAAACAAAGGCTGGTGATGCGGCGGCGCAATGATAGATTTAAAATACCAGTTTCGCGTTTAAGGGATGATATGCTTGTGTCATATGAATATGAGGAATGAATGAACCTAGTGGCGCGGTTTTGCACCGATTCTAATTCATTTATCAAGTATACCTTGTGCGGACTCCATATGGGAGCCGCATATTCTAGTTTAGTTCGGATTAAAGATTTATAGGTGAGAAGTTTGACGTCCTGTGTGGCATGACGAAAATGGCGCTTCGAAAAACCAAGACATCGGTTTGCTGGTGATATGACGTTCCTGATATGCGTGCGCCATGAAAGATCACTGGCTAAGGTGGCGCCTAGGTATTTAAAGGATTGAACTTGTTCTAGAGGCGAGTTAGCTATTACGTAAGAAAAATACAAGGAATTACGCTGGCGGTGAAAAGAAACGAGTTTGCATTTAGTGGGATTAAGCTCCATTAACCACAGGTCGCACCATTGCTGTACATGGTTAAGGTTATTTTAGATGCGACGCATTTCTTGCTCTGAGGCATGTCCCTCCTGCGTCGTCGCGGCGTTGTCCGCACGCTCACTGCACATGCGCAACTCTCCTCCGTTCTTCTCTACGACAGCTGTGCGCAACACTCTCACTCCGTCTCATTATCATAACAACAGTTGCGCGTGTGCGCTTCACTGCTCTGGGTGCGCGCATGTGTGCGCATGCGCGCGACTCCCCCCCCCCCCCCATTCCCCCTTCCCGGCTCCTCTCCTTTCAAAAGCGGGAATATAAGCGGGGGAGCGCACGGCGCCGTATCAGTCCAGTGCTCGCTTTCGCACTTGACTTGACTTTGCTCGACGATACCTCCGTGCAAGATCTTCCGATGAAGACGTGATGGAAGCGACAGTCCCTTCAGCGAGTGGACTGACGCAATCCAATACCAGCGTCAGTCTAAACGCTCCCCCCTGATGCGTCGCATCACATCAGGGTTCCCTCGCGGGAAGATGGGGTAATTTTTGAAGCGCAGTTTGACCAGAAGGGTTAGTAATTTTGCGGTATAGAACACAATCGTCGGCAAACATGGGGATGTGAGAATACATGCATGGGTAAATCATTAATATATATTAGAAACGGAAGGGGTCCGAGGACAGACCCTTGGGGGACGCCCGATGTTACCGAGAGGGAGCTAGAATGGTTATGTTTAATATCGAAGAACTGCGAACGGTTAGCAAGAAATTCTGAAATCCTTGCTAGAATTTTGGGGTGCAGATTCAACCGGGCAAGTTTTGGTAACAGGCGTTTGTGTGGTACTTTGTCAAAAGCTTTAGCGAAGTCTAGAAAGATTGCATGAGTTTGCGAAATGAGAAAACATACCAGAAACATGGGCTTAAAGAAATTTGTAGCTCTGTGCTTGTTATGCTCCATAGGTGCAACTGTCTTCTGTTTTGGGAGTTATTAATGAATTTGATCGCAATAAAAAATGCTGGTCACCTGGTAATTTTACTTAATAGTTCCACGGCCCCATGTTGGCGGTAGTCTTGGACCCAGAAAATTCAAATTCAGAATTTTTCCCGTGAAAGCGGTGTACCTTTCTTCCGGAGTCGCATTGTTGTATTGAGTGGGTACCGTGTCCTGTTATATGAATCAGTGAAGGAATAAAGAATATGCGCAATTTTTTCCTTGACGCAGGAATCGCAGCTGAGGCGAGGCGGTGAAGCAGTCTGCGTGGAAGACACGCTTCTGAGCAAGCTGTTTAGAAAGAGTGCCATCGTCAACACGGGCTGCTCATTAAACTGACCGCGGCCGCCAGCGTCATGTGCACTTGTCGCTCCTGTGTCTCCACCTTCGAGCAAGAGGCCGCGGAGCGCACAGAATAGGAGGAGGGCAGCCCGGATCACGACTACCACGGGACCTGGTGGAGCTACCAAGCCAACTTTGCGAGAGTTCCTTGTTCCACTCTTTCACAGTTGACTCACGCTCAAGATAAAAAACCCAGTCGCAGGAGGGCAAGGAAGCGTACGACCACGCAAGCTCGTCTGCTCGTTCAGTTTCCCAACCTTCTGAGAACATAGATTGTTTTCGGAAAGAAATAATGTCACCACAATCAGTTTCATTTTAACTGTTTTCAATGGTGACACACCAGGTAGCCTGATTCGGAATAGTTATCGAAGTATAAAAAGTTAAAAATGTTTGGAATATGAGCAATAGGGCGAAAAAGAACCAAAGGGTAAAAACGCAGACACTACATTGAAGCCTTAGTGGTCATAATAGACATTTTCCATTCTTCTTTGCTCTGTGTTGATGATTTGCTCCTTAGGACATTTTTTTGCGGAATCGACCAATTCTAGTTGCTCATTTATAGTTTCTGCTGGAGGCGAAAAGCAGAAACGCCCGTCTGTACGAGGTTTAGACGCACGTTAAAGATCCCCAGGTGGTTAAAAGTAATCTGTACGCCTCCACTACGGCGCGCCTCATCGCCTGCGTTGCGTTGGTGCGTTAAACGCTGCAATATAACCTAATGTAATTACAGTTACATCGAAGTTGCATAGGCATTGACTGCAGTGGCATGGCCTTCTTTGTTGGGGGCGGGGGGCAAAAAGTATAGAACATCTGACAAAAATTATCGAAAATGTCGCGCCTTCGTCGAAACGTCACATTTGTTGATGTATTTTTATAGAGTAACTTATTTGTGCCGCAGTATAAAAGCAAAATCCGTTTTCAATGCAGAGAATAAACTACTATTTTGGGTAGCTCTTTCTGCGTGCTTTAAGAATTTATCCTGCTGTATATAAGTGACTTGAACAGGTATCTCTTTTTTTAATAATCTTATCGGGAAGGTAATTGCTAACTCGAGCAGCAGCATATTATACGGCACTTTAACGGAAAAAGCTGTAATTAGCATTAGCATTATCAGACATATATTTTTCTGAACTACAGATTTGTGTATTCTGCGTGCCTTCTTTAACGTTGATCAGTAATTTCTGGCACAGAGAGAAGAATAAAACGGCTTTATGTGATTACATCTTATGTTGTCTTTGATGTAAGGTGGGCATTTGGGGTTGGTTTTTGTTTTAGTGAAATGATTTTCCGAAAAGCCGAGACCATCTTAGTAGAAAATTTATGGGAAGTAAATGAGCTGTTTTTTAAGGTATTCATATGTTCGTTTTAGTTGAAGTCGCCACTATTCAGTAACGCTGAATACTTCTGGGAGAAATCCATGTCACCAAAGCAACGCGCAGGCCCATATGGCAAACTATACGGTAGTAAAGGTTGACAGTCGTCAAATTCATGCGAACCTACTTCGCAGACAGCAAGGCAGAAGAAAATTTTGTATACGAAATGTCTCCTAGAAAAACGTGGCCTACACGACCACTTTAAACAAGACCACAAATACTCATCCTCAGTTGTCACCAGCTTAGTTGTATCAGGTTCTTCCGCGTTTTAGAATCTTCATCCGCCACGTTTGGATTTGTCCAGCCAGTGCTGCAACTCGGCCACAACGCGTGCGGAGATCGACACTTGCAGAGTAAGAAGACGGAGCATTGTGGATTACCTGGCCTCTCGTTCACTCGCACGGCTTTTGTCGCAATATGAGAACAAAGGATATTTCAATTTGCAGTAGCAAAGTCATGCTAAAAACTCCTCTCACAAAAAAATGCTTTAGTCGATGTGCGTGTGTTGTGGTTCGAGGGGAAATTCCTGAAAGTGGTTGGGATGACGTGTGCGGACGAACGGCTGAAGACGAATAAAAGAAAAAAAATTTAAATTGGTTCCCTTGCTGCGGACCAATAACACAACGCCGCGGATACCAAGGGTGGGGCAGCGGCGAATAGGAGAGTGACAAGGGCGGCTGACGGTAACAACCAATCAAAGAATGCCGTGACCGCGGGGAAAGAGGATTTAATCCCGGGACTAGCGGGCTGAGAGGAGAGCAAGGCAGCAGGAGCAAGCAGGGTAGGTGGGCGGTATGGAAGGCGGGATCCAGGGGGACGTAATCAGACCTCGAGAACGCCACGCCACGGCCGGACTGGAGGAGCGGCGAGCGTCCTCCAGCCCGGCCGTGGCCACGCAAGCCTTGGCTAGAGCGGGCCGATATCGCATTGTTCCCAGCCTCCGAGTGCCAACCTGTGCATTCACGGACCCAGCGCTGACGATTAAGTGCCTGCTTCCGACTACTACGCCGGTCGCCCTGCGCTCTGACTGTCCCCACATGGCGACGCTTCCGGATCCTGCCGAGTACCTCCTGCTGCCACAGCGACGGTCTTAAGCGCT